>NC_139345.1:187832383-188389883 GCF_055883805.1 Amblyomma maculatum
CCAGAGTGGCCAATCAGTGCGAAGCGGAGCCCGCAGCGCAGAAGTGCGCAGCCAGCGCTCGTCTGATTTATTTGATTTATTTATAGGAAGGGAAAGGCGCGGTGGCTTTCTCACTTGTTTTCTGTGGACACCGCAACCGCGCCCTAAGGGAAGGGAGGAAGGCGGGAGTGAAAATGGAAAGAGAAAGAGGAGCCGTAGTGGAGGGCTACGGAGTAATTTCGACCACCTGGGGATCTTTAAAGTGCGTTGACATCGCACAGCACACGGACGCCTCTTCGTTTCGCCTCCATGCCAGCGCTCGTCGCGCGGAGCTTGCAATCCGACTAGGTGGCGAGGACGTGGAGAAGAGGTGACGCGGCGTCGGCAAAGTACAAAGCGTGGCTCTACTTTGTTCTCATCGAGGGACTTTACATGCCGCTAAAGCCCCTTGATCAAGGGACTTTACATGCTGCAGCTGACTTCACCCATCTGCCGTCACCCATCTGTTCATAAATCTTACTTCACGTTCCGATAACGCTATAGACGGGCTGCTGATACAGGTTTCATTTATCCTGTTGATTTATTTTGCTTCTAAAGTTTCCCGAAATGTCTGGTCATTATGCCTATTGATTATTTGTGCTTCCTCTGGAACACGAAAAATGATGCGTTGTGAAATTCTGGATGACACATCTTTCTCTTGCACATCTTACGTTTTCTGGTGTATTGTTTTTTTGTTCTCTTTTTTATTGTGTGAACGTGTCCATATATATGGATGCAGGCATGCAGTAAAGTCAGTTGAAAGTCAGCCCTCGTCTTGTTGTCTTTCTTCGACCCTGTCGTTTTTTTTCGCGCTGTTGTACACAATCGTCTCTTCTCTTCGTGTAGTTTGGCGATTTCGGCAAACGTCAAGGGGGCCTCGCTTAAAGGGCAACTCCGGGGGTTTTTTGACATTCGAATATTGTAGTGAAACTTTTACCACAGGTTCTTCTCTCCGTCCTGACGCATTCTACAAAATTTGGGTGCCGTACGATAATCCGTTCACGCGCAATACGGCTTTAAAACATGCCGTTTTCATGGCTTAAGTTGAGAGTATTTCTGCGGGCAACACTGAGTTTCTGACGTCACAAACAGTACACAGGCGTTAATGTCTACTTCCCGCGTGATTATGAAATTGTGAGGTTTATATTGAACTACCTCAGATACTTTATGCAGTGCGTCATGATTTCCATACTTTATTTTCACCATCCAACGCACGTACGAGTGTTTTTCTAATACTGAGTGTGACGTCACCATTTCGTCAAATGTGACGTCGTTTGTGGCCGGGAAATCAGTTTCGGTTTCGATTTGCTGTTTTTCTTTTTTAAAAATACTTCTAATTGGAATTTTGGAAAACGGTTTTTTGTGTTGGAGTCAGGACGTGCCGAGGAATGTAATTCAATTAAAAACACAAAATGATGAAAAACCCACCGGAGTTGCCCTTAAGGCATCGAAATCCACGGAGCCGCCGCCTCGGTTTGTTAGACCTCGGGCTAGTGGTACCCCTTCGTTCCCAGAGTTCCCCGCCCAGACTAAGTGGATTTTATGATCGGAAGTGCGTCCGCGGAGTATGCGTACGGCGGTTGGGCAGATAAGGCCTTTCGAATAATTTTGAATCGCATTAGAGTCACTAAGGCCTGTGTGCGTACGTGGGTCGGCGATTGCCAACGCGATCGCAGTTTCCTCCGCCGCGGTGGGAGACGGAGCGCTAACCGTGGCAGCAGTAACAAGTGTGAAGTGTGGCGTGGCTACGCGTGCGACATCGAGATTGTCACTTTGTCTGGCTACAATCACGTAGCATGCGTGGTCGTCTTTAAGGTAAGTGGTGCAAGTGTCTCGGCCTTGATTCGACGGCGTGCATCGTGGCCCCCAGCCAGCATATTCTTGGGAACGGGTTTAACCGTGAGGCGGCTGTAGACCCCTATAGGAAGGGGAGCTGCGTGATATGTATCCCCGATAGGAATTACGTATAGGCGCTCAAGTATAAGGCGACCATACCTGGTGCGTGAGAGGCGGTGAATTTGGGCGATTTTATGTGCTTCGATGAGTTCTGAAAGTGTGTTATAGACACCCAGGTGCAGCAGTCGCTGTGGGCTAGCATAGTGGGTAGTCCTAGCGCTGCCTTATACGCGGAATGGATTACGCTTTGTCCACTGCTTCCACATCCTTCTGGTATATGTGGTAGTAGAGGAATGCATAAAAATGCGGCTTATTAAAAAAACCTGGGTTACCCTGCCTCGGTGGCGATTTGCAATGTGCCGAATGAGGCCGTTAATCTGATGGCCTTAGCCCGGAGACGTTTGATAGTCTCCGTATTTTGAGTGTTATTCTGCACCATCATACCGAGGGCACGGATGGAAGGGACTGAAGGTATGGGAATCTTATCCAGGTGGAGCGCAATCGGTTCAGGTAAGTATTCGATGGGCCGGCGCACCCTCCTGTCTCTGATTATCAGTAATTATGATTTCGTGGACGAGCAAGAAAGACCATTGGCTTGGACAAAGGCCTGTACAGTGTTAATTGCCAATTGAAGGGAGGTCTCGATGTCCCCGTCCGAGCCGGAGTTTGTGGCACACCTTGCGGTGTGCCACTAGTGCCTAGCGTGATTTCAACGCTACGGAGATCTCCAATATGAAGCTCAGCTGTGTGATTGTGGATAAAATTAGCACTGTAATATAGGTGCGGGTGCCGACATTCATTTGTGAGAGGTTGGTTAAGATGGATGTATGCGACACGTTGCCGAATGCTTTGCTAACGTTGAGGCCTAAGATGGTGCGCGCAGCCCGATGGGACCTGGATCGAGTATGTCATGTTGGAGTTGCCACATTAGGTCTTGGGTGGAAAAGGCAGCGCGAAAGCCAATCAGTGGGAAGAAAGGGGTTGTGTTTATTAGTGTGTGCGTGAAGGTGATTAAGGATGACATGTTCCATAACCTTGCCCAAATGGGATGTGAGTGATATAGGCCGGAGATTGCCCAGCTCCAGATTCTTGCCTGGTTTGGGTACGAAAATGACTTTCGCATGTTTCTATGCGTGCGGTAGATTACCGTCATGCCAGTGGCGAGTGAAAAGGTCCGTAATCGCCTCGACTTAGTGATCATCGAGGTTAGGGAGCATTTTATTGGTAATGCGGTCGACACCTGCAGCCACGGTAGTCTTAATGTGATTCAGAGCGGCGCGAACCTCAGCTACTGGGGTGTCAAAGTCCATGTAACCAGAGGGGAGAGGGGTATCGGTAGAGGTATTGATATATTTGCCCCGCAGAATGTTGAAAAGTTCCTCATTTGTGCCCTTAAAAGCGTGTATGACGCGGGTAACATTTTTTTGTGAAGCGGATTTGGTTTGGGCCGGGTCTAGCAGATTTTTCAGCAAGCACCATGAATTCTTGCATCCTAACTGCCCATTGAGGTGGCCGCAGTGCTAATACCATTGCTCTTGACGTAAATGGGTTGAATATGCCTAGATCTCGCGTTCAAGGCGGACAAGACGGAGCTTGAGTTTACGGTTATGTTTACGGCGAAGCCAATGGGCGTGGATGCTGCGCTGAGCTGCCCACATGTGCATTAGTTTGTCGTCGGGCGTGGGGTAGTTGTAGTAAGAACATTTATTACCTATACAAGGGCCTGGAGGTATGTTCGGATCGGCTCATATGGGAGCGGTCCTTACAAGCACTAGGTGGAGCTCCCTAGTTTGGGACCCCAGTGGCGGTTGCCGCCGCCCGGGCCAGTGCCACCTAGAACTAGTTTCAGGCCTGCTCACTGCCGCCGTGACGTCACGCGTCGTGACCGAGCCGCGCGGAAGCGGGAAGCCGTGAAGCGCAAATCATCGCTTCTGCGGAAAGGAGTGGTCGCGGTTGAGTGCCACACGTATAATAGTTTTATTTTGCCTTTGCATTTTGATTGGCGCTAATGTTAGGAGTGCATATTGCTTTAAAATCCTTGCTCATTTATCTGGAAGGCAATTTATTATTCCACTAAATATAAGATTGTGCGCCATGGAACATGTGGCCCAACAAAGTAACGAAATAAAAAAGGTACATTTAATGAGTCTTTATTAACTCACACGCTTGCCACATACACACACATACACACTGTGTCCAGAGAACGCATATGGAAACATTTATTGCTCATTTTGCAAACTTTTGCAATTTCCTCTGTTGAGTCGGCGTTTTTATACCCTTCACAACATCAGTCTTCACAGAAACGTAGTTCTTCAGAAGTGCGTTTGCTGCTGCCACAAGTATGTTTGTCAGCACAGTGTCAGGATGGTGACCATTGTTACAGACATCAAAATCCTCTGTTTCACAAAGATATCTCGTGACAGCCACAAGCAGCTCCCTCTGTTTAGGTGTTGCATGAAAACGTGCAGCATTCGCTTTGCTGGTAAGCTGTTCTAAGACAATGTGGGCGTGTAAAACCGCATTAATGACAGCCGGTTGCGGAAACTTCAGAGCGCCTCTCGAGAGGTTTTCGAATAGGAGATTCAAGTTGAGCTTCCCGGTCCTCAGACGTAATATTCATGGCACAATACTGACAGGGCAGCTTCTTTAACGCGGCGTGGGCGGAAAAGCCTGCGATTTATGTTATCACGGGCAGAATGGATACTTTATTTCTTATATCACGATCCGACAACTTTATACCGTACTCCTCTGTCAACTGCGCTCCGTCAGGTGTTTGAGCACATGGCTTCTGCAGTTCCTGCATATCTGGCAAAACCAAACTGTCTTGTAGCCTCAGTCTTTTTCTCTGACTCAATGACTTGCTGTAGTAAAATGTGATAATTTGTTCCAGACAGCCGACGGTACTGTCCGAACCTTTCCTCTAGACTGTCGGTCTGAAATTTGCCCAGCAACACATAGTCGAAATTCAATTCTTCAAGGCAGTACCGGCACAGTTCGACAAGCGAGTAACAAGTCAGCCGCAGCGCTGCGCGGGTTTCAGTGGTTAGAGCGCCTGTATCTATCCAGATGTCTCGCCATGTGTCCAACCAATCCACAAATTTATTAAGAAATTCTATCTGCTTGTCAGTCAATCTCTTAGGCGCCGGCCCTTGGAGGGGCTTTTCATGTTGACTATATGCCACCACTTCAATATTCGGTCAATTAATTGCGCTGTCCCTGCGGCGTAGTTCAAATTAAGCTCGTTTCTGCGCATATTTAGAGCCTCCACCACAAATGAACTAAAAACTTTTAAAACCAGCTTCACATTCTGGCGCTCAATTTTGGATGAATGCAGTGCTTTGTAGCTCAATCCGTAACCAAACTTTGCGACGCTGTGTTGCTCCGAAGCGTGCAAGTCTCGAAGAGCTTTGAAAGAGGCTTCATTACCCCCAACTAACGGAGATCCACTAGGAAATTCAGGGTAGAAGATGCACGTTCCTGGATTTTTCTGGTTCAACCAGTTGTTTCGTATGCACTTCAGAAGGTGGACTGGGTCTACTACATAAAAAAGGGGTCTTGAATCGTCCACTGGGTGAGGGTACACGATGTCAACTGTTCGTGTTTTAGAAAACAAGGACATCACTTTTCTATTTATGGAATTGTTATCTGTTATTACTGCTATGAGAGTAAGCCCTGCATTCTCGAGCTCCAATATTGTCTTTCTTAGGACTGCGTGCAATTGGATTGCTTCAATGCTCGATACTGGCAGAATGTGTGCGACATCCTTGTGTGATGATAGCAAGGACTGCGTCATAAAAACATGCGCAGTTTTGGCTGCTTCGGAAGAATTAGAAGCTGCCCCGGTCACCGATCCACCTTTGTACTCGAAGTACGCGCGGAATATGGATCTCGTCCATCATTATAGTGACAATCTTTTCATGCGGTTTCAGGAGGCTTGATCGCTTCTTCACATAACGTAAAAACCCTTCGTCGTCCAGCTCTTTCGCTGGGTTGACGTTGTATTGCGAACAGATACGCATTAGTGTAGATCGATGGGGCAGTGCTAACTTGCCAGCACTGCGAATGAATCGGTAGGCGTGTGGGGAAACAGTGTATAGAATACTGGAGAATATTAAAAGCTCAGCAGAGTACCGTGCTGAATGGTCCTTCTTGTGCAATAGGTCAAGTTGCTCTTTTATAAAGCCGAGTACTTCCGTTTGCTCTTGCGGCAAAAGATCATCACACCTGAGGCTGTCCAGCAAAGAGAAAAGCAAGCTGAAAGTCGCTTTGACTTTTTCATCCTTGTCGCAAATGTCTGGAGCCTTGAAACTTCTCATACTGTGTAGTGCAGTCTGAAGGCAGCGCAGATCGTCCAGCTTACACGGGATGAGCAGGTCCTTTACAGGCACTTTCACTTTCCTCCAGAAAGCCGTTACCTCAATGTTCTTGCTAACAATCACAGATCGTTCGACGTCTGGTGGATCTTCACCCTCTATGTGAACAAAGAGAACAGCATGCTCTGCTTTTACTGACATCCAGTAGGTGGAGAGATCGAGGCTTCGTAGGCGCGATAGAAAGTCATCATATGACTGAAGCTTATTTTGGCGCTCTTGTTCTTCGTGCGATAAGATGGACTGCCGAATAGCTTCTTCTAGATGCGATGCCTCGCGGCGTTTCCTCTTTGCCTCTGGCTCCTGGCGCACTGGTGCGCATTCGCTCAAATAAGCAGGGGCATTTGGAAAAATGGTCGGCACTGCGTCCTCAGTAAGCCGAGTAGCGCCCATGGGAGCGTCTATCGCCCTGCCGGTTCTTGGATCGGTGTACGCAGTAGTCGTCCTTAGGTACTCGGTCTTGAAATGGAGCTCGCACACCTGCAAACCATTCACAAAAAATAAATGGTATATTACAGGCCTTTTTTGCTTCACATCCACCTCAAATACTAAGCTATAAAAAAGAGGCTATTTGAGGTGTCTACATGGATAAAAATGCGGCTGAAGTGAAGCCGTACATATTTCTAAGAAATAATGAAGGGGACCGTGTAAACATGAAAAGACACTCTGTATTTTATGGCGCTTTTTATCCTTCGATAGTCGGTTATTTTTTTTTTAGTCCACGCTGGTTCTTTATCGACGAAGCGTGCTGACTAGCAAATAGATTCCAGAACAATCTACAAATTACCTCGAGCGTGTGTGTGAACTGATAATAGGTCCTGGCGCCCCTGAAAAAAAACGACACCACTCAAGACTTGAGCGATTTTATAGCGATAGCGCGTCTCATCACAACAGAGCGCCGCAGTCAAAGCGAAAGTTACAGAAAAGAAATAAACACCCGTGACAATGTCAAGTCTTACTGACTGGCAAGTAAAAAGCGCACAAGAGATCATTATATTCGCTTCAGGAAAAAACATCTCTCAAGGCATGCGCGCGGCATTATGAAGATATCGTGTCTCATTACAGCAAAGTGCCGCAGTTGAAGCGAACATTTCTGGAAAGAAATAAACAGACGTTACAATGTGAAGGCTTATGCTGGCTGGCAAGTCAAAAGCGCACTCGTTATTATATCGTTATAGTAGAGCAAGAACCGGACATGTTGGAGGTGGTGCTTGTAATATGACTCAAAAGTAGTATAGACGTACACCTACCTTCGGATCCCCCTGCATGGATCACTGCCTTGTCGTGGCGGAGGGGCTTGCGAAACTCGATGAAGTCGTGAGCTCTGCTGTGTAGGGCCACCCAAGATAGACAGGTCACGGCAGAGAGTTCTGACAAAATGTGATTCACTGGAGAAGGTAATAGCAACCCACTCCAGTATTTCCTGCCAAGAAAACCCTATGGCCAGTCACAATACCATTAATTATATGGCGCCGGAAGATGAGCCCCCCAGGTTGGAAGGCGTCCCACATGTTACTGGGGATGAACAAAGGGCGATTCCTAGTAGCTCCAGGACGAATGAAGCGGCTGGGCTAAAGCCAAAAGGACGCTCAGTTGTGGATGTGTCGAGAAGCGACCGGAAAGTCCGATGTTGCAAGGAGATATATCACATAGCAACATGGAATGTAAGATCTATGACGCAAGGTAAACTGGATATCGTCAAGCGAGAAATGGACAGATTGAACATTGATATCTTGGGTATCAGCGAGCTCAAGTGGACCGGAACGGGAGAATTTAACTCCGGCGACCATTATGTCTTTTATTGTGGGCACGAATCCAAGAGAAGGAATGGGGTCGCTCTCATAGTAAACAGAAGAATGGGCAAAGCAGTGCTAGGGTACAACCCCAAAAACGACCGAATGATTTCACTTCGGATCCAAGGTCACCCTTTCAACATAACAGTTATCCAAGTCTATGCACCGACCACTGCTGCTGGGGAAGCTGACGTTGAGAGATTTTATGCGGACCTACAATGCCTTTTAGACCGCACCCCATCATCAGACGTCGTTTTTCTCATAGCAGACTGGAATGCTAAGGTCGGGAGTGAAGAAATATCCGGAATTACAGGCAAGTTCGGGCTTGGTGAGCCAAATGAAGCTGGGCAGAGGCAAGTAGAGTTCTGTCAAGAAAACAACCTGACCATAGCGAATACTCATTTTCAACAGCACAAGAGGCGCCTGTACACATGGATTTCACCGGACGGTCTGTATAGGAATCAGATCGATTATATTATTTGCCGGCAGAGATGGAGAAGCGCTATACAAGCAGTAAAAACAAGGCCTGGGGCCGATTGTGGCACCGATCATCAGCTTCTTGTTGCCAAAATTAGGCTTCGATTGAGGAAAACGCAGAAAACTAGAAGGCCTTTCAGGTATGATCTGGATCAGATTCCATTAGAATATGCTGTGGAAGTGAGGAATCGATTTCAAGAATTATATCTAGAAGACAAAGAGCCCGAAGAGATGTGGACTGATGTTCGTGATATAATACAAGAAGTTGCTACTAAGGTAGTTCCAAAGCAAAAGAAATGCTAAAAAGCAAACTGGTTATCTGAAGAGGCTTTGCAAATAGCTGAGGAAAGGAGGATGGCAAAAGGTATGGGGGAAAGAGAAAGATACAAGGTTCTCAATGCAGATTTTCAGAAAATAGCAAGGAGAGATAAGAATGCCTTCCTGAACATACAGTGTCAAGCAGTTGAGGACAACAGCCAATTAAGGAACACAAGAGCTCTGTATAAGACAATCAAAGATATCAAAGGAAGCTTCTGTGCTAAGCTGGGCGTGATAAAGGACAAACGAGGCAAGGACCTCACTGAAGCCTCACAGATAAAGAAGAGGTGGCAGGAATACACGGAAGAACTGTACAAGAAGGACCCGGATGTGCAAACCCAACATAGGACGGTTGTGATTACTGATCTCGAGCCGGGCATCCTGAAGAGTGAAGTTGAATGGGCCTTAGCCAGCCTTGCTAAGAACAAAGCTAGCAGAATTGATGGTATTCCAGCTGAGTTGCTTCAGAACCTCAACCACGACGCTGTTAACACATTGCATACATTATGTCAAAAGATTTAGACAACCCTGCAGTGGCCACAGGATTGGAGGAGGTCAGTTTACATCCCCATTCCAAAGAAAGGCAGTGCCAAAGATTGTTCCAACTACCGCGCGATCGCGCTTATTTCGCATGCTAGCAAGGTGATGTTAAAAATCTTGCAAGGTAGGCTGCAGCAGTATGTGGATCGGGAGCTTCCGGACGTGCAAGCTGGGTTTCGCAAGGGCAGAGGAACTAGAGACCAAATTGCCAACCTTCGCTGGATCATGGAAAAAGCAAGAGAGTTCCAGAAACCCATTTACTTCTGCTTTATTGATTATGCGACAGCGCTTGACTGCGTAGATCACAGCAGATTGTGGCAAGCTCTCCAAGAGATGGGAGTTCCAATTCACCTCATCTGTCTCCTCAGGAACCTTTATGAAGGGCAAGATGCCACAGTCAGAACTGGGCATGGTCTTAATGATTGGTTTCCGATTGAGAAAGGGGTGAGGCAAGGCTGCATACTGTCGCCCTGCCTATTTAACCTATATGCAGAGTGCATCATGAGGAAGGCCGGTCTGGGCGAGTCTTCAGCTGGAGTGAAGATTGCTGCAAAACGTATCAACAACCTTAGATATGCGGATGATACCACTTTAATGGCAGAAAGTGAAGTGGAACTCAAGAGACTTCTGATGCGCGTACAAGAAGAGAGTGAGAAGTTTGGGCTTAAACTGAACATTAAAAAGACGAAGCTCATGGCGTCTTGCCCTATCAAGTCCTGGAGCATCAATGGACAAGAAGTGGAAGCTGTGACAGATTTTCTGTTCTTGGGCGCCAAGATTACCTCGGAAGGAGACTGCAGCCATGAAATTAGGAGACGCCTGCTTCTGGGAAAAAGAGCAATGGTTAGCCTTGACCGCCTAGTAAGGAGCAGAGACATTAGTCCGCCAACCAAGATCCGTATAACCCGTGCTATGGTCTTTCCAGTTGTGATGTATGGATGCGAGAGTTGGAGTGGGAAAAAGGCTGACCGCCGAAGAATTGACGCGTTTGAATTGTGGTGCTGGCGAAGACTCTTAAGAGTTCCTTGGACTGCCAGAAGATCAAATCAGTCGATATTGTCGACCATAAACCCTGACTACTCATTGGAGGGTCAAATTTTAAAGTTAAAGCTCAGCTACTTTGGTCATGTGATGAGAAGAGAGGAGTCGCTGGAGAAAGATTTGATGTGGGAGAGGTTGAGGGTCGCCGGAGAAGGGGTAGGCAGCGAACGCGATGGTTAGATGGCATCCTCGAGGCATTGCAGATGAAGCTATGTGATGTTAAGAAGATAGGGAGAGACCGGAAAGCGTGGCGTGACATGGTCCATAGGGTCACGAAGAGTCGGACACGACTGAATGCCTGAACTGAACTGAACCTTCGGATCACGGAGAGAACGGATATCGACGTCATCTCGACGAACAGCACGCTCCCACTTTGCTCTTCGGTCGCCCTTTGGGAACGAGAATACTCGAACCTTCGGCCCATTGTCGTAATTGCCGCGACATTTGGGCACGCAGCATCACCCCATTACGATAGTTTGCAGGGTTACACTACGCGAATATTCAGCGAACGAAACGTTTCACATCACCACAACAGTTCACAAACGCAAACACGTGCCCCGCCGGGGTGGCGCAGTGGTAAGACGCCCGACTACTATGCCGGAGTTCCCGGGTTCGAACCCGACCTCGGCGGCTGCGTTTCGATGGAGGCGAAACGAAGTGGCGTCCGTGTGCTGTGCGATGTCAGCGCACGAAGATCCCCAGGTGGTCGAAATTACTCCGTAGCCCTCCACTACGGCTCCCCTTTCTCTCTTTCCACTTTCACTCCGCCTTCCTCCCTTCCCTTACGGCGCGGTTCAGGTGTCCACAGAGCAAGTGTGACAGATACTGCGCCTTTCCCTTCCTGTGAACCAACCAACCAACCAAACACTGCTTCTCCAGTCGCAAACAGAACCAGCTCAAAAAGACATCGGCATGCCGCGATAGGCCGCGTCAGGCTTAGCAAATCTTGCTCTCGCGAACGGCGTGGGCACGTCCGCGCGAGAGCAGGCGTCGGTCAAAACTGAGTGACGTCAGAGGCCACGACCAGAGAAGTGAGCAGGCCTGATAATATTCTAGAGGGCGCTGCCCGGGCGCGCCCGACTAAGGCTTGTTGGGCCTGTAAGTCGTGAAAGCCGAGCAGGATCGCCTCCCAGTCCTCCTGGGTTGGGTTGGTGATGGGGGGAAGAGCCGGATTAGAAGGGCAGGCCCACCCCATGTGATAGATGTCAGAAGACACCGATCCACAGTGTGGGCAGCTGCCACTAAAGGAAGGGTCAAAATGTTTTAGTGCTGCCGGGCACAGCAATGTATTGGTGAAAAGGAGGAGAAGAAGCCGCTCGTCCACCTTTTTAAGGGCTTTATATGGGCTGGAGTAAAGGCGATGACAATTCTGATAGTACATCGTGATATCATTGAAGGTGTAGGCTGGAATAAAATCGGGTTCCTGATCGGGTGGGGAGGAGAAAACAACCCGGTGAGAGAGCGCGCGGGCGGCTGCGTCTGCTGCCTCGTTTCCTGCCAAACCCTGATGAGCAGGGGCCCATATAAGGTAACGGAGTGCGGGGTCCGTATCCCGTATGCAATTTAAGTAGATTTGATAGACTAGTAAGGGAGTCCAGCCTTGTCTGACGTTCCGACAGGCTCCTCGCGAGTCGGTAATTATGTATTTTGAATCTGAGTGTGAGTGTGAGGCCGCGAGAGCAATCGCCCCCTCTTCTGCATGTGTTGTACTGTGGGCTCTGAAGGTGCGACCGTTAACCGTTTTGCTGTTGTGAACTACAGCGGCCGTGTAGCATCCCCCATAGTGAGGGCCGGAGGTGTCCACGTAGTATACACTTGTTTTGTTGCCATAATATCGGGCTAGGGCTTCCGCTCGTGCCAGGCGCCGACCGTTATGATCTTCGTGTGACATATTGGCGGGAAGAGGTCGCACACAGAGGGCGCGTTTCCACAGTTCTGGGATGCGAAACTTGTCTTCCATGAGAGTGGTGTGTTCGATACGGAGTCGAGCAAGAAGGCGGCTGTCACGAAATCGGCGCACATTTTCATCAAGCCGGTACGGCGCGAGGCCGCGCTGGGTCGCGTGGAAAACATGGCGAGAAAAGCCTCTTCCCCGCGCGGGAGAGCGCGTAGCTTTGTACGCGTTGCCGTCACCCTCTTTCCAATTGCCCGGGGAGGACGGTGGTTCATCGGACTGGAATCCGCCAGAAAATTCCAGAATCTTCTATGGGACCTAGCCAATGACGACGCGCTGCTCGACGGGAGGAAGAGGGAGCGCTATAACCAGCGAAGCTATGTGCGTGTGCGCGCTAGCTTTGGCGCTTGCTAACAGACAAACGCGGCGCGCCCTATTTAAAGAGACCGCGCCGCTTGTGAGTCAGTCAGTCAGTTCGTCAGTGTTTTGCGACGTGCTCGCCTGTGCTTCAGCTGGACTCCCGGGGATCACCCGCTGCTGGCAAGCTCACGGACTTTCAAGAGAGCGGCGCTCGTCTCGTATGGCGGCCACATCGTGACTCTTGAGGCGTCGGACTGCAACAGTGCCCGGTGAACAATTTGGTGTTTGTTTATGTAACTCTCTCGTGTTTGATCTGTTGTAAAGCCTGTGTCATTGAATCATTCCATAGTTGCATGCTTAGCGTTTGTATTCTGTGAACCTCTCGTCTGTTGTAAAGGGTGTTGCACAATTAGACGCTCGCTGTAGAATGCTTCTCCCAGCTAAACCGCGGAATCCTTGCAGTTCAGATTTCACACAGAAATCGCATTTTGTCGCTAGTATTTTTTAATACTAAATTTGTTTGGGGTACTTGCCTGATTCGATCAGAAGAATTAGAATATTCCCATCGCCTGCGGCGGCGGCGACGCCAAACGAACCGCTGCCCCAGCGATGGGACTGGTGGCGCCACTTCATGCTGCTTACAACAACTCAAATCTTCTGCCAGAAACGTTCGCCCCCTCTTTTCCTGCTACAGAGTTGTTGTAAGCAGCATGAGGTGGCGCCACCAGTCCCATCGCTGGGGCAGCGGTTCGTCTGGCGTCGCCGGCGCCGCAGGCGATTGGAATATTTTACTTCTTCTGATCGAATCAGGCAAGTACCCCAAACAAATTTAGTATTAAAAAATACTAGCGACAAAATGCGATTTCTGTGCGAAATCTGAACTGCAAGGATTCCGCGGTTTAGCTGGGAGGAGCATTCTACAGCGCGCGTCTAATTGTGCAACACCGTGTATTTCAAGTGATCTTCTGTATCGTCTCTTGCTGTGCATAAATTGTGTTTTGTTTGTTACTTCTGACTCCGATCCTTACTCTGGTTTGAACCGGCGACAGCTGGGCGCCAAACAGCCGCCCCCTTCTGTCACTACTATGTAGCTGGATTCCGGCTGAGCTTGCCACGCAGGTCGAGGGCATCTCCTTTGCGACCGGAACCGCTACCCCCACTCACTCTAAGGGCGTCTGGGAGTGTGCGCACCGTTAAGGGCGCATCGTTAATAATACCCCCTAATTATTAACGGGTGACAGCGGCGACCCGACTCCGTTTGCGATAAACGCGTGTACTGATTTGTAAGGTGCGCCTCCCGGAGCTCCCGGGAAGTATTCACTACCCCAAGGGCCATAAGACGGCTGTTTGAAGTAGTTATGAGGAGGTCCAGGGCACGCCTAATAATTTTGCGATAGATGGACCTCAAGGGTATCCTCCTCTTGTTTCCGTAGGTGGAGATAAGGTGTCGAATAGAGAATCCGACTGGTCACGAAGGCGTTTGCCAGCCGCAAGGCATCTTTACTTCGTAACCCCCCGCGTTTGTTTGAAATCCGGCGGACCATGCGGGCCACCTGGTCCCCCTCCTTACGGAGTTTGGGCAGTGTTGTGTCTGACCGTCTTTGTTTGTGAATGTAAAGTCCGAGTATCCGTATCTCGTCAGCTTCGATATGGAACCACTGTCTAAAGAAAGAGTGATTTGAGTTGTGCACTTTGGCGAGGGGCGGAGGTGCACAAATTCCGATTTTTGTAGGGAACACTGAAGACCACAACGGCGGGCGTAGCGGTCTACTATCGTAGCCGCTGTTTGCAGGCTGGTTTCAATGTCCCCTATGCTGCCATGCGTGGCCCACAGGGTGATGGCATCGGCATACAGGGCGTGCTGCACACCAGTGACACCATCGAGTTGGGCAGGCAGGTGCATCATAGCCAAATTGAAGAGCAGCGGGGAAAGTACCGCGCCTTGGGGTGTTCCCCGCGTGCCGAGTATGTAAGGACCATGCTCATTATCTTGGATGCGAATGTAGGATTGACGACCCGTGAGAAAGTGCTTTATGTATTGGAATGTGTTGAGGCCACAGTCGGTCTGGCTTAGGTTAGTGAGTATGATCTCGTGTGTTACGTTATCAAATGCCCCTTTGAGATCTAAGGCGAGTACTACCCGGTAACTATGGGGGCATTCCAGTCGGTCAAGGACTTCCCGATTGAGTTGCAGGAGGACATCATGAGCGGATCTGTGTGGGCGGAATGCGAACATGGTGACTGCGAATACATGTTTTTCTTCAAGATATTCAGATAGCCGGTCCCGCACCATCGTCTCCATTAGTTTGCCCACACAGGACGTGAGAGAGATGGGGCGGGGGTTATCTGTGTCAATTGGTTTGCCTGATTTAGGTATAAAGGTTACCAGAGCCGTTTTCCAGTCGCTTTGTAGGGGGGTGTCTCCGCGCCAAATTGCATTGATGTAGTTGATGAGGGACTGGTGTGCCGAGTCGAGCAGGTTCGCCAATAGCTTGACGGTGACCTTATCCCTTCCCGCGGCAGTGCCCCGTGGCAAGAGCCGCCCGCAGATCATGGAGCTGGAAAAGTTGATCCGGCTCTGTGTTCTCTCTGCCTGCATAAGAGTATGCTGATCCACGGGAGTCTCGGGCTGTACACAGATACTGGTCCCTGAGTTTCTGTGCCAGTTGAGTCGTGTTGCCAGAGAAAGCCTGCATGGATCTCTGCAAATGTTTCGGTGTTTCGATTCGTGTTTGGGCTGGGTCGATGAGGGCCCGAAAGAGGCGCCATGTGTTGCGGCTGGACATTTGTCGCGCGGCCGTGTTACATCTATCCACCCGGTTGGAGTTGGCGAGTTGGGCCGCATACTCAGCCGCTTTCTGGGTGAGCTCGGCAATTCGAGCTTTAAGCTTGTGGTTCTGTTTCTGGCGTCGCCAACGGCGGACGAGGCTGCGACGGGCTTCCTAGAGGTGTAGAAGGTGGTTATCCACGTCAGTGACCGCATCTGAAAGCTGAATCTGTGTTTCATGCGAGCTAAGGTGTGTCAGCAGCTGTTGGGACCATGCTGAGAAATGGGTGTGTTATCAAGTGAGTCAAAATTGTGCCTACAGTTTGTCCAATCTGGGATACGTGCTTGTGTTGTGGGACGTTTGAGCGGGCGTGTGTGTATTGTATTGTAATGTTAAGGATGCAGTGGTCACAACCGAGGGTTTCCTCGGTGTTGAGCCAGTCTGCGTGTTTTATGTTGCGAGTGAAGGTTAAGTCCGGACACGTATCCCGTGTCACGGAGTTTCCTAACCGTGTTGGGTGGACGGGGTCAGTCTGGAGGGTAAGGCCCAACGTGGACGCAAGTTCCGCCAGCTTACGTCCGCGCGACTCCTCCTTGCAATACCACCACAGCTGACTGGGAGCATTAAGGTCACCACGATCAGGAGAGGATCGCGGCCCGCTACTCTTAGCGCGCGGCTGAAGAGGTCCGCGAATGTCACTCGCTTGAATTTGGGAGAGCAGTACACGTTGAGTACATGCAATGGCGGGTCCCTGCGGCGGAGTGGTAGGATGGTTACCATTACATAGGAATAATCTATTTGGAGATCGAGATCCACTACGTTGGCTGTGCATGCTTTGTGTTCGAGAATACAAGACGCGGTATCCTGTTCGGACGTCGTGTAATTTGAAAGCGTGGCGCCCAGGCCTGGCTGCTGGAGGGCAACCACGGCTGGTCCAGACTCGAAGATTTCAAGGCAGAGGCGGAAATTGGTCCGCTTAGTGCGGTCCTTAAAGCCTCTACAGTTCAATTGTAATAATAAAGTTGAGACGGCCGAATTGCAGGTGGGAGAACGCCTTTGATTAAGGTGTCTCGTCATGATTAAACATTTTTTGGGAGGAGGATGAGGGAGTGGCCGCTCCAGAGGCAGCTATCTGCGGTACGCGGGGGTGGTGACAGGAGCGGGGCAGCTGTCCTCATGGTCTGAATCAATGATCCGACGGTTGAATTGTGCAGGACGGAATACGTCCCTAATGGGCCCCGACTGACGGAGGAGCCGGGGATTGTCCGAGATGTGTTTTGAGACCACCGCGGGTATGGCACTTATGACCTTGGTGAGGATCTGGTTCATAGCGGTCGCGATCATAGATCGCAGTTTGGAGGAACAGCTCTCCTCCATCAGTCCTCCTCCTGAGTGGCCTTGGAGGTGGCGTTGGTAGCGTCCTGAAGCAAAGAGTTTGTCCATGCGGCTAAGTCATCAATAGGGGTTGGGGTGCGCTGAGCTCGCACATAGCAAAATGCGTCCCAGTTGACGTGTGTAATCGTGCAGCGGGGGACCTTACAATGTGTAGCTGTAAAAGTGGTGCTCAGAATATAATGGTCGCTACCAAAGTTCAAACCAAGGTTTTCCCAGCGGGCGTTCGGGATGTTACGAGCGAATGTGAGATCTGGGCAAGTGTCTTGCGTTACGCTGTTTCCGAAACGGGTGGGTTGGTCGGGGTCCAGGAGTAAAGTGAGGCATAGCATTTGAGCCGTCTCCCAGACCTTTGCTCCTTTATGCCCACAAGCCTTTCTGTACCCCCATTCTGCGTGCGGTGTGTTGAAGTCTCCAAGTACAAGGAGCATTCCTGTTTGGGCTGTCATGTAGGCCTTTCTCAGTAGAATGTGTACATGCGTGCTTTTGTCACAGGGGGCGCTGTAGATGTTAAGAACGTGCAAGGGAATCTGGGTACGAGTGTTTGGGAGGACCTGCACGAAAGTGTGTGGTACCTCGGAGTAGTCTAATTCGAGTTTAGCTGCTTACGAACTGCACAGAATACCAGAGAAATCAACTTCTTCTGATCACGAGGCAGTAACTTCGTTTCGCTACCTATATCCAGGAATAGCAGAGCTGAGCAATCTTTGATGTTTTATTTGTCAGGCCACTGAATCACCAGTTCCATTCAAAGAAATTTATACCCAAGAAAACATTATTTCACTTCCTAACCTGCTCCTAACCTCCCAGCAAACTCTCTCCCCTCTCCCTGGCGTTTGCTCTTCAGAAGCAAAACGGCATTTAAGCCCCACCAGTGATAGCCGCGCGTCTCAGACGAAGACAAATCGTCTTGTGAAAACGTTGGCTCTTCTTCCCAACGGAAGCTCCACACTTGAGCAGTACCTCATTCATGCGGTGTAGTCATTTTCTTTCCCTTGTTCTGCCGTTTTCTACGGCAAAGTCGGTCGAGACCGTGGAGGGAAAGAAAAAAAGGTAACTTAAAATAAATATAAAGCAGGCACGCAAGTAAAAACAAAAAACAAAATTAAAATTTACCGAAACTAAAATACATTTTCGGAGTATAAGTGGCTTCCACCCCCTCGTGCCCATGCAGATTATGCCCTCTACGATCCGCTTCCCAATGAGGATGATAGTGGCGGGATTCCGCGAGTGACATATTCTGCACTTTTCCGTTCCTGTAAACCGATTATACATCACCAGTGAACTTTGATGCCTTCAACGGAACACTTGGTGTGTTCGACAACCAGGGCATAGGGTAGCGTCAACGCTCAGGATTTCGCATCACTCCCCTCCACTGCAGGTTTTACAGTGATATTATGAAGGGATATTGCATAGGTCAATAAGTTCCGTTTCTATTGTATTTTGAGAAACAGCTCTTGTCATGGTACGTCGACGGTTGCCACAAGTTCGGTAAGATAGACCTGGGTCATATACATTAACAGCAAAGGGCCTATGTGGAGAGTGGGCCATCTCTCGTCATGCTATGAAGATGAACCTGAGGTGCAAGAATAATATCTGCCAGCACATCCAGCTTCCGGTAGAAGTTGTCATCTTTCATGAAATCGTCCCAGCCATAAAGGCAGCATTTATAAGAAGGGATTCTGTGTAAGAGCAGCTGGGCTCCATAGTTACGCTGTCGAAACTGCTCAAATATAGAGACTTCCATATCATTTACCTAGAATGTTGGAAAGGCTCGTGCAGTTAACTTGAGTATCGACGCTTATGGTCGGCTTTAAGCCCGGAATATTTTAGCAGCCTTGTGTTGTTCGGTTAGGTGGGTTGTTAATTCTGTCGTTTGTTTGATTCTGCCTTTGCTACTGTGCTTTTTGTTGCTGTTGTTTTAGGTGTGACCGTTGTTGTTTCTTTTGTTTTCACTCTGCTTTTGCTCCGATCGTTTTTAGTAGCTGCTTTTAGGTTTCTGACAGTTTTTTCTCCCCTTTCTGACAATGCCTTTGGTATACGATTGTTTTTTGTTGTTTTTGTTGTTTTTTTTCCTTTTCTTTAACTGGTTTTGTCTCATTTCTTTGACTCGGCTTGAGCTACGAGTGCTGGTGTTGGTTTAGGTTTTTGACTGCTTTTGCTTCTTTTGTTTGACTCTGCTTTTGCTATCATCGACTTTTACTGTTGGTTTAGGGTTTTATTGGGTTTCAGACTGCTTTTGCTGAATTTTTTTTAGTCTGCTTTTGCTACGAGTGTTTTCTCGTTTTATTTTTATTTCTTAGTGTTCGGGCTAGTTTCCTTCTCATGTCTTACCCTGTTGTTTGCTATGTTCGGTACACACCGCATTTGCTAATAGATGGCCTGCCTTCCGTTGTTTTTAAAAAAATGTTTTTCTTGTTTTTGTTTATAGTTTATCTGCTGGGGTTTGATATATTTTGTCTGATTTCCTGATGGTGCCGCCTGGTGATCACGTGTTGGGTTTGTAGCGAATTTTGGCGATGAGTCTCATGATTGAGCTGGACGTATAAATTTGCCACCTTTTCAGTTATTAAATAGTTGGTAGTGTGCGCATATGGTGTCCCTTTCTTGTCTGTGTCCGTTTCTGTGTTGCGCCGCCGTTCAATTCCATCATGCACCAACCCGCCCCCCAGGCCGTTATTCTGAAGGTATTTAGTAAGTGTACAATGAGAGAAAATTATGTCTCCTTTGTGGTTCGAGTTGTCCGCACATAATTAAAACATGAATGACAGTAAGCCGATCACATCTCAAACAGTGGGGTGCAGGAGATTTTGTTAAAAGATATGTAGTAGTAGAATTAGTAGTAGTAGTAAAAGACTTTATTGAGGTGCAACACTTAGAAGCCTATTACATCGATGGCCTGCTAGACGAGCAGGTGCTGTTCTTCTGTACCCTCAGCACCAAGCCAGTCCACGCAGGTCCAAATAGTATGGGAGGAGGTGGGAAATAATCCAGATTGCAATGCAACCGGACATGGAAATAGGCAGTTGGGGCATGATGGATCACGACGGAATTTGTAGAGATATAGCCGTGCAGGGGTTATGAGTGTGTTTAACTGTATTTGCCGAAGGATATGAGCCTCCCGAATGGAAAGATTAGGATGAGGGTCGGGGTAGAGCTTGTGGTCTAAACGAGCAGCATTGTATTATTCGCTGATGGTTGCGCGAAGAGACAGTCTCGACCCATCCTCCAATGATCTTGGCCAGGGGATGAACGGTGCTCGGTTACGAGTTTCACGGGCGAGCTGGTTCGCCAGCTCATTGCCGTCAATCCCCGAGTGGCCAGGGATACATCGGAGGAAGACGGGGCAGGGCTGCAGCGCAACAAGTGCAACCTCGAGCTCCGTGGACAGATGACGTGTTAGACTTTTAGATTGAATGGCATGGATAGCAGCCTGGGAGTCGGTGTATAAAATATACTGAGGCACAAGTGGGAGAGAATGGAAACTTTGAATGGCATGAATGATGGAGATGACCTCAAGCGAGATAATATCCGGAGGGTGGAGAAAGGGGCCGCTAGTGTGTTTGAAAGGGGTAGATAGACGAGGATGAAATAGGACCTGGCTTCCGGACCCGCGAGGAGCCACATAAGAGGCATCCGTGTAAGCGACTCCATGGGTATTGAAGGGCGGACTATGATGAGAGGCAGCAGCATGCCGGCGGCCAGCATGCAGGACCCGTGACATTGGCTGGAAGAGGAAGTATACGGAGGTTTGTGGCCTCTGGAGGGGAAGGAGTTGGCAGAGGGACTGACTGGATCGGGGAAATGTTAGCCTGGTTTAAAAGCCATCATCCATGAACTGTGCCGGAGAGGCGAGCTATCTGTCGGTCACGATGAAGGGAAAGGAGACTGTAAAGAGGATGGAAAAGCCCGGTGGCATAAAGCTTGTCGGTGGAAGAGCTCATGGGAAGACAAAGAGCAGCTTTATAAAGGCCGTGAGGAGCTGTCGCAAGTGTGTCTAGCTGGCCCTGGGTGACTGAAAGATATGGTATAAAGTGAAAAAATTTGTTAAGAGCCCAGCCGCATGGAGAGCCCGGACTTTGGCGGCATGTAGAGGCATGCCAAGAACGCGGCATTGAGAAACTTTGAGGATTGGGGAGCCGTCCAAGGTAAGGGATATCTGTGAGTTGTGAGCTCGTTGATAAGTAGAGTGAGTCAAAAGTAGCAGTTCTGACTTCGCGGGTGCGGAAGACAGGCCTGCATGGTCAAGAAAGCAAGAAATGATATTCAATTTCTGCTGAATGGTGTCTTGAACGTGACCAGGAGATCCGCGCGAGCACCACAGAGTGATGTCGTCGGCGTATAAAAAGAGCTGAAGATCGGGAATAGACGATAGCTGAACCGCGAGAGGAGCCATGGCGATATTAAAAAGGGTGGGTGAAAGAACAGCACTCTGCGGGGTACCCCGGGTGAGACGGTGGGGTGTCGAAGTGAAGTTCAATGCTCGGAAACGGGCCTCGCGATTAGAAAGAAAAGCTTGAATGTAGTTATACATGCGGGAGCCGCAGCCAGTGCTGGAAAGGCAGGTAAGAATGTGGTCATGGGAGACGCAATCGAATGCCTTGCGGACATCGACTGTGACCAGGGCGTGAAGCTGAGAGCTACCACAGGCTAAGAAAGTATGCTGAAGTATAAGGAAAAGGTCCTATGCAGATATACGGGCACGAAAACCAATGAGGGTATGAGGGAGCGAGTTTGAAGCCTCCAAATGCCTGTTAATCCTAGTGAGCGCCATTCTTTCAATCGTCTTGCTGACACAGGAGGTCAGAGAAATGGGTCGGAAATTTGAAAGGGCTGGAGGCTTACCAGGTTTAGGAATGAGAGAAATAAATGAGAAAGTCCAGGACGATGGCAGAGAGCCTTCTTCCCAGGCGGCGTTGTAGAGGTTGAGAAGGTGCTCTTTTGCGTTATCGGGAAGATTGCGAAGAGCGGAGTAAGTGATTCTATCTTCACCGGGAGCCGACCCAGTGGAATTAGCAAGAAGTGCAGCTTCAAGCTCGCGCAGTGTGAAAGGGGCATCGAGGTCATTGCTTGCACAGCCTGTGTATTCAGGGTAACAGGTGGACAATGGGGGTGGGAGATAAAGATCTGCAAGGGTTTCGAAAACCTCATCGGGAGACTTTGTGGCTAAAGCTTTAGCAAGAGTCGGGGCAGGGGCAGGGGTGGCACGAAGGAGGGTTCGAAAAAGAGTTCAGGTTTATTTTTTATGGAGCGCCGTGTCAAGATTGTTGCATAGGGTATTCCAACGAGAATCCTCAAGCGTAGCACAATATTGCACAATATAGCCTCGCAACTTTGAAAGCGTGGTGTTCAGTTGGATGTTGCGACTGTTCTGGCTGTTCGGAGAAGCTTTTTGCGAAGCTTCCATAGCCCGATGAGATGGGGGTTGGGGTCAGAAGTGGGATATGCAGCGGTCTGCGTGCGAGTAGAGGATGAAGCCGCTTGCAGAACGGCATTAGTCCACTCCTCATAGGACGTGAAGGAGGCAGAGGAGAGGAGACAGCGAAAGGCCTGCAAGTCAGTATGTCGAATGCGCTGCTTTCGGGTGGGTATCCGTAGAGGGACGGAGATGAAAATAATATAGTGATCAGTAAGAAGGGTATTGGCGGTAGCTGACCACTGAGGTGATATAGGACCAGAACAGTAAGTGAGGTCTGTGTTGTGTATGTTTGACCAATTCTCAGCCTGCACAGAGTACTTCTCCAGGTAGCACAAAGTGGGCTATGAAGGGGGGCCCCTGGTGGGTCCGATGTAGGCAATGCAGGACAGCCCTGGTGGGCTCAATGTGGGTGCTGCAAGAGGGGCCGACGTAGGCCTGAAGAGGGCAGTCAACAAAGCCCTGATGGGCCCCACTAGGGACCGATGCAGGCAGCCCTTGCGGGGCTGCCCACATTTTTCCCGCATTGGCAAAAGGGCACATCCCCCAACTCCACACGATGGTCCTACTTTGGACAGATTCGGGCAGCCGCTCTGGATGAACATTTTTTTATTTCGGTTAGCCCCTCAGATATTGACATAGGACCGATGCGGCTTCTATAGCGCAAGCTGCAATTGGGCTTGCCCACATTATTTTCATAGGGGTCCGACGCAGGACAATGATGGGAAGCCCTTGTCCAAATTTTCCCAATCATTATTTATGCATATAATTAAGTAATTATTTTATGCATGTCTGCCCTTTCTAAACAGCCACAATATTAAATTTTACAATAATTCATAACATTAATCTAGCCTAAATGACTTCTTGTTCAGGCTATGGAGATGTGTGTTCTGAACAGTAATATTGTGCTGAGTGTTGCAGGCTATCTGCAGCAACCACATTGAGAGCAACAGTTAGCAATCTGTATGTTTTAGTATTTTAGCGCAATTTACATGTGCGCGAGAACTAAAGGCCTGTAATATTTTTACCGACTAAACATGGCAGCAACTGTTATACAAATCATCTATAAAAGTAATATAGGGCAACATCTAATACAAATAAAGGTTGGAAAGAATCATTACACAATTGCACGCACGCCTTCTAGCCCCATTGCGGCCGATGTGGGACCTACAGCGGTTTTGTGTTGGCCGCCCCAATTTGGCTGGGTGTTGTTTTAGAACCTAAAGCCCACTTGCTGTAGGACGTGCCTTCAAATTCCCCACAAGGGACCCATTCTGGTATCATGCGGGTCTGCCCGCCTTCCAGCCCCAATACGGCCCATGTGGGATATAAAGCAGCTTTGTGCGGGCTGCCCCAATTGGGCTGGGTGTTGTTTTTGAACCTAGAGCCCACCTGCGGTTGCACGTGCCTTTAAATTTGCCACAAGATACCAATTTTGGTATCATGCGGGCATGCCCGCCTTCCAGCCCCCTTACAGCCTATGTGGGACCTAAAGCGGTTTAGCTAAGGCTGCCTCATTTGGGCTTCACGAGAGCTTGCCCAAATTAAGCTGTTATTCATATTTCACCTGCCCCAAGTAACCTACAAGGGGCCGATTGGGGCATCATGTGGGAATGTCCGTTTTTTTTGCCCCAATAAGGCTGATGTAGGTCCCACAAAGATTATATGAGGGCGGCCTCATTTCGGATCTATGAGTATGTTTGGTTGGATTTCATACGATTTCATATACATCATCCAGGTTATTTAGTAGTCCCCGACAGTAGGCCCCATATACAGCGAGGAAAGACAGTGTCTATGCCCTGCGCTGGAGCATCTAGATGGAAGTCCACTGACTGAAATTAAGATCCTAGGTCCCTGGCTACGGCGATCGTCTGCGGTGAAGGCCTCCCAGGCACTGCTCCACTTTATGAAAAGCACAGGACTGATCGAAAGGCTATGATTTTTTATGTTACGTGATTTGTCTGTGACGTGATGTGATATGATATGTCTGTGGTGTGACTGTACTGTCTCCACCCATCCCTCTCTCACCCACAACTTTTATAACCACCTACCCCTCTCCCCCAGTGCAGGGTAGCAAACCAGTTCCTTTGCCGGTTAACCTCCCTGCATTTCCTCCTCCTCCTCCCCGACAGTTGCAATAAATTAGGATCTCAGTTGGCATTTTTGTAAGTGTGAAATGTGGATGAGACAGTGGGTTCAAAGGGGCCCACAAACACCTCCCGAGCATTGCTCGCCAACAATCTCAGTCGCTAGGTTATGTTGCGATACACATCTCAACGTAATAAAAGACGTGTACGCGCAGCACAGGTCCCGCAACCCTATTCGAAAGTTGGCGCTCTCTTTCCTTCGACTTTTGCGGTCCCCCTTCTCCTCTGTGCAACGCGTCTACGTACATGCGTTTTCGAATTACTATTGGTCTGCTTCTTTGCGACGTCACGCATCCATAAAACTACCACTTATGCCAAAATATTTGTAATACGCCTAACTTTTAGTTATCAGGAAAGAAAATTAGAATGTTTTGTAGACAGAAACATTTTTTGAAAGCTTTTTCCTTGCACTTCCGGTCTCATGCGGGCACCGCGGTAACAACGGTAACCAAGGCGCGGTCGCGCGCGGTGACCTCGTTCCAGTTCCCTGCGGGGCGCTTTACGTCTGTGTATGTTCTCGTTTCTTGTGTCTCCCATGCGAAATGAACTTCGAAATCGGCTTACCGGTCTCCAGCTTAGGTCAGTGCCTTAAATGCCGTGCCCCAGTGCACCGCGCCGTACGTATTGCAGCAAAATTTCGGAGGCAACCGCTGCTCCGTTCCCACGTCCACCAAACCAAAATATGCACCTCGGATCGAGTCAAGGCGACAGCATACGCTGGTAAGTAATGTATTTACTAGACTGAATATAGCGCACCGATAAACGACGGTTTCACAGGTGCAATTAGTTAGTCATTGTTGTGATGTATCATTACTCTGGCAGCTTTTAAAATCCTACCGTCTGAACTGTTGACTTCATTGCGTCAAACTCGTTTTGTCATCAGTAGTAAGTTTGTAGCGTATCAACTTTTGTCTTACAAAAAAAAAAAAAAACAACTGTACCTGCCTGACTAAGCCGTGCGCGATGCGCGAACCCGTGTTGTCATGTGCCGGCGGTGGCAGCTTTCGGCCCCTGATACTGGCGCAGATTGCGGGTTCGCATTGTACGCAGCAGCAACGAATTAAGCACCCTTACCTAACTTACTACGAGCAAATAAAGTTACCGCAATATCAAAGCTCTGTGTGCAGTTTCGCCACAAACGACAGCGCGGTTGAGCCGGAGAGATACATGACGCCGCGGTAAACACGAATTAAGATCCGCATGCTGTATCTGCCCCTGGCAAGGTTTCGCATGACGTGCAGTGATGAGGAGGCACCAAAGAAACAAAGAAAACAACTTTATTTTGAGAGAAGGCCTACAGCATTTCTCTAGATAATTCCTAGAGCATAGTCCATTATGTCCTGAGGCAGTAAACAGTTGACGTCATTAAAGAAAAACATTCTCTCCGCGGCGAAGCGCTGTGCTTTCTTAGTCGCTCAGCAGTATAAATTACCGCTGAGAACACAGTATTATTTCGCGCACATAATAATAATCAGCGCAATTACACTACTGTCTTTTTAATCCGGTGGAGAATCGGGATTTATTTCGGGATTTATTTTTTTTTAATCCGGTGGAGAATCGCGCGGCACCGGGATTTCAACCCCGGTCCTCTTGCATGCGAGGCGGATGTTCTACCACTACGCCACCGCTGTAGCAAGAAACACGCTATTTTCTTAGTGTGCGATGTGTGCGCACGTTGAAGGACCTCGGAGATGTTATAAACTGAGCCCTACACAACTGCAAGCTTTTTAGCCTAAGCAGAAAATAGAATTGTTCCCAGAAAGATAAGGGAGTGCTCCTTTGGAACTGCTGATTTGCGGTCATCTATATCCACGCAAAGCAGCACTTTGAATCCATCTTTACCATCAGCAATTTCTATTCATTTTTTTATTTTGAAGAGCTTCGCCCTGGGAATTAGTTACATACTGTAGCTAAATTTGCACTTTATGCCCGAAAAGAATTCTTGTCTGCTTTTTTCTTTGAAAAAAGTAATGATCTCTTAAATAATTCACAATTTCTACATGGCGCGTGCTGGTTGTATAGTTGCAGTCTGAAACTATTTGCAGCAACAATTCATGCTTAACAGCCTTCAGACAAAACAGAAATATGCGGTACTAGGTTCGCAATAATCGGCACGAAGGGCTGGTTGGGGCGAAGCTCCATTTCTTCGTGTGCTGCGAAAATTGTGGTTGTCTCTGCACGCTAGAGCGGGCGAACTGTAACTAGAATAGGAAGCTTCAGTGTTGATATCCGCGTAGCCTCTCCGCGGTGCTCAGATGAGGATTGTGTGGTCGAGTGTCCGGTGCAGCGGGATCTGAGTGAGAAAAAACGTTCGCCTATCCATGTCCTGCTAAACACATGGAAAGAGTTTTGCAGATGTTAGCGGTAATGTTTACTGTAGGTCAGAGCCAATTTATTGATGTCTCCACCACATTTTGGGCTAATGTCAGTACACACGGAAGAACAGGTCTTTGCGAACATAGAGGTTCGGATCCCTCCTCTCGAACTCTTGGTCCCGTGTTTACTGCATATCTCGGGGCGCTCGTCTTCCTCGATGGGTCCACATCGTGTGTGTGTCTGGGCGATGGGCTGTTCCCGCTCCTTCCCTGTAGTGCTTCAAAATGCGTCCGCGGTGCCTATTTGTCTCGCCTTAAGCGAAGGTCAGCGGACTTGAAAGGTAGGATGCCCTGAAGTATGAGTCTGAGGTTGGAGCAGGATGGTGATTTAATTGAATCTTGCGCCTGTTGGTCCACTGGGACTGTTTCCTCCGCCCCTCAATAAATTCGGACAAAGCACGAGGGCTGTAGGAGGGCCGAAATTAATGGGTAATTCTTATTAAAGCGAAAGCCTTTCTAGGATCATGGTGAAAGCCTCGCGTTAACGAGACTGCCCAAGATGTCTGCGCCAGGCATCACAATAGGCTCTTACGTAGATATAATTTTCCCGATCAGGAGGTCGCAGTAGGTTTAGATGTCGCCACAATTTCCCTTTTCGGGCAGTTAGGCCTAGCCCCACACGAAGGGCAGAATAATCGAGTCTTTTTAGTTGGCCTCTACAGCACTCAGAGGATATTTAAGGTCAAAGTAATCAGTGCGCAAGGTTCTCTAGATCCTTTGAGATATGTGAAGAGCAAACAATCCGCTATGCATGCGAGCAGCAGACATATCAGCCAGCTGTAAATTTGGATAAATGCAGTCCGTCTATAGAAATGGCTGGATGAAACAATCTAGTAAAATCGATCTTTTGTGCATACGAGTTTGTTCGGTTAAGCAAGACGATAAGAGGAAAACAAAGGATGGTGGAGGGAGTACATAAACATACGTTCTATCACTATGAGCAGTCTGCCAGCTATGGCCACCTATCACCCGGAACGGTCGAATGGGCAAGAACAGAGAACCACCGGCCCTGTACTATGTTTCGTGAGCCGGTGCTTTAAAAAAAGATATGCTTGTTGCAGTTGCAGTGCATGATACGTTACGCAAACGTGACGATGTTAACTGATACTTGCAGATTATTTAATATTTACACGTGCATTAGAGATAGACGAAGAAGGAGTGCAATCGGACGAAGTAGGCGACGTTGAAGTCTGGTCCCCGTTCCTGGCGCCCTCGTTCGCTGGTTCAGCTGTATCGTTACCCTCGCTCAGTGGCCACAGCAGTCTTTCTGTGTAACAACTGTTACAATACAACGAAGAACAACCACAATCAAAATAATTATTTTCCGCTAACTTTAAGAACACCTGCGTTCCTGTATAAGCAATCGAGTAGAAGTGGTGTAGATTTTACGAAGAACAATACAAGACACGCCGTTTTACAATGCAAATAAAACAATTTTATTTACTATCGCATTTACTGAAGAAAAGTATTCGCATTATCTCGCGTTATATGGATAGAAAATTGAAACGCAGCTGTGATGCACCTTCGACAAGTCCTTTTCGTTCCTCGAGTGGCAAAGGGAAAGCTAAAAGAGCATGGCCCACTAAACTCTCTAACTTGCGAAAGCAAAGTCGAGATGTAAGGTTCGGATGCGATGGGCCCACCCGAAATGACTTGAACTACGAAGATGAACACGGGCAGCCGACGAGTACGCAGCAGCCTGGAAGCATGGTTCCTCCTGGTAAGACACCTGGCCGGAGGGGACAGCCGACGAGTACGCAGCAGTCTGGAACCATGGCTCCACCTAGTGAAACATCTGGTAAGAGGCGAAAGCAGCACCTCTGCACGAAGGAAGCCAGAGAAATGAGCTATGAGATCGCTTGAAAAAAAAAAAAAAGAGTGGTACAAAGTTTCTGCTGTGACAGTGTAGTTGATGCTTTGAATGCCAACGTGTAGGGATGAGAAAACTCCCATTAGTGGCCTCAGAATTTCGTTCAATTACTTCAAAACCGTTCTAGAGAACTACATAATACAGCAAAAACTTCAACAAAAAGTATGCACAATATACTGATTACGCATACAGAATTGTATGCACAATATACTGATTACGTATACAGAATTGCCTGACGGTATAAAAGAAATGGAAACCATTATGTCGTATTTTTGATGCGGTTCTGCCTTTTTTCGACTACGTAAGCACTGCGCTAAAATGGAGTGGCGATTTCGTCGTTTTGCGGCTCCATGTAGCGGAGCGACCAACAGTATAATTTTCCTCCCACTGAAATGGGTCACCAAGACGGGTAAACAAGGCCATAACACTGATCATTCTCCCACCGATCATTCTCCCGCAAAAAAATTCTATCTAGCTTCTGTAACACCAGAGATAAGGGCGATTAAAACTGACCCTTCCAATTTTCCCTCTTAACTCGTACGCCGAAGGGAGCCATAAAAAAACAAAGAATACAAGCAAGTTCAAAGCTCCGCCCAGACATACGTCACTTCGACGAACTTCCGGTTGCCGTGCGCTCGCTCGCTGGCGTACTCGTATCAATCCGTCCTCGCTCGCACACGCCCGAGTTCGCCAGTTCGCGCAGCGACGGTTAGTGTAACCGCGAACGCGTGGTTAGCCCATGTTACAGTGCGGACCAAACCATGGTTACAACACTAACCACGGTTATCGCAAACCGAGCTTGGCGACCTCGGTTTGCGTCGTTAATCGAGGTTATGACGGCGTCTGTTGACGGAGGCTACTTGTCGGCGCCCGAGTGCGCGAAACGTACGAGCGGGTCTGCTTTACAAAGTTATTCATTTGCCCACTGTATCACGTTTAAAGATCGATGTATAGAATAGGGTGCCGCCGGATGTCTTCGATTGCGGCCGACAGCGCGCCGACTGCGTACTGAAGCCTTGTCTTGCCTGCAGTATCGTTTGAATGGCTTGTTGCTGAGCAGAACGTCAAAAAATGCGCGGCCTTAGCTTTCAAAGCACACGAGTTTGCAACGCTTCCAGCACGGGATGTCGAGAGCAGGATGATGTAGTTACACAATTACCGCGGGGGTGGGGCGCGCGAGAGCGGCGAACGACGGCGCTGTGTGTGACCGTCCCTAGTCGTCGCTAGGCCTAAATTGTTTCGCTTCGAAGCCGCGGTGGTCGGCGCTTTGGAACTGATCAACGCTGTCGTAAATCGCCTACTTATGAAACTGCCTTATAGTGAATCCTATCCTGCCGTAGTAAAAAAAATTATACGATTAACTCTGGCGACTCGTTAATCGCAGAGCTAGTACGAGCAGATCGGATCAGCCGAAATGCACCAGCGGCAGCTGGCTTGAGCAGAAACTAGCTTGTATCACGGCTACCGATCGCTCTTACCAGCAATTTGCTTCTGGTCAGCGATCCTCACGAGGGCTTCATGCTTGATATTCGGCTCAGTATTCCAGACGCCAACAAATTTTAGCACGCTTTATTTCGGACATCGGTGCTAACGATCCGTCCTGTCGTTCGCATATGGTATGCAGGAGGAGGGGCCACAGCGGCGGTGTTTACGGCGGTCGAGGAGGTGCTGCCATCGTGCGGTGCTTGACCGTACTGTTGACGCCTCGTCGGCGGACACTCCGGTGTTCTTGAAACCACGTTATATCATGGCCGGTCTCGAGGGAGAGCGCGTTTCTCTCTTCTCTTACGGCCTCTCCAATGGGGTCTGTTTCCACCGCCCGGCGCGCCTCGGTGGGGCCGCCACCGCCCCACTGCTGCTCCTCCGCTACAGCCGTTCACGCGCAAGGGAAACGCGCGCTCGCTCTTCGCTTCGCTCCGCCCGCATCGGTTGCAACCGGCAGGTTCTGATATTTCACCCCTTATGGCTTATAGGAAGAAGCCGTAATCAGCGTGTGATTTATCGTCTATGAGCAATAAAATAGTCAATAATGCGCGTGCGCGCGAGAGCGCGCGCGCCTTCGTCAGTGCTGTCGCGCACGGTCGAATGAAGTTTCGGGTGCACTTACATCAACACTTTTCGCCCCTAAATTTTTCACAAAACTATATGTACCATTTTATGCAGTGTGCCTTTGAAAGCTGTAAGCTGGTATAACGCGACCTGACGCTAGTGCATGGCAAACTGTTCGGTGGATATTCTGTCAACCGCTGCCGTTTTCGTTTAGAGCAAAAGAGGCACTGACGAAAATTCATAGCACACCTCAGATTCAGAGTAAGGATCAAACATTTACGCATACAGTTAAAATTTCAGTTGTCTAGGGAAGTGGGCTGTTCTAGCTTCGTTTAAAACAAATCAGTAGGTTGAAAGACAGCAGATGTATACGTAGTCTCGCGAATGACGCACACGTAGACAGTCATAGTTTAATACAGTGATAAAAAAAAACGACATTTAATCAAGGAAATGGGCGTAAGCAGATATGCATAATTGAAAATTGCAGCAAGGAATAAAAAAAATGTCCTTCAAAGTTAACTCATTGCACTCATTCATCAAAACGGTACATGCGGCTAGAAAATTAAAGTCTCAAAATCTTTCTGAACGGTTTGTGCACATAAGGAGCTGGCCTTTCGTTCCTGTCTGTCACCTTCTTAGCATAATTGACAAGAAGTATTCTGAGAAATTTCTCACATATTAAAGAAGCGGACCTTATAGCATGGCTATTGTCAATGCCTTCCGGACAACTCAGCCAAGTGAGTCCTCAAGTGCTGGCTGGATTAAGATTTGTAGGACTTCAAGGACATTTGTGTATGGTAGGTGCACGACAGCTTTTTCAAAAAGAGACACAACCTTGTCCAAGAGGGCTACAAACTCTGGTTTTTTGATAATGCGGTCTGCTAGAATCTTGTCCTCGCAGAATAGTGTACATGGGGCTGCTTCTTTCGCTGGTTTCAAGAAGGATAGCACAAGCGCCACACCCGAAGTCACTGATTAACTTCACAACGTATCCAGCGACGTAAGCTAAACCAGAATACGTGACAGTGGGTAATGGGATGACAGGAGATACCATCACTTCTTTCAGTTCCTCGGTTACTGATTGCGGCAGAGCTGGAATGATTTCGTCGGTGTCGACACTAGGTGCCTAGGCGCGCAATACAGCGCGACATACAACTCCTGTAGTCACATCTGAATAAATAGCACAGAGAAAAGCTTTTATATCCATTATTGAGGAGTGTCCCTTGAGTAACAGTGGCGCATGTGTAATAAGCAAAGCATTCTACCAAAATAATGGGGCAGCGATTGCTCTCTAAGGCAGGCATTACTGCACAGATAGTTACAAGGAAATATTAGTTCAAAAACATACTAGAAAAAGAATGAAAATATTGCTAGGAATTAGTGCTTGAAATAGATTTCCTGTTGTTTTCATGAAATAATCATGATATCATGTAAACATTTCATTAAACCAACGTTTATTTGCAAAATTAAAATAATGTTTATAATGCAACATAAAACATTTGCTGGTTATAAATTATAGCAAAATTGAAAACAAAACTTAAAAGCGTTTACTCTGACGTTATACTAATACTTTATGTCATGTAAGCATTGTGCAACTTTCATTACATTTTTATAAAATTATTTTCATCTTCGATGTTACCTCGATGGTTTCTCATCTAGCGCTGAAAGACGGTTTTGCCATTGTTGTTGCTGTTATGTTTGCCTTGAAGAAGCTTCGATGTGATCACTGCTCATTCACTTTTTTTATTCATCTTCTTGTACAAGCTTGGGAAAAAATTAAGATTGAAATGAACAAAAGTAGATACCATGCCGCAATACATGTCATATGCTTGTCGAGCGTTTGCTGAGCGACAGTGTTTTTTAATATAAAGACTCCATTCACGTGCGTAGCACGCTGACAAGATGCCGCTGCAGCATCTACCTTCTGTAATTTTTCATTTAGGGGCTGCACTCACCACGAAACCCGCGGGCGACAGCGCGAAACCAGGCAAAAGCCACCCGCCGCCTCTGAAGCAGATGCGGAGCGAACAGTGAGCAGGTCGCGCGCCTTGCGGCGGCGGAGAGCGTGACTCAAGGAGAAAAGTCCCATTGTTCACGCGGCGATTGAGAAGGCCGTAATAAAGAGCGCGTGCTCTCTCCCTCGAGACCGGCCGTGGATAAATAAGATAGTTGTAAATGCAGCTTCGTTCCGCCAATAACTGCGTCTCTTCAGTTGTTGTACTTGATGGGCAAGGGCCGCCTAACCGATATGGGCGGCGAGCTGTGTAACAGCTCGCACAGAGTTGGACCAGCGCACGAGCAGACGACTTTTGCAGCTACCGGAAGTGTGTCCGTGACGTCATGGCTGCACTGGCCGCAGCGAATGGCAGCTTCTAGCGCTTCTAGCAAGCCTTTCCAGTCAACTCACCCGTGAAGTCACGGGTTAAGGAAATAGCTCTATGCGACACCGCCAAGTGACGACTTCTCTGCCCGCGAATTTCAAAAAGCGCTATTTTTAAAAATCAATAATAAATCGCTGGCTTTGTTTCAATTAGTTATATTTTGGGTTAGTGCTCAAAGGCATTTACACACTGAACACGTTTATCAGTGGCTTCTTGGTGGCCGTTTCAGTGGACGTTTAAGAGCTTCTGATGAGTCATGGCATTTCTTTAGGTTCGAAAAAGCCACACCATTTTAAAAGCTAATTGTAAAACGCTCAAAAGCCAGATCTGCCACCATTTGAACGTCATAACACTTTTACAGCTGTCGATGTCTTTATAGATTTTCAAACGGTCGTCCATTAGGAAGACCTCTGATGCCACCAGAAGATCCAGGCTTAAATAATAAAGAGGCAATAGCCTGGAAGCGATTACAATCCGGCAACTTCTCAAACCCTGTCTGGTTGTTTCACACTCAAGGGAAAAAAATGATAAATGTAAAGCCTGTGATGCGAGAGGGACCCTCGACTTTTGAAATGCCCTAAGTCTCAGGGCGCTAGGGAGAACATTAAAGCAGAGAAGCCTGGGAGACGTTGCTCTTAAGCGACCACCCTGCTGTGAAGCAAAGAGCCGTCCGCCTGGCGGCTGAGGCCACGAATAACCAATGTATATTCGCCAGTCCTTAGTTGTGTTGGTTCCAGCCCCCGTTCCCCAGGACTGCGTGCCAGTAGGAGGCATTATAAACTGGTGGAAAATAAAGTTTTCTTCAATCAACAAATCACAGCTGTCGATCAGAAACTGCAGAAGATTTAATCTGTTAATCATAGAATATCGTGCTGCAGCAGCGTGTTTTCACAGAATGGTGCTTGCAGTGTCTCAATGAATAAACGTTATTGCTCTGTGTGAATCAGGTGGCCATGCTACCAGATTACCGATTCCAAGGGTGCTGCAGCAATAAATGTTCCCAAAGCACTGCAGAATCTTCAGTGGAGAAATGCGAAAGCCTGAGCATTACTGCAGCCCACGGCACATCGCGCACCCCTTGTCAAACACAAGCAGCGTTCTGTTGAATGCATCAAAATTCACCGGCGTTCTATAATGGTTTACAGGAGAGCAAAGGCGCAGTATCTGTCACACTTGTTTCTGTGGTCAATTGAAATTCCTCTGAAAGTAATAATATTAACTGGTTCAGAGGAAACGAAATGCTATGTATCTGTCACGTGTTGCGACGGAAGGAAGAGGAAAACAAAATGCACGGGCCGGCTACTGGCTCTGTAGCTGAGCCACCTCCGCTGACTCATGCGGACAGAAGAGAAAATAGATGAGAGAAATAAAGAACGGAGAGAAAGACGCGCGTCTGGGGCAACAGCCATCGTCCACCAACGAAAAGGTAGCGGGTGCAATGACAGCCTACAACAGATAAACATCTGGTGGCAGGCTAGCCTCCGCCGCAAGCGGCAGTGACCGACCAGTCCCAGCCCGGTAGGGCCAGGAGTAACCACCACCAACTCTTCCTCCTATCTGCTACACTTGCCAGTGCATACCGGAACAGCCCAGTTGTTGCGGCTGTAGGAAGACGGAAAAGAACAAAGAAAAGAAAATGCACGGGCCTTCTACTGGCATTGCAGCAGAGCCACCCCTGCTGCATGATGCGGATAGATGAAATAGAGAAGAAATAAAAAAAGAAGAAAGAAGGACGCGCGTCTCAACAGACATCATCCGCCACCAAAGCGAGTGCAATAACGACCTACAACAGGTACAACCGCCGGTGGCAGGCTCTACCCCTCCGCAAACGGCGGAGACCTATAAGTCCCAGCACCGTCGGACCAGGAACAGCTCCGCCCAATCCCGTCCCGCTAAGGGAAAAGAAGATTTAATGAAAGCGAAAAGAAGGGTGGAATGAAATCGAAAAAAGAGCAAGGGGCGTCGTAGTGGAGGGTTCCACAGTAATTTTGACCACCTGGGGATCTTTAACGTGCACTGACATCATATAGCACACCGACGTCTCTTTGTTTCTCCTCCATCTAAACGCCGCTGCCGGTGGCCAAGAGCGAGCCCGGGTCCCTCAGAAAGGTCAAATGTCAAATGGGCTTCAGACATCGGGGGTTTTTCTGAGAAAGCAGGTAGTATTGCCATATAACTAAAAACTACCAAACGCACTTCATCTCTGCTCTTTTTGCGAGAATGTAGGTAGTATTATGAGCTGAGGAAAGGAGGACGGCAAAAGTTATGGTTTGGTTTTGTTTGTGGGGTGTAACGTCCCAAAGCAACTCAGGCTATGAGAGACGCCGTAGGGGAGTTCTCCAGAAATTTAGACCACCTGGGGTTCTTTAACGTGCACTGACATCGCGCAGCACACGGGCGCCGTGCTTTTCGCCTCGATCGAAACGTTGCTGCCGGGGCCGGGATGCGATCGCGCGTCCTTAGGAACAGTAGTCGGTTGAAAGAGAAAGATACGAGGTTCTCAATGCGGATTTTCAGAGAATAGCAAGGAGAGGAAAGAATGCCTTCCTGAAAATACAGTGCGAAGCAGTTCAGGACAATACCCAATTGAACACAAGAGTTCTGTATAAGACAAAGATATTGTCACGCACTTCCCGCGGTCCTTATTGAAGGAAGATGAAGTTTGGCGGAATACGCAGAAGAGGACGAGGAAGCTGGGTCTGTCCGCTGTGGTGTGCTAATCTCCAGCGTATCCTACCATCTGTGTAAATAAACGTCGTAACAAGTGCGGTGGAGTTTGCGGGCTACAGATCACCACGGAACCTCTCCTACTTCGCCGGAGCAGAAGAATTGCTGGGCTACCCCCCCTTCGGACGGAGATGGCGCAAGCAGATGGTTCAACGCAGCCCACGCCAGCAGCTCATCCGACCACCGCACAGCCTTATCGGGAACCCCGGCACTTCTATGGCAAGCCCGGGGAAGACGTGGATGACTGGCTCACCCACTACAATCGGGTGAGCAAATACAACCGCTGGGATGCGACTACCAAGTTGGCGAATGCGGTATTTTTTCTTCAAGAAACTGCACTGACATGGTTTCACAATCATGAAGCATCTCTTAGCACCTGGGAATGCTTCATGGAAGAAATGAGAGCGGGATTTGGTGATGCCGATGCTCGAAAAAAAAGCGCCGAACAGACTCTGGCTCAAAGAGCGCAAGTACCGGGGAGACCTGCACAACTTACATAGAAGCCCTCAAGCTGTGCAGAATAGTTGATGCTCGGATGACTGAGGAAGACAGAGTAGGTCATCTCCTGAAAGGAATAGTGCAAGACGTGTACAACTTTCTTATCTGCAAGGACGATCTGAATAGCACCGCTGATGTAACACGACACTGCCGCACGTTTGAATCTTTGAAGCGACGCCGTATCATTCCGAAGTTTGGTCGTCTGCCTAATGTGACAACTGTCGCAAGTGTGGATGTGTCTGAAACGACAAGCCTGGCAGATACAATTCGCCAGATTGTCCGCGAAGAGCTTCGGAGGCATCAATATATTGGGGGCCACGTCAGACCCGTCTACAGTGGCACCTCTTCGTCAGACACTAGCCCATCTTCTACCTGTTATGATCCCTCTGTTACGTCTCTTTCGGACACCCGATGCTCTGCTGCTCATCGCCCGAACATCCACCCTCTCACCATCAACGCCTACAACAGCGAGCACTCTCGTCCTCCTCGTCGACCACATCCAGAGCATGAAACGTTTAATACAATCGACGATGAGCCTTATTCATCGAATGAACGTGAGCCGGCAGTGTGTTATGCCTGTGGAATGATCGGCCACATTTCCCGCTTTTGCCGCAACCGTCGTCCGTACCAGCAGTATCTCCGACAGTGGGTGAACTCCCGTACAAGGCTTCCTGCTGACAATGATGATTCATATAGAAGAACACCTGACGGGAATGAGTACAGAGCAACAGCTAGCCGACAAGAACGCAGAATGGCGTTGAACGGAAACGAATCACCGGCCTCTGACCGTAGCCTGACACCACCATCTCGGCGCCTACCACGCTCCCCTTCTCCCCGACGACGGTCGCCACCTCCGGGAAACTAGTGAGTGCGGCCGATGTAGGTGAGGTCGCAAATAATTCTAGCTTACCCATGCCTCTGCCCGTTTCGATGTTGAAGAACCGAATTGAAGTGTTTGTGGACGGTATACGTGCTATGGCGTTGTTGGACACAGGTGCAACTATTTCTATTATAAGTCTCGCTTTTAAAAACTGCCTTGGTCGTAAAATTATGTTTGCTTGGGATAGTGCGACAACATTATGTGGTGTTGGTGGCGAACCGCTTAACCCACTCGGAGTCTGTTCCGTGAATCTTGTTATCGCCGGCCACACATTCCGAACTGAATTCGCAGTGCTTACTCGATCAACGCATGACGTAATTCTTGGACTCGACTTTCTGGAGCAATGTGGGGCCACTCTCGACTTTCGCAATGGATACATTTCTGTGGGCACTCGAATTGAATCTACTTTGCGTGAAAATTCGCTGACCCATCCTAGCACGCTTTCGGTTTCGGAAGACATAGTCATTCTTGCAATGCCAGCAGAGTTTATACGAGTTGTTAGTTCCAGCTGTGCCAGTGATGCGTTCGACGCTATGGTTGAACCACTCACCCTCAACTACGCGAAGAAAAGTATTCTGATTCCCCGCTGCATCATCTCAGTCATGAATGGCCATTCTTCTTTGTGGACGACTAACTGCTCTAACGAACCTGTTGTATTACCACGTGGTCTAAAACTTGCCAACTTTGACGAAGACACTTTTAAATCAGTGGCCGTGCTCAGCACAGACAATTCCCAGCCTACCGCATGCTCAGAAGACGATGCGAAAAAAATTTCTTGCCATGATTAACAAATCCCTGCCAACAAGTGACCGTCACAGCTTAGTGGAAGTTCTGGCGAAACATACTGCGGCTTTCGATTTCTCTCGGGACTCGCCACCACGGATTCCCATTTCCCGTACTCAGCACCGAATCAATACAGGAACTGCTGATCCAATCCGCAAGAAACCTTATCGTGTATCCCCATCAGAGCGCCAAACAATCGAAGAACAAGTTTGTGACATGCTGCATAAGGGCATCATTCAGGAATCGTCTAGTCCGTGGGCTGCCCCTGTGATTCTAGTCAAAAAGAAAGATGGCACATGGCGATTTTGTGTTGATTATAGACGTCTGAATACTGTTACCAAGAAGGACGTGTATCCCCTGCCACGTATTGATGACGCCATTGATTGCTTACATTCCGCCTCCTATTTTTCCTCAGTTGACCTGCGATCAGGCTATTGGCAGATCCCCATGCACCCGGAAGATAAAGAAAAGACGGCATTCATCACCCCAGACGGGCTGTATGAATTTAATGTGATGCCGTTTGGATTATGTAACGCTCCAGCCACGTTCGAAAGATTCATAGATACAGTTTTGCGCGGGCTGAAGTGGCAGATTTGTATGTGTTATTTGGATGATGTAGTGAAATTCGGGACAACTTTTCATGAACACAACAGTCGATTAGAGATTGTCTAGGAATGTATTGAGAAAGCTGGCCTGGTACTCAATTCCAAGAAATGTCGTTTTGGAGAACGCCAGACTGTGGTACATGGACATCTCATAGACAAGGATGGAGTCAGGCCTGATCCGAAAAAGATCGAAGCTGTCACTTGTTTTAAACCGCCGAAATCGTTAAAACAGCTCAGGAGTTTTTTGGGGCTTTGCTCCTATTTTCGGCGTTTTGTTCAGAAGTTTGCTGATCTAGCATATCCCCTTACTTGTCTTCTGCAAAAAGATGTGCCTTTCAAGTGGACTGCCGATTGTGACTCCGCCTTTCGTCAGTTAAAGTTACGTTATTTGACATCAGGACCCGTACTACGCCACTTCTGTCCATCAGCTCCAACAGAACTTCACACTGATGCCAGCGCAGTTGGAATTGGTGCTGTGCTCGTACAGCGCCACAATGGCGATGAACATATCGTTGCGTTTGCAAGCCGTTCTTTGAGCAAGGCTGAGCGTAATTACACAGTAACTGAACAGCAATGCTTAGCTGTTGTATTCGGTGTGCAACGGTTTAGGTCATATCTTTATGGATGTGCATTTAAAATTGTGACGGACCATGATTCCTTATGTTGGCTTGTAAACCTTCGTGACCCCTGTGGACGCCTTGCGCGGTGGGCTTTGCGCCTTCAAGAATTCAATTTTACTGTGTCTTTTAAGATTGGTCGTAAGCACGGTGATGCGACTGCTTGTCACGGTTGCCGCTTGAAACTACTGATTGCGACAATGAGGTCTTGGATGAATATATAGCTGCTATCTCTACAAGTTTCCCTGATGTTGGCGAATTCAAGATTGAGCAGCGGCACGACAACGAGTTGGCGCCGCTTTATGAGGCAGCGAGTTCCCGGAATCCTACGACCTCATTCTGCATTCGTGACGGTGTACTATACAGGAAGAACTACTCGTCAGTAGGTGCGCGGCTTCTTCTGGTAGTTCCTACAAGTCTTAGGTGTCAGGTTCTTAGGGTAATGCACGACGATGCCACAGCTGGACACTTGGGTTTCGCAAGGACATTGCACAGGGCTAAGGGGCGTTTTTATTGGCCGAAGATGCGTCAAACTACTCAACGTTATGTGGCCAGCTGCCTCCAGTGCCAGCGTTTCAAGCACCCAACCTGCTCACCGCCGGGTCATCTTCAGCCTATAACGCCACCACGAACCCCATTCGAACTGGCGGGAATTGATCTTCTAAGACAGTTTCCCCGTTCCTCCAACGGAAACCGCTGGGTCATAGTGTGCGTAGACTACCTTAGGCGGTACTGTGAAACTGCTGCTGTACTATCAGCCACTGTTTCTGATGTCTCGGCGTTCCTCCTACGGTCCATAATTCTTTGACATGGGCCTCCTCGTGTGTTAATAAGCGATCGTGGCCGACAGTTTACGGCAGAAGTTGTAGAAGAACTTCTTCGCCTCTGCTCATCCCATTTTCGCCATTCAACTCCTTACCACCCACAAACAAACGGTCTTACCGAACGCACCAATCGGACACTTAGCAATATGCTCGCAATGTATGTCGACTCCCGCCACAAAAACTGGGATGAAGTCCTTCCGTTTATAACATACGCATTTAACACTGCTAAGCACGAAACGACAGGCTACAGTCCGTTTTTTCTTCTCTATGCACGACCTCCACGACGCACTTTGGACACGTTTCTGCATTTCTCACTCCCTGCTGAAACTTCACTAGCGCATACTCTCTCTTTGGCTGAAGAAGCTCGTCGACTCGCTAGACTTCGCACTCTAGCCTCCCAGGAACGCTACAGGCAACGCTACGACAAGCGTCATCAAGATGTTAATTATGTCCCTGGTGACTTGGTGTGGCTTTGGACGCCGTTGCGTAAGCGCGGCTTGTGCCAGAAACTGTTGCACCACTATACTGGCCCTTTCGTTGTATTGGAACGCCTCAGCGCAGTAAACTTTGTAGTCGCTGGCGTGACCACCCAAGGGCGTCGTTCTCGGAAAACTCAAGTAGTCCACGTGGCCCGCATGAAGCCCTTCTATCAACGTGACGAACCTTGACTCGCCCGGCGGGCATCGTCTGCGAAGGGGGCAGTGTCACGCACTTCCCGCGGTCCTTATTGAGGGAAGATGAGGTTTGGCGGAATAAGCAGAAGAGGACGAGGAAGCCGAGTCTGTCCGCTGTGGTGTGCTAATCTCCAGCGTATCCTACCATCTGTGTAAATAAACGTCGTAACAATATCAAAGGAAGTTCCTGTGCTAAGCTGGGCGTGATATAGGACAAACGAGACAGGGACCTCTCTGAAGCCTCAGAGATAAAGAAGAGGTGGCGAGAATACACAGAAGAACAGTACAAGAAGGACACAGATGTGCAAACACAACATAAGACGGTTGTCATTACTGATCTCGAGCCGGGCATCCTGAAGAGTGAAGTTGAATGGGCCTTAGCCAGCCTTGCCAAGAACAAAGCTAGCGGAATTGATGGCATTCCAGCTGAGTTGCTTCAAAACCTTAACGATGACGCTGTTAACGTTCTGTATACCTTATGTCACCAAATTTAGTCAACCCTGCAGTGGCCACAGGATTGGAGGAATCAGTTTACATACCCATTCCAAAGAAAACAGTGCCAAAGATCGTTTCAACTACCACACGAGCGCAGTTATTTCGCATGCTAGCAAGATGATGTTGAAAATCCTTCAAGGCAGGCTGCAGAAGTATGTGGATCGAGAGCTTCCGGACGTGCAAGCTGGGTTTCGCAAGGGGAAAGGAACTAGAGACCAGATTGCCAACCTTCGCTGGATCATGGAAAAAGCAAGAGAGTTCCAGACACCCATCTACTTCTGCTTATTGATTATGCGAACGCGTGTGACTGTGTAGACAACAACAGATTGTGGCAAGCTCTCCAAAAGTTGGGAGTTTCAATTTACCACATCTGTTTCCTCAGCAACTGTACGAAGGACAAGAAGCCACAGTCAGAACCGAGCATGGTGTTACTGATTGGTTTCCGATTGAGAAAGGAGTGAGGCAAGGCTTCATACTGTCGCCCTGCCTATTTAACCTATCTGTTCAGCGCTTCACGAGGAAGGCCGGTCCGGACGAGCCTTCAGCTGAAGTGAAGGCTGCTCTAAAACGTATCGACAACCTTAGATATGCGGATGATACCACTTTAATGGCAGAAAGTGAAATGGAACTCAACAGACGTCTGATGCGCGTACAAGAAGAGAGAAGTTCGGGGTTAAACTTCACATTGAAAACACAAAGATCATAGCGTCTTGCCCTATCAAGTCCTGGAGCATCAAGGGATAAGAAGTGAAAGCCGTGACAGATTTTCTCTTCTTGGGCTCCAAGATTACCCCGAAAGGAGAGTGCAGCCATGAAATTAGGAGACGCCTACTTCTGGGAAAGAGAGTCATGGCTAGCCTTGTCCGCCTTGTAAAGAGCAGAGACATCAGACTGCCAACCAAAATCCGAATTACTGGTGCTATAGTCTTTCCAATTGTGATGTATGGATGCGAGAGTTAGACTGTGAAGAAGGCTGACCGTCGAAGATTTGACGCGTTTGAATTGTGGTACTGGCAGAGACTCTTGAGAGTTACTTAGAGTGCCAGAAGATCAAATCAGTTGATATTGTTGATCATGAACCCTGACTGCTCCTTGGAGGGTCAAATTCTAAAGTTAAAGCTTAGCTATTTTGGTCATCTGATGAGAAGAGAGGAATCGCTGAAGAAAGATTTGATGTTGGGAAAGGTTGAGGGTCACCGGAGAAGGGGTAGACAGTGATCGCTATGGTTAGATGGCATCCTCGAGGCGCTGCAGATGAAGTTATGTCATGCTAGGAAGATCGTGAGAGACCGGGAAGCGTGGTGTGATATGGTCCATAGGGTCACGAAGAGTCTGACACGACTGAACTACTGAACTGAACTGAATTGAGGTAGTATTGCTGCAGAGCTAAAAATTACCGGACACTTCATCTCTGGTCTTGAGGTATGTCATACGATCGCGTTACTGGCTCACTTCTTTGACTCTACGGGATTTCTTTATCGTGCAAAAGCAGTTTCTGTTTCATTATTACCAATTCCTTAATATCTGTCTCTATAAATCACATATATTGATTACCATAGTTAGAGGCTATGACATTATCTAGATACTGATCGTATATACACGCTACCACCATACATATAACGGCCCGTTTTCACCCAACCTCATAAACAAGCCCGCGGGGAATAGAATCAGCGTGCCTGATATGGTCTCCAAAACAGCTGAAAGAAGTACTACGCTCCTAACCTCACACCTCAATGTTGGCAGCTCCTCGCAATGTCATCACAGCATGGAATGTCGTTACAAGGCACAACCAATCGACGAATCAGTTCTCAGCCATGCTATCTGCCACCAGCCTTTGCCTGTCATTTTTCGGTCGCAACGCCGTTAACTCCATATCTTCGGGAGGCCACGAGGATTTTAAAGCTTTTTCCCTAAAAGCGGTGGCCTCTAGTATCAGGATCATAGAGCCCTGCAACAAAGGTCGCCAGTAATCTTGCATGTCAGATGATCGACAAACATTTCAAGCAGAAAAGGAAGAGTTGTTGTGACATGGACAGATCATGAGACCGAAAAGGTGTATTTCGAAGTTCAGTTGACCACTAGATGCCGTTTGTATTTGAGCACAAGAACATCTGTATCCATGTGTTCGTCATTTGCTTTCTATCCCTAAACGCAGCATAGCAGAGCGGCTGAAAATTGCATTCGGAAAGAGCTGCTGTTAACATGCTCTCCTTTTTGTCATTGGCTGTTGGCTCCCTTCTATACAATTTATACCCAAGCCTCTCGTTATTCCGTTGTTTGTTTGCTTATTAAGCTAACAACAGCTTTACATCTGGTGCCGCCGGGCTAGCGCAGTGGTTATGGCGCTAGGTTACTGGGCTCAAGTACGCGAGATCGAATCCCAGCATCGGCGGCCGTCTTTAGATGGAGCGAAAAGCTAGGCGCCCTTGTGCTGTGCGATGTCAGTGCAGGTTAAAGAACCCCAAGTGCTCGAAATTTTCCGAGTCCTCCGCTACGGTGTCTCTCATAGCCCCAGTCTCTATGGGGCGTTAAATCCCATTGAACCGAAAATTTTTAGGGGTCGATGTCGATGTTGATGATGATGATGATTTTAGGTAGCGCAAAATGGTTACACGCTCCCACTTTTCCAGTTTGATTACGTTCCGCGTGATATTCGTGGTTTCACAGAATGCTCCACGTCCACCCCTATCAGGATAGGCTACACAGAAATTAAATGCCTGAAATTCTAATACTAGACTGAATCCCCGTCACCGTAGCTCAGTGAGTAGAGAACCGGACGCGAAATTCGGAGGCCGTACTGTCCGACCCCGCCAACGGCGTCTGATTCCTTTGTAGCGAGAGCTACATTACAGTGGCTTCAAAGTCGCATTTTAGCTGTGATGGTGGCTGAGCCGTGGCCGCACCATTCCTATATCACATCTGGAGAGCTAAATAAGTGGTTCTAATGACCGATGCCTAACTAGCCACTAACCAATGCTAATTAATAACTGGTTACTAACCGGTACCAATGAGTAAATAGTATAATTATTCATAAGTCATGACTAAGTAGTCATGAGTAATGACAATGACTGGGTATGACACCATCACAATGTGACGCCATGACAGAATGGGATGTCCTTGACGTCACATTGGTCATTAATTAGGGACCCCTGCCGGAGAGCGCCAGCGGTGGCTGGCTCGCTGCGTTGTTCCTGCAGCCTCGGCCCACGAGACTCTTAACTAAGGTCACCCCCCCCCCCCCCCCCCCACTGACTAAATAAAAACAAGCAGATTTGAACAGCCCGGTGCTGGGCCACACCCTCCATCAGCGTTTTCATGCGGAATCATCAGTAGATGACTACAGAGACAACAGAGGCCACGCTGCTCAGACTGCGTGCACAGACTGCAAAAATCTCCCTTTCAGAAAAGAACTGGCGGAGTCGAAGTATCGCTTGTACAAACCTTGTTTTACAAGCGAAAGCGCTGTTTTGCATCGTTTACGTGCTTTAGCAAAGTTGTGCAAGATTTCACGGTTTAAAGGTTTGAATTAAGGAAGCGCTCAATCCTGGCCTTAAGAGTAAACCAGACAGCCTGTTTTCATTTTGCCGCAACCGAAACTAAACTGCGGCGGCAGCGTTTCGATGGTGGCGCGCCCAAGGGCGGCCATGTGCTGCACGATGTCAGTGCACGTCGAAGAACCCAGCTGATTGAAATTGCTCCATAGACCTCAACTAAAACGCATTCTTGTTTCAATCGCACCTTCCATTCTGTATAGGGCATAGTTCAGGCGTCCTCGTGACAATCACTGCACCTTTACTTTTCAATACCATTGTACATTTCTTTAACAGCACCGCTTCATTTCCGAAATCATAAGCCCATTTTATCTTCGACCTTTCAGACGGTCTTCAGGTATCAGCAGAAACAAGTGTAAGAGATACTGCACCATTCCTTTCCTGTAGCCTTCTATAGCCACCCTATTTCCTGTAGACCAATTATAGAACGTCAGCGAAATTTGATGCGTTCTACGGAACCCTAGATATATTCGGGAAGGGTAGCGGAATATATCGTGTGCAGCTGCAACGCTCAAGCTTCCGTGCAAAGTATGACTCGTATCCAACGCATTCGCAAATGAAAGCAATATTTTAATAATAATTGGTTCACAGGATCGTAAAGACGCAGTATCTGTCACACTTGTTCTGTGGACACCACTGATATTCTAGAGAACCGTACTGACATCGCAAGAGAAGGGTGGCTGTTCCTAAGGCTGGTGATGGTGATGACGACTGTCCCCTTTTTACCGGGTCGCCTCCACGTGTCGGCGTGGAGGCGACCGCCGAATGTTTACCTGTTGTAGGTCGTCATAGCATTCGCCACCGCTTAGGTGGTGGACGATGGCTGTTGCGGCGCGCGTCTTTCTCTCCCTCTTCTTTTTTTTTCTTCTCTACATTATCTCTTAATTCTCCCCGCATGAGGCAGCAGAGGTTGCTCAGCTACAGAGCCAGTAGCAGACCCGTGCATTTTTCTTTTACTTCTTGCTACCGCCACAACAGCACACGGTCGCCCCTTCGTTTCGCCTGCATCGAAACGCAGCCGCGAGCGGTCGGCATCGAACGTTTTTAAGCCGGAACCTTATGGAGTGTTTTTCGCGAGCGAAAAATACGACGCGCGAGCACCAGCACGAGAAAAATTGAGCGGCGGTGTCGCGCCGCGTTTTCCTGCTTGCCAAACCACATAACTCCCAACGAGATGAGTTAGATCTCTGTTACCGCATATATAATAGGCCCTTTGGATTACAGGACACTACAAAAAAACAAAGATCATGTAATTATACAGCTACATTTCCTCCAAAGTGTATTTATCAATCTTAATTTCGAACAGCAACACTGCGTGCGAAACACTACTGTTGGCAAACCAAAAAACCAAAATGACACGTGATTGCACGCTGATTGGTGGACGCCGGCCGTGACGTCAGTGGACGCGCCGCGCGAGGCGTTTTTTTTTTACGAAGCGTAGAACCACGCGGCGGCGCGATTTCGTAGTGGGAACTGGTGGGAACGCGTCAGAATGACGCGCGCGTCCCACCATCCGCGTGGCAATCGCGCCCTAAATCGCGCCATGCGGTTCCGGCAGTTCTTTGGCGCCCGTTCCTGGGTTTCGCGTTGTCAGCGTCGGCTGCGTCGACATCGTAACCAGCACCGCCTCTCTTTTATCCCCCCAGTTCGAGCCGGCGCTTCGATCGCTCTCGCTATCATCCACCAGGGTGAGGAGGCTACCACAAAAATAATTACGGACTCGCAAGAAGCATGCAGAAGGTATAGCAGCGGACGCATATCCACTGTGGCCATCCGCATACTCAAGGCAAGAAAAATCAGCTTTTCGAGATGCTTCATAACGTGTACACCAGGCCATGAGACTGTCAAAGGTAACCAACGTGCCGACGCCAATGCCCGAGCATACGCCAACCGTGGGGCGCACAACGACGGGGAACCGGACGCAGTCACTAGACGCTATGGAGCCATCCTTGAACATCGAAGAGCCTTAAGGAGGATCTATCCACCTCCCCACGAAGACCTCAATAGACAGCAGTCGGTTGCCTGGAACAGCTACAGACTAACACATACCCCAATGTGAGGCTACTCAGTAACATCCACCCCACTACATATGAAAATAAATGCCCACTCTGCGGAGAACCCCCTACACTCTACCATGTTACATGGGCCTGTCAAGAAACACAGGTAGCACCAATAAACACCACACCAACACCGGAGCAGTGGGAGGCTGCGCTGTCCTGCTCGACGCCTGACGACCAGCTCAAGCTGCTTGACAGAGCGCGCAAGACGGCAAAGGCCACTGGGGCCCTGGACTGAGGGCCCCACCAACGCCGGGAGAATTCCCTTTGTGTAAATAAAGTTTTTCATTCATTCATTCATGCATTCGTCAAACAGAGCCTCGCAGAAGAAGGGGGGCACACTGAGCGGCGAACCATGGGGGCAGGAGCGTGCGCAGTACCTGGAGAACACGAGGAAAGGAAGTGGGGGGGGGGATGTAGCAGGAGGCAGCGCGAATATAGTCCGACTCAAAGCCCGCACGCGCGTGCGCTCGCACACGCTGGCGAAAACACTCCATCGATAGTTCCGCAAGCTCCAGCGCCCAACGTAACCTGCGGCGGCCAGCGCACTCCGGCGGGCCCGGCGTGGAGATCGCTCCTGTGCCATTCGAGCGTCGGCGCTGCCGACCGCGTCGACCCCCATTGCATCGGGCAGAGAAAGATGGCGAACAGCCGCATAAACAACGTGAGTGGCGCGAGCGGAACAAATGTTGAACTCGCTTCGGACAGCTTGGTGGAGAGGTTTATCAAAGCCAGCGGCTGGCTTAATGCGCCGGGAATTCCCGCCTGGGCGGCGGCTGTGTGAACCTTGAACCACACCTGAGAGTCCCGTGAGTGCGACGTAAACTGAAAACCCCCACCTGCAGCTTACCTCCGACGAGTCGGCGCCGTGCCGTCCGTCCGTGTTTACCTTGTTTTGGTTGTGGTGTTTTCGTTCAGAATGGGCCTAGTGCGCAGCGAATACAGCGTCCATGGTTTGGTGCGAGAGAGTGCGATTACGAGATACCGAGCAGCAGAATAAGAGCGGGCACTTGAAGAAATATGCGAAGTAGTGAGCGGTGCATCAGCACGGAGAGTGGACACTTGAAAACTGTGCGAAGTGCGTGTGCGAAACGAGTGGTTAATTGCTAATATAGCCATCGTTCTTTTTCGTATTTTATTTGTGTGTCCAGTCTTTTCTTTCAAATCTGTTCTTTTTTTCGTTCTATTACTAACACTAGCGTGTACGACACGAAGGCACTCGACTTCAGAGATCAGCAGCGCAAATGGAAGGCGTGTGAACAGTAAGGCGGAGCTGTGCTATCTTGATAGGTGAGCTGTTCATTGCTGCTGTGCTCGGTTTCATTTGCATGCTTGCCGGCCGAAGCGTTTCCCACTTGCTGTACGCACCGTAACTTTTGATTTTTTTTTGTCTCTCATTTCTGTCTGTAGTTGAAAAATGCTATACGTTGCGGTAGAGACTCCAAGATCGCTTTATCCGCGAAGGGTTGAGGCTGCGAACGGGATGCAGACGGCCCTCGGGTCGGCGACCTTTCTGCGCGTGCTCCGAAGAGAGCTGCTGACGGCGCTCAGCGCCGTCATTTCGTCTTGCGTATGAAACCGGCGTAGCATGACTGACCGGGAGCGACGCTAGCGTGCGCGAAAAGCCCGTCGGACTATATACGCGCCTTGGCTGATGCCGCTGACGCCGCTAGCGAGTCAAGACAGCGTGACTGCTTAGAAACATTTATTTATTGTAAGGGTAAGGCGCGGTAACTGCCTCACTTGTTCTCTGTGGACACCGCAACCGCGCCGTCAGGGAAGGGAGGAAGGTGGGAGTGAAAGTGAAAAGAGAGAAAGAGGAGCCGTAGTGAAGGGCTACGGAGTAATTTCGACCACCTGGGGATCTTTAACGTGCGCTGACATCGCAGAGCACACGGACGCCTCTTCGTTTCGCTGACTGCGTAGGTTAGTTGGTTCATAGGAAGGGAAAGACGCAGTATCTGTCACGCTTGCTCTGTAGACACCTGAACCGCGCCGTAAGGGAAGGGATGAAGGTGGGAGTGAAAATGGATAGAGAGAAAGGGGAGCCGTAGTGGAGGGCTGCGGAGTAATTTCGACCACCTGGGGATCTTTAACGTGCGCTGATATCGCACACCACACGGACGCCATTTCGTTTCGCCTCCATCGAAACGCAGCCGCCGAGGTCGGGTTCGAACCCGGGTACTCCGGCACAGTAGTGGGCGTCTTACCACTGCACCACCCCGGCGGGGCCGCTGACTGCGCAGATTTTTTTTTTTGTGACTGATTTATTTATAGGAAGGGAAAGGCACAGTAACTGTCTCACTTGTTTTTCTGTGGACGCCGCAACCGCGCCGTAAGGGAAGGGAGGAAGATGGGAGTGAAAGTTGGTTGGTTGGTTGGTTCATAGGAAGGGAAATGCGCAGTATCTGTCACACTTGCTCTGTGGACACCTGAACCGCGCCGTAAGGGAAGGGATGAAGGTGGGAGTAAAAGTGGATAGAGAGAAAGGGTAGCCGTAGTGGAGGGCTACGGAGTAATTTCGACCACCTGGGGATCTTTAACGTGCGCTGACATCGCACAGCACACGGACGCCACTTCGTTTCGCCTCCATCGAAACGCAGCCGCCGTGGTCGGGTTCGAACCCGGGAACTCCGGCACAGTAGTCGGGCGTCTTACCACTGCACCACCCTGGCGGGGCAAGGAGTGAAAGTGGAAAGAGAGAGAAAGAGGAGCCGTAGTGGAGGGCTACGGAGTAATTTCGACCACCTGGGCATCTTTAACGTGCGCTGACATCGCACAGCACACGACGCCTCTTCGTTTTGCGATGTCAGCGCACGTTAAAAACTGATTTATTTATAGGAAAGGAAAGGCGCGGTAACTGTCCCACTTGTTTTCTGTGGACACCGCAACCTCGCCGTAAGGGAATGGAGGAAGGTGGGAGTGAAAGTAGAAAGAGAGAAAGTGGAGCCGTAGTGGAGGGCTACGGAGAATTTCGACCACCTGGGGATCTTTAACGTGCACTAACATCGCACAGCACACGACGCCTCTTCGTTTCGCCTCCATCGAAACGCAGCCGCCGAGGTCGGGTTCGAACCCGGGTACTTCGGCACAGTAGTCGGGCGTCTTACCACTGCATCACCCCGGCGGGGCTCAGCACACGTTAAAAAACACTGTCGCCGCCATTCAAAAAGAGGAGGAGGGGGTCCCTCGTTCTGCGTGACAGCGAGGGTGCTCTCCGGTTGCCGAAACGCCGGCTCGCTATCAGCGGATCATGGTGCGTGCATCCCGTTCTCACTCGCTTCACTCGCTAGTGGCGTCAGCGGCATCAGTCAGTCACTGCTATCTGTTGATCGCGCCGAAAATTCCCGATAACTCAATTGCTCTCTTCATTTCTCCAACCACAAAGCTTCTTTCATGACAGCCAAGAACTGTTAGGGTAGTTAATGGAGTGTTCCTTGATGGCATACGTGTGAAAAATTAAAAAAGTCGTCTGTAATTGTACATACGTGTCTTGCTCAAAATATTTGCCTCATCTATCGAAAAGGTGAAACAGATGAGCTGCGCTCATATTTCGCACTTCCTAGGAAGTAACGTAGTCGTGGGCAATTTTTTTATCTTTTTTAACGTAATCGTGGGCATTTTTTAAATCGTTTTTATACACTCAGCCACGAGGTGCCTGTATGACAATGGTTACACTAAGCAATTACCTTCGCTGTCAGTGAGTGTATAATAGCTTTAGGTTGCGTTCAGAGACATATTTCAGCAATAATCGCTGTCACAACAGTTACACTACGCAATTACTTTCACCATAATCATTTACTGCCTCCCGTGAGTGTATGTTACCTTTAGGCTGCGTTCACAGACACCTTTCAGCAAGAATCGCCGCTGGCAGTGAGCGTATGTAACCATGAGGTTGCGTTCAGATCCACCTTTCAGCAACAATCGCCGTTTAACTCGATGGGAGCGTAGTTAGCTCGAGTGCTCCTATGGGATTTGGTTTGGCAATTCTCCACCGGGTATTAGAGCATTGCAACGTATATGCACGTTTTGTGTACAAATCTAACGTATTTTGCACACTTTCGACATACGTAGCTGTTTTAACGTCTGCACATGATATGGATGTCCTTGGGTACTCAAATTGACTTTTTTTGGCTCTAATCAGTAAATTACTCGGCATAAAAAAATTTCTCACACATATTTTTTTTCGTCTTCTACCTCTGACATCCATTAGTTTACTCTTCAATCATTTCCCGACAATGCTGGCGTGACAACCTAAGCGGCTGCGTTTCGTCTCCATCGAAAGGCAGCCGCAGGCGGCCGGGATTAGAACGGGTACTCCGACTCAGTGGTAGGGCGTCTTACCAATGCACCATCGCGGCGGGGAACATTTAATAATATCGTACTGTGTGGTCTCAAAGCTTGCCTGCCTGACTAAAGCACCATATTAACGTTTAATGGTTGAGACACAGCAAACAATCCTGTTAAAATGCTCTGCTGCTGCACTATATTCCGCGATTAACATAGTTAAACCATCTGTATTTTCTTTCTTTTGGTTTGGTTACTTTAATGGAAGGGGGGAACGAGCAACATCTTTCTCACTTTTTCGTTGGCACCAACGCTCAATATCGCACCACCTTTTGATTCCGCGACTTTTTATCACATCTATTTAAGCCGTTTTTTTCTGTCTGTCACTGTTGAAGTTCAAATATTCAGAACCGGATGTCCATTAGTTTGGCAGGGGGGCGTGGAGCGTCCGCTTCAAGAAGGACGTTAATAGCCGTAAACGCTGATGGTGACCGTTGAGATAATGACAATAGTTTCTAACTATACCAACCTAAACAGCGCTTTTCTTATCAGTAGCGGGAATACAATCATTGGCGCGAACACAATATAAGTGCAGGTTTCAGTTTCTTCAACTTAAGTTGAAAATTCACCGCTGTGTTCTATCTCCAGGTTTTTTCTGACTGTATTCGCGCTGCTCATACAGATGGATCGAAACCAACTAGCCCGCCAAAAGTGCTAATAAAGTAAAAATGCCCTGGTGGTAGAAATTTCGGGGTGGCGTCACTTGTAGCCTGAGTCGCGTCGTAGTGCTAAAATAAACAAGGAAAAGCAATCGTAGTGTGCGTAATCTGTCCATTTCACAAATGGAAGCACACCTCGAGGAGCAGATACGAACAACTGAGTTTCAATCTCGAAAGTGACCTACAGGTGAAGCTGAGTCCGAATTAAGTTGAGGCATTGCTGAATATAGAGTTTCTTTTGGTATGCGATGAGAGCTATCTTGAAAGACGAAAGGGGCCTACAGACGAGGGGCAACCGTTGAAGCGTACTTTGAAGTGACAACAGAAGGGCCATTGCTTGTGTTGGATTTACACTACAGGTTTGTCTGGCGTCTGACGTACGATACGCCTGATCAGCTTTACAGTGCCTTCTTACTGCTCGCTGGTTCATCTTCTTTAGCATTTATCATACGTATGCTCAATGATTTCTCTAGCTTGAAAAATTTCACTGATTTGGGTCCATGATGATGAGGGGGATGAAAATACGCTGTTGAAATCAACGCAAAATACAGATGTGTGAGGAAGGGGAGGGGGGGGCAGCATCATCCTGCTAAACATCGCTTGGAAGAAAAGGTGCTTCTTTATGCCTACCTCAACCTGAAAACTCAGCCCTGTAGTCGAAGTGTTGGCTAGCTAGGTGTAGCGTCTATCCCGTCCCATCATTTCCTACAGCCAAATCTCCATTCATCTTCATCTCGCCTCTCCTACTCATGCCTAGTGAGTCGACAATAAGCGTAACAATTGGTTTGCGAATCAAGGCGTGCACACAAGCTCTTTTCAAACTGTCCGAAACATATGCTAAAAGGCAAAGGGGAAACGCGGCACTAATACACGATTTTTTTTTTTTTTGTGAGCATGCCGTAAGGACACGATTTATTTCATACCTTCTCGAAATGCGCCGGGTTCTACTCCTCCTTTCTATGGTGCCGCAGCGTGGTGAGTGAAGCGTCGCCCGGTGCCCCTTTCTGACCAAGGAGCGGTACGCGTGTAGCAACTCCGGAAGGTGCGTTCCCCGTCGGACATTCAGGCACTGGAAACCCGGGAACAACGCAGGTCGCAGAAACTGCTCGCCTCCCCTAATGACATCGGCGTTCCAGGAACTCCGGGTCGCGCTGTAGCTCGTCAGCGTCTCCACAGCCAGGGTGATACTACCTAAGTATACTGCACAGCTGATAAGACCTGGCATCACCCTGTACAATGCGCGCACACCTGAAGCTGAAGTGGGAACGAACTCGAAAATGGGGACAGTTTCCAGCGCCAGATATGATCGATGTCGGTTCCGTGAGCGTTGCAGCGCCCAACTCACTGCGCGAGGCGCTCGGAAAGTCTCGTGCTTTTTGCACGCCTTACCTCTTTCTTCTCCTTGCCTCGTGCGCTGGCATGAGGGCTGTTGTTGTTGTTGTGGCTGTCGGAAGAAGGAAAAGAAAATGCACGGGCCTGCTACTGGCTCTGTAGCTGAGCCACCTCCGCTGCCTCGTGCGGATAGAACAGAATATAGCGCTACCCCTCCATTATATATATACCCACCTACACTCTACCGACCTACACATTCCCTCCCTCACCCCGCCGAGGTGTCGCAGTGGTTATGACGCTTGACTACTGTTCCCAAGGATGCGGGATCAAAGCCCGGCCTCGGCGGCCACTTTTCCATGGAGGCGCTAAACAAGGCACCCGTGTGCTTAGTGATGTCAGCGCACGTTAAAGAACCCCAGGTGGTCGAAATTCCCGGAGTCCTCCACTACGACGTCTCTCATATCCTGAGCCGCTTTGGGACGTTAAACCCTACAAACCAGATTAAACCATTCCCCTCCCTTATCTCTGCTCAATAAAGTTTTCAATCAGTCAGTAGCTTATACAGTTTGTTCGGGCAAAAAGCCGCCGGCACAACGTGTCATAAATAATTCGGAACTGCGTATAAGATTGTAACATGGTAATTTTTGGTTAAAATAATGAAATGATGCCTCATAGGCGATGACTAGTTAAAGAACCATTGCAATAAATTTAAAAATTAAAAACAATTTAGAAATGAAACCCAAAATTGAAAAGACAGCTCAAAGGTTTCAAAATGGTCCCATGAAAGACCGGATGCTTTTGATTTTAATGAAGAATAGTTAGTGTGTGTAATTAAAAAAAAATGTGAAATATTTGAAAACAATGCGTTCAAAGCTGTCAACCTGCTCAGAATGGACAAATATTTCTAAAATAATAAAATAATCTATAATTAAAAATGGGGAAAACATTGCCGATACGTGCGAAACGCTATCGTGGGATAGCATCGTAATATCATCGACGGAGGAGCTTGTGCCCCCCTAGCGGCGCGTTTCAACAGAGGCGAAATAGAGCTTCGTTTGCTCTGCGATGTCAGTGCATGTTAAAAAAATTGGAAGTTGCTTAGCTACGGTTAAACCTAGTTGAGTTGAGAAAGCAATAGCCGCATGGCTACGCTTAGGATACGCTTAGGAAAGCGTAGCCGCATGGCTACGCTTAGCTTAGGCTACACGCTGAGCAGCGGCTGAGCTAGCTCTCCTTCTCTATAATTGGTCGATTCCTGCCGCGCTCTAAGCTATATATATCACTCACATCTGTTCTCTGCCCAACCAACGGAGAGAGTGATGAGCTGCTGGTGCCGGGTATGGTTATGAGGTCACTTCTCCGTGCCGGCGTAGCACATCTGCGACGGCAGCAGCCACACCAGCTGTGGCCACTAACGTCATTTGGCTCCACGCGCATGCTCAGCTTGGCCCACGCGAAATGGCTCGATGACCAGCGTGGTATTGCTTTCGCAACAAAACCCCAGATCGTGGAATTTCCCGGAGTCCTCCACTACGGCGTTTCACATAGCCTGAGTCACTTTGGGAGGAGGAGGAAAAAAGATTTATTTACACCCATTAACTAGGCACTGGTGATTAGGTGGTCGTGTCCATTTCAAGCGGCCTCCTCAGTCCAGGATGCCGGCAGCTGCTGCTATCCCGCGCACCCGCTCGATCAGCCGTTGCTGGTCTTGCAGGTGTGAGCTAGACAGAGCAGCTTCCCAAGAGGAGGCGGTGGCGTGGGGAACGGGCGGGAAGCCTTGCGGCTTCGGACACGCTCATATGGAGTGGTATAGTGTTGGTTTGGTGCTGGCGCATGATTGGCAGATTGAAGGGTACCGCGAGGGAAAGAAAAGGTGTTTGTGGTAGAGGTTCGGGAATGTGTGCGTTTGAAGTTGTCGCCAGGCATCCCTCTCCAGGCATCTGCTCTGGAGAGGGATTTGTGCGGTGCGGGAAGAGTTCTTCGTTGTTGTCTGTAGTATTCGTGGGTGTGTACGTAAGTGGTTCTGTGGCGGTTGATAGCTGAGAGCTTGATGATGGCCTCGGAGCATCTTCCTCTCCGGCTTCCGTATTAGCTGGCAATCGGCCGTCTTCACTCTTCCCTCCTGGTACCCGGCAAGATAGTTCGCCGGCGAGCGCGTGGGCGCGCTCGTTGCCAGAAAGAAATGCGTGACATGGTGCCGAAAGTATTCGAATAAGCGGCGTGTGCGTCTAGTCTTTGCACTGACGAGGGATTTGGTGGGTTTTGGGAGACAGCAGACCGGTTGAGAAGGCTCGGCATGCTGCCTGTGAGTCTGTGACAATAGTGCAGGTATTCCAGCATTTGTCCAGGGGGTTGGATGAGATGTATCGGGTGGCGAGGGCTATGGTTGTCTTCCGCCGTTTTGATCGAGGTCGTAAGGATGGAGCCTGTTACTTGTACCTGACCGTCGTCGTTGATTAGGCCAGGCTCGCGGCAGGTTTGTCGAGTAGGTTGTTGCGTCGGTGTATAATACGACTTCATTATTTCTTAATGTACGTTAAAGTGCCCGTACTCGGGCCTGCCGTCGGCCCACGTTAAAGGGACACTAAAGAGAGAAAGTAAGTTGGTTTGCATCGATAGAATGCCAGTTCCTGATTACAAAAAGACCACTCTTACTGAAAACAGAGCTGTTATAAGGTAGTAAAGAGGAATAACAGAAATACAGGTATCGCCACCACAGCCAAGCGGCCGAGGCTCGCAACTAAAAATCACATGACGCGCTAGGAATCCTGGAGGCTGACAAATGCGAATTACGTTGCATGTTTGAATGCGGTAGTACGTGTTTTCTCAAACATGATAACACGCTTTTATCATACGTAAACGATGGCGAAAAGACAACGTAAACGTTGCAAGCCAAATAGAAAAATATACTTGGAGGCGCCACAGGCACCCACTTCAGTTTTGGTTATGTTTCGGCTGAGGCATTTCGTGCGCACTCGGATAGTTTGTTTGAACCTGCAGTTCCTGAATTACGAGCTTGGAGCAGCAGATGCGCCTTGGTGGTTCCCATTTGAGCATTCGGAGGCACGAGCGAGCGAAATCCGCTACCGCCGACACGCTCCTTCGTTCACACTTCTGCGCCAACATATCGCCGCCGTTGCCGCTTCGACTGCGACCTGACCGCTTGACTGTAGCTACGTACGCCACGAAAAGCATACATATGCTAAGTACCGAAGGAAAAACGCATTATCATTCAATTGTTCACTAAATCGTGGCACATCTGACCAACATATACTTCGTCAACAAGACCTTCAACGTGCTATTTGCAGGCGTCGTAAACAAAAGGGGCATACTTGCCGCTCATACCAAGGAGAGCGTCGATATATTGCGCTCGTCGCCCGGCGACAAAAAGGGCCTCGGGTAAAAAGTAAAAAGTAAAAATAACGAAGCACCAGAAATACATTACAAAAAATTAAAAAAAAATCGATTTAAAAAATAAAACCGCCAGAAGCGGTAAGACTCGAACTCGCTACTACTTGCTCCGTAACAGTCAACGCTAACCGCTCGGCTACGCCACTCTTTTTTTTCTTTATTTCCGAGGTATACATGAACAACAAATTGTCACATTTAATAAAACACTTCAGCTGCCCTTGAGCTGACGCGTGTGAGGTTAAAATTTCTTCAATTTTACCAGGTCATCCAGAACTTCTGCCCACTGTGGTGGGTCGGGGAGAGCGCAGAAACATTCCCGTAGATAAACAGCACTTTCAATAAAATTTTCTCGTACACTGCGAATGTTAATATCTTCATGCCTTACTTGCATCCGTGTTTTCCACAAGCTGTGGAGGCCCAGAAGCATTATTAAATCATAGGGTACGTCTTCGTTCTCCACCGGTAAAAACCGGATGCCATAAGGGTTTAGTGGTAGCTCTTTTTTAATTGTTCTTTGTAGCACGTCCCAATGAAATACTGCATCCCAGCAGTCTAAGAATATGTGTTCAATTGTCTCTGGCTTCTTGCAAAGCAGGCAGTTTGTCCTCCAAAGGACATAGATTCCTTTTTCGTGACGCCAGGTTTTGACGGGTAGAGTGTTCGAGTGCAACTTAAAAAAGAACGTTTTGGCAGCTGGTCGAACTGGCATCCTCTTCACTCGTTTTAAAATATCCTGCCCTGGGCCTCCACGGTAGGGCTCTCGATACAAAGGTGCCGGCAGCATTATTTCCACTACGTCCTTATACAGCTTTTTCTTGCCAACACTGTACAAATATTCACGGGAAAAACGCACTTCTAACAACTTGTAAGAGAGAACTACCTCGCGCAAATATCCTGTGACAGCACCACGCATGTTTTCACTTGAGGAGACAACAAATCCGGATAACAGCCTTTGTAGCCGCATCGGCGCATGCTGCCTGCTCTCACGTCTTGCAACTAAAGTTCTGGATGCCTATGCGCACTATATTGTGCACTGGATCCATTTTAACATGTGGAATTTCACAGCGCTGGCAAATGTAGTGGCGCCGGCACTTCGGTCATGTTCTGCTACCGTGGACGTAATTTTCGCTGAACACGGAGCTGTAGCACAAACCTTGAAGGAAAAAAGTGCGACAAAGCTTCAAAACTGACAAGCGCAGCAGCGAGGACACTATTTTGCTGGTAACTAAATCTTACTTGTATGTAAACATGTCAGGAAGCGTTGCGATGACCGATGGCTCGGTTTGTTTATACACAGTGCAACAAGGAGCGCAAAAGCTTGAGAAACATGTAAAGTTTTGTGCATTACATGCGCTCTATGTTTTTTTTTCTTCCTTTATGGGCCCATCGCTCGGTAAATTACTCTCTTCATCGATTTATTTATTTCGGCTGAGGCCGTCATTACGAGTACGCTGTTGCCATGTTGGCCCTTGAGGGATGCGACGCCGCAGGCCGCGCCGGCTCGCTAGCTATCACGGAGTCTCCGCTTACGTCATAGTGTGCGTCGCTCAACTCCAACTACATAGTCGGAGGCCACAGTTTGAAATCGACCGGCGGGAACAAGAAAAAACCTCAACTTCTTATCGCAATATCTCAGCAATTATTCGATTTTTTGCTGCCGGATATGCGGCGACAGTGTCAACAAATGTAGTTTATTAGATTTTCATGCCATCTTTGGCTGTCTTTAGTGTCCCTTTAAGGTCTGGATGCATGTTTTTCGGGATTGGGGCTACTTGGATCTTTTCTCTCATAAGGGGTACATAGGCTCCAGATCTGGTGGTAAGTGGGTGCTGGGGGCTAGATACCCGAGTCTCGCGAGCAGGGCAAGTCCGGTGCGTGTGTTTCGTAGTCTAGTTACTTGTCCTACCCGCTGTGCTTCAATTAATTCTTCCACCGTATTGTGGATGCCTAAGTGAAGAAGGCGTTGAGTGGCCGCGGGGGGAGGGACACCCAGTGCCGTCTTTACCGCCGACCGGAGTGCCGCGTTAAGGTTTTCTAGTTCGGCCCGATTGAGGTGATGGTACGGGAGGTGGTACGTGAGGCAACTGATGATGAGCGCCTGAACTATTATGCATAGCGTGTCCCTCTCCTTAAGACCGCTTCGCCGGTTGGAAACCCGTCTTATCATGTGGGTGATTTGAGACATTTGTTTACGGAGAAGACGTACTGTGTGTGTGGCTATACCATTAGATTGGAGGTGTAGCCCCAGCACCCGAAGCCTCTCCAGTTGTGGTATTGGCGTACCTTTTAAGGAACAGACCGATCTCTGGATGCTGTTTTCTCCTTCCATGGCTGTTCTTGCTTATAACCATGAGTTCGGACTTGTCCGTTGCGCATGTTATCCCGCCCGCGGCGACGTAAGTCTGGACCACGTCGATGGCTTCCTGAAGCGCGTCTTGCACATCGCCGTCAGAGCCCTCCGTGACTCAGATTGTGACGTCATCCGCATAGAGAGCATGACGAACCCGGGAGATGTTGTCTAGCAGAGGTGGCAGTTTTGCCATCGCCACATTGAAAAGAGTCGGAGAGAGGACCGATCCCTGCGGCGTCCCTCGGCCTGTATGAGCGGTATTGTCGAAGCGTAGTTCGCCTAGTCCTATGGTGGCAGTGCGGTCCGTCAGAAATGCTCTGATGTAGTTGGACATCCTATTCTCACAATGGGACAATGCCAGGTTGTTAAGGATGAGGTCATGTTCAACGTTATCGAAAGCGCCTTTTAAGTCGAGCGCAAGTATCGCCCTCGTTTGCAGCTTGCTAGGATGATCCATTACTTCCTCCTTCAGTTGCAGCAATGACATCTTGTGTGGATAAATTTAGTCGGAAACCAAACAGCGTGTCCGGGAAGAATCTTCGTGCTTCGAGGTGGGGGTGGAGCCGGGATAATACGATTTGTTCGGATAGTTTTCCGATACACGAGGTGGGCGAGATTGACCGAAGAGTTGCGAGTGAGAGTTGTTTGCCAGGTTTGGGAATGAGCGTAATTTCGGCGTGCTTCCACTCTTGAGGGAGGGCTCCTGTCGTCCAGGCTTTATTGTAAAACGATGTCAGCTGGGAGATTGACTGGTCATCCAGGTTTCTAAGTACCTTGTATCGGATGCCATTCGTACCCGGCGCCGTATTCTTCGTGACAATTTGAAGACATGCTCGGACTTCGGCCTCTGTTATGTCAGCGTCGAGTGGACTGTTCTTGTCCTCGTAGGGGTAGTCCTTGTACTGGGGGCGCGGGCCTGAGCTGATGTAGCGCTGTTCTAGTTGGGCGAGGACAGCGTCGTCGTCACACTGTTCCTTGCGCAGGAGCGTACGTATCACCTTGCTCGTCTCGGATTTGGATTGTTTGGGGTCGAGTAAAGCGCGGAGCAGCGACCACGTACGAGCCATGCCGAGAGTGCCTTGGAGATGGTCGCAGAAGCTGCGCCAGTTGTTATTTGTCAGCTCGGAAGCATAGTTCTCTGCTTCGGCAGTGACTTGGCCTATTCTTAGCTTCAGCTTCCTGTTGTGTTTTTGCCGTTTACACCTCTTGACGAGCCCCCTGCGAGCCTCCCACAGGTGGAGCAGGTGGTTGTCTACATCAGGCGCAGTTGTAGTAGCTGAGACAGTAGTAGTGGCTCGTCGTAGGTCTTTTTGTATTTCTTGCACCCATTGGTGACGTTAATCCCTACAATCAAAACCCAACCTGATTTTTTTATTTCGCAAACTTTCTCGGCTACAGGAGATCGTGCAAAGCACTTCTTAAAGAAGGCCCATGTCCTTTTTGCCGGTCAGTCACTTGGAGAAGTCCTCTTTCTGTGTCACCGTTAGTGCCACGTCCTGCAGAATCTTTTCGTTGACACCCTTATCCCTGTTCAAGTCCACAGAAGGTGGCGAACTTCTGCCTTTTCAAACCGGTGTGGTTATATTGCGTTCCACGACGGTAAAATGGACATTTTAATGAACTGCGCATTACGCTGGCAGTGTAAAATAGAAAGGAGAGACAGGGACGTCCGTGTGCTGGGCGACGTCAGCGCATGTTAAAGACCACAGAGGGTCGAAATTACTCCATAGCCCTCCAATACCAGCTCCTCTTTCTCTCTTTCCACTTTCACTCCAACCTTCCTTCCTTCCCTTACGGCCTGGTTCAGGTGTCCACAAAAACCAGTGTGACAGATACTGCTCCTTTCCTTTTCTGTGGATCAATTATTATTATTATATTATGGTTTAATACCTGTCATTCAGCTTGCATTCAAAAAGTAATTTTCAATAATGCGGTGATTTCACATTAAGCAAAAAAATTCTGGGACACTTTGGACCATTAAAGTGTGATGAGGCTAGTTGGTTGGTTGCACAACTTTTATTTCCATCCGTCCCCGGCACACGTTCAGGTTAAGGTGTATGCAGAGAACTGTGACAAATACTGCGCCTTTGCTTTCCTGTAAACAAGTTAAACAATTTGAAACGCCGCTGAAGCCTTCTGCACTGCTTCTGCTTCTATATGCTGTGCAGCGCTGCGTTCGAGGCCCCGCCGGGATGGCGCAGTGGTTACGGCCCTCGACTACTGTTCCCAAGGGCGCGGAATCGAATCCCGGCTTCAGCGGCCGGTTTTCGAGGAGGAGGAGGAGGAGGAAACAACTTTATTAATAGTAATGTAATAGGAGTCCTTGAACAAGGCGCTACGCCGTCAGCAGTCAATGGAACGTTCTGCGATCAGTCATTGCACTTCGCACGAGCGAGCGTCGGAGAGAGAGAGCTTCGTTGTTGTTTTCGTTCCTGACCACCACGTGCGTTGAACATGGTTGTCGTTCTCTTCAGAGCATCAGGCACTGAACGTATCAGAGCCGAATACTTGTTTTACAACTTCCCCCGGGCGAAAAGACGCCATCCTGGCGAATTATGGCGATGTGACGATGGCAGGGTCGTAGTAAGGCTTCAGGAGGTTATTGTGTACTATTTCACGATTTCGGCGACGGTGGTCAGTGGATGGCGTAAGGGATTCGATGAGGTAGTTGACGGGGGATGTTTGCTTCACAATACGGTAGGGGCCCTGATACTTGCTCAAAAGTTTGGAGGAAAGGCCGGGACTGGAGGAAGGCACCCATAGCCAGACCAAAGAGTCTGTACGGTAAGTAGGAAGGAGTGCAGTTTGATCTCGTTTGGTTTTCTGCTGTTGCTGAGCGTGAGAAGTGAAGGACCGGGCAAGCTGGCGGCATTCTTCAGCATAAGTTGCAGCTTGTGAAACAGTCGTGAATTCGGAAGAATCCGGTCGGTAAGGGAGAACGGTGTCCATTGTACAAGAGGGCTCACGACCGTAAAGAAGGAAGTATGGCGAGAATCCTGTGGTTGCTTGAGTGGCAGAGATATAAGCGAATGTGACGAATGGAAGAACAAGGTCCCAGTTGGAGTGGTCGGAAGCGACATACATTGCCAGCATTTCGCCCATGGTGCGGTTAAAACGCTCAACTATTCCATTTGTTTGCGGATGGTACGCGGAGGTGGCGCGATGAACGATTTTGCATTCTCTAAGAACAGCTTCAACAACTTCAGAATGGAAGAAGGGACCTCTGTCACTCAGCCATTCTTTGGGAGCCCCGTGGCGAAGAATGATGTGATGGAGGATGAAGGAGGCAATGTCTTGGGCTGTAGCAGATGGCAAAGACGCCGTTTCGGCGTAGCGTGTGAGATGATCAATTGCAACCATGATCTAGTGATTGCCTGTTGATATGCTAGAAAGCGGGCCGTACAGGTCGATTCCAACGGCTCGAAGGGCTGAGCTGGGCAGGCCAGCGGCTGCAGAAGAGCGGCGGGCTGGCGAGGTGGGTGTTTTCGGCGCTGACACTCTTGGCAGGACTGGACGAACCGACGAACATAACGGTACATCCCATGCCAGTAGTGCCGCTGTCGCAGGCGAGTGAAGGTTTTCAATAAGCCTGCGTGGGCACACTGGGGATTGTCGTGGTAATGGGAGCAAAATACAGAGCGCAGATGGGTCGGAATTACAAGCAGCCACTTTATACCATCCAGAAGGTAATTCCTACGGTAGAGGAGCTCGTCTCTGATGGCGAAATGGTGAGACTGGCGACGGAGAGCGCGGCAAGGAGGTCGTGAAGCGCGGCCAGATAAAACATCCAGGAGTGAAGCGATCCATGCGTCTTTGCGTTGCTCGGAAGTCATATCGGTGGGCATGCCGGTGGGATGTAGAACGGATATAGCAGGAGTGGCTTCAGACGGCAATGGAGAACATGAGAGAGCATCAGCATCGGCATGTTTACGGCCAGAGCGATAGATGACGTTAATGTTGTATTCTTGGAGCCTCAGAGCCCAACGGGCCAGTCGACCAGAAGGATCTTTCAAAGAAGACAGCCAGCAGAGGGAGTGATGGTCGGTTACGACATCAAAAGAACGGCCATACAAGTAGGGGCGAAATTTCGCTATTGCCCAGATGATAGCGAGACACACTTTTCGGTGACGGAATAGTTTGCTCCAGCTTTTGTTAGGGTCCTACTGGCGTAAGCGACAACGTACTCATCAAAGTCAGACTTCCGTTGAGCAAGTACTGTGCCGAGGCCGACGCCGCTGGCATCAGTGTGGATTTCCGTGGGAGAAGGGTGGAAATGACGCAGGATTGGCGGAGTGTCGCTAAGGCATCATCACAGTGTGGAGACCAGGCTGAAAGATCGTGGCTGGACAGAAGCTTCGTAAGAGGGTGGATGATTGTGGCGAAATTGCGAACGAAGCGGCGGAAGTACGAGCAGAGGCCGACGAAGCTGCGGAGTTCTTTCACATTAGTTGGCTTTAGAAAGTCTGCCACAACACGTAGTTTTGCCGGATCGGGAAGAACGCCGTCCTTGGAGATGACATGCCCGAGAATGGTTAGCTGTCGTGCTCCGAAACGGCACTTCTTTAAATTTAATTGGAGGCCAGCGTCGGTCAGGCATGGCAGAACTGTCTCAAGGCGCTGGAGGTGAGATGGAAAATTGGGGAAAAGATGACAACGTCGTCCAGGTAACAAAGGCAAGTGTGCCATTTGAGCCCTCTGAGTAGGTTGTCCATCATGCGTTCGAATGTGTCAGGGGCATTGCCTAGTCCGAATGTCATGACATTAATCTGATAGAGCCCATCGGGTGTGACGAAAGCGGTTTTTGGGCGATCGGCCTCTGCCATCGGCACCTGCCAATAGCCGAAACGCAGGTCTATTGAAGAAAAGAAATCAGCTCCCTGCAGGCAGCCAAGGGCGTCGTCGATACGAGGGAGAGGATAAACGTCCTTGCGCGTAATCTTGTTCAGTCGGTGGTAGTCTATGCAGAATCGGATGGAACCGTCTTTTTTCTTGACCAGGACGACCGGAGACGCCCAAGGGCTGTGCGACGGTTGGATGACGTTGCGCTGGAGCATGTCAGTCACCTGTTCGTCAATAATGCGGCGCTCGGCGGCTGAAACACGGTACGGACGCTGGCGCAAAGCGGCATGCGTGCCGGTATCAATGCGGTGAGTAACGGCAGTTGTGCGCCCCAACGAAGTTTGCTCTGAGTCGAACGAAGCTGCGAAACGTTGCAAGATGGCGACAAGCAGGGCTCGTTGTAAGGGCGTCAGGCCAGCGTCGATGGACCGGTGGAAACCTTCGAGGGAAGATGAAGTGGCGACAGGAAGAGGCGTTATGGCGCTGATGTGAAGGCCGGCAGTGTTATCGACGAAGGGGTAGGTGGGAGTGGAATCGAGCAAAGCAACGCTACCCAGTGACTGGCCACGGAGCAAAGCAGTTGGGCAGGGGCACGGGTTACAAACAAAAATAGCACTTGAGCTGCGAAAAATTGTTAGCACAGCATGGGGCAGCAACACGGATTTTTGGTCAGCGAATCATAACGAGGGTGTGTAGATAACAGTAGCGTCGGAAAAAACAGCACAATAAAGAGGCACAAGCACTGAGGAGAAAGGCGGAACGTCGGTGTCCTCTGCGACGTGCACGGCAGCGGCAGCAGCAGCGGATACGTCGAAAGAAGTGTCACTGAGGGGTGATAACTCAAGTTGAGCACGGGCGCAGTCTATTATGGCGTTATGATTGGAGAGGAAGTCCCAACCAAGGATGACGTCGTGTCATGAGCGGGCGAGGACGAGGAATTCTATTGTGTATTGAACGTCGTCGATGACAAGGCGGGCGGTGCAGGCGGTTAATGGTCGAATGTCTTGAGCGCTGCGGTGCGAAGAGAAACGGCAGGAAGCGGCGTCATTACCTTTTTGAGTTTGCGACAGAGGGTGTAATTAAGAACTGATACGGCTGCGCCAGTGTCTACAAGTGCTTCGACAGGAACTTCCTCAATGAATACGATAATAATGTTGGCTGGTACTGAAACAGGCCTTGTGTTAGTCCCTGATGGCGCAGTTCTTGCCTCCGGAACTGCGGCCGTTAGTTTTCCGTGTGAACGGCTGATTGGCGGCGGAGCATCGGAGAACGGGAACGACGGCCCGGTGAAGGCGAGCGGTGGGATCGGCGATCGTAACTTGAAGAGGACTTTCGGAGGATGCTCAGGGAACACGGGCAATGGGGACGGGATGAGATTGTACATCGGCTCAGGTGTATAGTCGTAGGGACGAGGGCCACGATTGCGGCACAAACGGGCCACATGGCCGGCAACTCCACAGGCGTAGAAAATGCGTCGGTTGTCTTGTGTGCGCCAGGAGTTGGAAGGCTGTGGCTGTAATCGACGGTGGAGAACCGGACGATAAGGGGGGATTGTAGGCTGCTGAGGCTCGTATAGGAGGGGAGGTCGGCTGTATACAGGGGCGACAGGGGGTGGTGGCCGCACCAAAACATCAGCGTACTTGAGAGGAGCCGCCAACAGGGGCTGCTGAGCAGGTGAAGGCATAACCTCAGCGAACTGCTCTTGTGCAACACGCTGAAGGGTGGGATTGAGTGGTGGCGCAGGCGTAGGTGCTGGGGGGCAGGTAGACAAAGAAAGCTGGCGTGCGATTTCGTCACGAACAAACTGTAGAATCTGCTGAATGAGCGACTGCTGATCCAGGGCACCGTCCCCGGAGAGAGCCAAGCTGGAAAGGGTGGCCTGCTGAAGGCCAGCACGTCGTGTAGAAAGCCGCCTTTTGCGCAGCTCGTCGAAGCTTTGGCAGAAGCTCACAACATCGGACACAGTTTGGGGATTTTTGGCGACGAGAATATGGAAGGAGTCATCGTCAGTGCCTTGCATAATGTGCCCGATCTTCTCGGCGTCGCTCATGGTAGAGTTGACGCGCTAGCAGAGGTCGACGACATCTTCTATGAGACTGGTGAAGTTCTCGCCGGTTTGTTGTGCCCGACTTTGCAAGCATTGCTCGGCGCCAAGCTTACGTATAGCGGGACGGCCAAAAACTTCGGTCAGGCTGGTCTTGAGAGCCGCCCAGGTAGGGATGTCACTCTCATGGTTGCGAAACCACAGGTTGGCCACGTCGCTAAAATAAAAAATGACGTTTGTGAGCTTCACGTTGTCGTCCCACTTGTTGTACGCACTTACGCGTTCATACGACGCCAACCAGTCTTCTACATCCGTGTCATCGGTGCCGCTGAAGATGGCTGGGTTGCGCTGACGCGCTGCACCGGGACAGATAACAGGCGATGGGGTTGGCGGTTGGTTGGCGGTCTCAGGTATCGCGGAAGTGGTAGGCAACGCTCGGCTGCGAAGCTCCAGCTTGAGGGGCATGCTGGCACCTCCACCACTTGTAATAGGAGTCCTTGAACAAGGCGCTAATATTAATAATAATTATAACTGGTTCACAGGAAGGGAAAGGTCCAGTATCTGTCACACTTGCTATGTGGACACCTGAACCGCGCCGTAAGGGAAGGGATGAATGTGGGAAGGAAAGTGGAAAGAGAGAAAGGGGAGCCGTAGTGGAGGGCTACGGAGTAATTTCGACCACCTGGGGATCTTTAACTTGCGCTGACATCGCACAGCACACGGACGCCACTTCGTTTCGCCTCCATCGAAGCGCAGCCGCCGTGGTCGGGTTCGAAAACAACTTTATTCAACCAGGGTCACCAAGGCCAACTAATCATTTAGCTGTTCAGATGCTAACCAAGCCCGCTACGTTGGGGGAGGAGGGTGTGGAAAGTGGGATGATTGAATGGCGACAGGGCATGAAAACATGCAATGTTGCAAGTTTGCAAGTGTTCGGAACAGTTTGGGCATGCGAGTAATATCTGCATTGGTATAAAAACGATCTGCCATGAGTAAGCAGTGTATTTAGTTGTATGCGTCTAAGAATGCGTATTTTCGTGGTAGTGAGTGATATATCAGGACGAGGAATTGTACGAAGAGTTTCTCTAATGCTGGCATAGTGAATGTTGATTTCTTTTTTGTAGTGAAGAGTAATGTTCCACGTGGGTGGATAAGGCCAGGGAATCCGAGGCGCCCGCTGTTGAGAAAACAAAGCCACGTTTTCTTGAGTCAGCTGTGTCAGCGGCACCAGTCGGCCGATCCTATCACTTCGCCGCGCGATATTCTTATGGGCCCACCACGCGGCCTCCAGCTACCTACCGATAACTTAATTGCTCGCTTCATTACACCGACCACAAAGCTTCCTTCATGACAGCCAAGAACTGTTAGTAGAAAGCTTCCTGAAGAAATATGTGTGAAAAATAATATTATATGTAAGTGTACATACATATCTTGCTCGATATCTGCCTCAATCTAACAAATATGTGAAACAGCTGATGCGCTGCGCTCAAATTTCGCATTCGAAAGTAGCACAATCGTTGGAAACGTTTTTGCGTTTGGCTTCGAGTACCACCGCCTTTATAGGTTCGCCAAGATTACTTTCACTCGCATCCGCACCACGTATGTCCTCCTTGGCTCTAATGGGCATGAACTCCTGCCTCTCAAACTTGGAGCCGAGTTACCCCTCTTGACCATCCCTAGCTCCACGAGCCCAACGCGTCACAAACTCTTCAGGTAGCTCGGCGGCTCTGTCCACCGTACAAACTTCTGGCCCATCCGAGACCCAGTATCGTACGTTTTCGGGTAACCGACTATAAAACTGTACCAGCCCGAAACACTGCAGAACTCAATCGTAGTCATCATACGCTTTTTCGTCTTTAGCCACTCATATATGTTTGACGTAAGCTTGCAGGGAAGCTCTGTATACGACTCACGTTTGCCTTTGCCACATTCCCGAAACTTCCGAATGAACGCTTCTGCTCACAGCCTGTACATTTTAGCAGATTCGGCTTCACTATCTCTTAATCCTCTGCCTCCTCTTTTTTCAAATGAGGGAAAACTTCTGCCGCTTGACCATGTGTCAAAGTGAGCAAACGCTCTGGCCACGTTTCCCGAGAAAAGCCCTTGCTTCTCGCTTGTTCGCCCGAAGTTAACCAAGAACAAACCAATGTCCTCTCCAAGCTGAAACGGCTGCATCCGTTCAATCATTTTGAATGACTTCTGTCCTCCTGCCCCATGAGTCCGACTTGTATTACGAGCGCGTTCTATCGAGACGTTTCATTTCCATAATGCCGCAAAACCTTCAAAACTGTATTTAAGCCGCCGGCATGCGGCCTTATCACCGTGATTCTGGCATGCGCATCAATTCTGTATCCCGTGTTTGTTCATGCTCGTTGTCGCGATACGACGCGTTATCATTTTCTTTTTCGCGAAAGATGCGCCGAGATCTGTCTCGAAGATTCCGATCACCTGCGTATGCTTCCACAATGTTCCAGGGTGTACTAGTAGCAGTTTGCGACGTTATCTAGATTGTTCTGAGCAGCCTTTAAATTGAGCGTTGACGAGTGTGACGGGCATTCTTTGTTTGACGATCGACGAGCACGTTTGTTGCTATCGCCGCCGCCGAGTTGCTTAGTTCTTTTGCGGGCGCAAGTCAGCCCAATAAAGAGATAATTTCAGTACCATCAAGCCTCTTTCTTCTTTTGGTGTCAACGGCCTTGTCACCAATACGTGACAATATCGTGTTGACGCTCTTGCTTCTCCCTCTCGTCGTTCCTTCGAAGTTGCTTTTTCGTTTTTCTTTACGTTCAGGTTCCTGTTCTCTCGACGTTCGCCACTATCAAGGTCCTCTTTCTACTGACTTTCCTTGCATTCAAGTCCCTCTTTTTATCTTTCTTTACGTTCCTGTCCCTCAAGGACCTCAAGGCAATCTGAAAGCTCATCTTCAGCTTCCAACGTTAGAATAGACTTCAGCACTTCTGGTTTTCTGAGCTTGTCTGAGATGTTCAGAGCCAGGTCTTTTGCGAGCTGCAACAACTTCGGTTTGCGCAATGACTTCAAATCTCTGGCTGTACCGAGTGCTTCCTTGACTACTGCGCACTATTGCCTTGCTGAAAATTAGCCCAGCAGCAGCGAAAATACAATTACCAGCTTTGTTTTCTACAAACAAATGCCTGGCAATATTCAGTACAAAACGTCCGACGCTTACCAAATCTCGCAACCAAGAATCTAGCGCAGTCATTTCGCTGCAGGCAACCAGTCATCACACAGGGGTTATTGCACTGCTCCTCGCTTAGCGTTGATCTGCTTGCAGCACGGGTCACACCTGGGACATCCCATCGCTGCCACCGGCTGTTAGATGAAGCTCGAGGAACAAACGGTAGCGTTGGACTTGAGACTCGTGGTCGACTAATAAGAACAACTTTTAATAAAGCATCATCTAGAAACGGCCAGAAAAGCATGCCCGAAGAGAAAACTGACACGCTCACAAAGCTGGTGTCTAGGCATCGTCACTTCGCCGTCTATCTTGCAGCGGCAGCAGCCACTGCTTTTTATACACTGAGCCGTTCAGAGGGAAAGGGAGAAGGATTGATGTTATAGTAAGCATTGTTGACTCAGTTACGGTGGAGTGGAAGAACCTCTTGTAGCCAGCCAGGGGTGATGCTCTTTTCCTCGAGCGCTGGGCCTGGCAAGCGTTTGCACACACACGCGCGCACACACATGACAGTTGTCGCTTGGACACGACGGAACATGCCGACGGAGGGAAGCTTCGGGCAAATGCACAACTCGACTCTGAAATGGCTGAAATGTCCGTTGCGTTGTCGGATGCTCTTGCATTCGCTGCACTTCGTTGCGGCCGCGTCAGAGGTAGCGCATAATCATTACGATTTGGAACATGGTAGGCCGGAACCAGTCCTATACCATCTGCTTCAGCTGCGGCGCTGGCAAGCTTTTCCTGCAAGACATTGTTCTGCGACATGGAGCCCCTCTTGTTCTCCTGTCTGACCGCGGCAAGTCTTACGTTAGCGCAATCATGCCCTAAGTTCTTCATGCCACAAACATTTCTCACAAAACATCTGCCTACCACCAGCCAACGAACGGTCTCACTGACCGCTGCCATCACGCTCTGTCTGATGAGCTATCGATATAGATCGACCCTCATCACAGTAACTAAGTTTCCTTGCTATTTTTGCCACCATCGCACTCAACACTGCAGCAACACGCACGAACAGGTACTCTCCGTTTTTCATGGTCTCTGCTCGGTATCCTACATTCTGCCTGGAAGCATCCTTCTGTGCACCTGCTCTCGATGTCACAGCCTCTTATGAACAGTTCACTTTACGCATTCGCCACTGTCACGAACCTGCCTTACTCAACACAGACGCCACCCTGACAAATGCCGAATACCAGCTACGACTCTTCTCAATATGAGGTGCCATTCAATCCCGGTGACGAAGGTTTGCTCTGGACGCCTACACACGCACCAGGTTTGCCTCAGAAACTTCTGAGCCGCTTCATCGGACCATACACATGTTCGACTTCCCCCGGACAAGACGTTCTCGGCTCTTCTGGGGTAAAAGCTTGGGAAAAAGGGGCCATGAACCAAAATGTTGGTTCAAGAAGAAAGAAAAAGGACCACATATTGGGCTTTTGCCGCGTGAGGCGGACTTATTGTTGTCCGATGGCGGAAAGGATCACTGCCACATCGGAGCAACTATTTGGAAACTATGACCCCTTTCCCAAACATTTCACCCCAAAAAGCCGAGCACCAGGCCGGGGGAAAGCTTGTACTCAGTAAAAAACCGCTGGGTACCCGGCGGCACCAGGGATCGAACCTGTTACCTGCCGAACACGAGGCGGATGCTCTACCACAATGCCACGCGTTTTTTTTCTTTATTGCCTACGCTCCGTTCCCTCAGCCGCCTTGTGGGCTCTAATGACAGTGTTGGTCCCCGTATGAAGCGTAAGCTAACTATGCGTATATATAAGAAAAACATTCATCGCTAATTGCAAACACATTGCTGACACACTCCAGTTCTTTAATTCTATATTTGTAGAGGAGGGGAGAGATTGTATTCACCAATTAAGTAAAGAATCTGTGAGACTTCTGGGTTTCTCTTCCTTGACCACGTTAGGTGGAGAAGAGTCTGACTTTCGAGGACAACCAAAGCCCGACAAACGGTCTGCAGATGTACGGCGGAGTTCAAGCTTGGACTCCATGCACTCCCTGCACAAAGTGTTGTTTCGGTTTTTACCTCGCAAAAAGAAGATACCTCACTTGCTTTTGCTGAATCTCTGGTTAGAGATTGATAACTACACTTTTTATTTTTACCTTTAGTAAGGAAGGGCTCACGCCAGACATGATGCCTTCGACGGGTTTAATCCAATCTTCTTATACATCTGATCCCGCTATAATGGTCAACATACATATATGAAAACGGATGGTCACGTGGGAGTTCAGGTGGTTGCGATACGGAGCTCTTATGAACCAAAAGACGCGAGCTCAATCCTAACCATAGCAGCCATTTTATGATGCAGGTAAAACACAAATGGTGCCATGTGCTTTGCATATTAGCCAGTTCACTCCTTTTCCATCCCCAATGGGCCGCCCGTATTCGGGAGATCCCGATTACGGCGACTTTGTTTAAGCGTACATTTCACCCTCTCATTTGGCCCTTTCCTCATGGAAGACTCGAACGGCCTATTGAGATATAGGAAGATTTCTGCTCTTTCTACACAGTTTCAATTCAAGCAAACGATTTGCCGACGCGCCACTATAACGCCTGCTTTCTTAGACGACAGCCTACAGGTGGTCCGTCAAGAAGAAAAGGGAGGTAGTACACAAAGTATAGGACTGCCACTTTGTCTTGATTTTGAATTTACACGTGAGAAATGAGTTAGATGACAAAGTGGATATTTACACTATATTTTTAAACACATAAGAAACATGCTACAGCTAGTGTGCGATGCGTGCGGCGCACTATAAAGAACCTTGAAGATTCTATGAACTAGAGCACTGCACAATTGCATACTCCATAGCACAAGCTGGAAATGCAATTGTTCTAAGAAGGACCCCGAGGGACAAGACGTTGCTGCTTCTGTGGCACTGCTTCTTTGCGGTCATCAATTACCCCGTAAGGCAGCAGTTTGAATCAGAATTTACATTCAGCAATTTCAGTTGATATTTTCCAAAGATACATTTCACAACATCTAAACCACTTACGATTACATCTGGGAATGGGTTACGTTGAAACGAAATTTGCACTTAATGCAGAGCATACACGAAACGAATTCTCATCTGTTTCTTCAGAAAACTATTATGATCGCGTAAATAATTCACTCTTTTCCCATGACGCATGGTAGTATAGTTGCAATGTTAAATCATTTGCAGCAACAAACCTTGCTTAAATGTCTTCAAATGAGCCGCTACACGAAATCAGAAGTTGCGCACTGTGCCATAGATAAAACAGAAATATGCGGTACCCGGTTCGCAGAAATCGGCAAGAAGGTCCGGTTGGAGCGCAGCTCCATTTCCCTATATGCTGAGAATAACGTGGCTGTCTCTGCAGGCTGGAGCGCGTGAACTCTAACTAGAATAGGAAGTTTAAGTGTTTATTGCTCGTGTAACCTGCCCGCGGTGCTCAGATGGAGATTATGCTCAGTGGTCGGGTGTCCGGTGCAGGATGATCTGAGTGAGAAACAATAAGATTGCCTATCCACATCCAGCCCAACGCAAGGCAAATGTTATGTTTGGAGTTGTTAGCGGACGTTTTGTATTGTATATCAGAACTAATTTATTGTGGTCGCCACCACAATTTAGGGAATGTCAGTACACAAGGAAGAACACGCCTGTTCGAACATAGCGGTCCAGAACCATGCTCGTGAATTCTTGGTCTTGAGTCTATTGCATGTCTCAGGGCGCTCGTCTTTGCCGATGGGTCCGCTTATTGTGTGTGTCAGGGGGGCGGATTGTTCCCGCTCCCCCCTTTTAGTGCTTCGAAAGGCGTCCGCGTTGCGCTTTCTGTCGTCTAAAGAAACGGCCAATGAGCTTCAAAGGTCAGAGGCCATGAAGTGGGAGTCTGAGGTTGAAGCATGACGGTAGTGTAATTGCAAATTACGCCTGTTGGTTGTCGGCGTCTGACAACCTCCCCTCCCCTCAATAAATTGGAATGAAGAGGGCTGGCGGAGGGCCGAATCCGTCAGGTAATTGTTATTAACGCGAAAGCCTTTCTAGCCTTATAAGGAAAATCTCGTGACTTTTAGACTGAATTAGATGTTTTCACCAGATGTCGCAATAGGTTCTGACGTCGATCGAATTTTAGCGGTCAATGTAGCCACAATGTAGGTCTAGTCCCGCACGAAGCCAAAAATACCCTGCGTCTTTTCAGTTGGCCTCCACAGCAGTCAGGGGATATCTTTAAGGTCGTAGTGATAAGGACGCAAGGTTCTCTAGATCCCCTGAGATATATGAAGAACAAATTCACTGCTATGCATGCGGGCAACACACAACATCAGCAAGCTGTAAATGTGGATACATGCAGTGCGTCTGTAGAAATAGGTGGATGAAAATTAATTCAGTACAATTGTTTTTTGCGCCTACGGGTTAGTTCGGTTATGTAGGATGATTCAGTTGAGTTCCGTTTAGTCGTTCAGTCGTGTCCGACTCTTCGTGACCCTATGGACCATGTCACGCCACGCTTTACGGTCTTTCTCTTCCTAACATCACATAACATAATCTGCAGCGCCTCGAGGATGCCATCTAACCATCGCGTTCTCTTCCTACCCTTTCTCCGGTGACCCTCAGCCTTTCCCAACAACAAACCTTTCTCCAGCGACTCCCCTCTTCTCATAAGATGACCAAAGTAGCTGACCTTTAAATTTAGAATTTGACCCTCCAATGAGCAGTCAGGGTTTATGGTCGACAATATCGACTGATTTGATCTTCTGGCAGTCCAAGGAACTCTCAAGAGTCTCCGCCAGCACCACAATTCAAACGCGTATTCTTCGGCGGTCAGCCTTCTTCACAGTCCAACTCTCGCATTCATACATCACAACATGAAAGACCATAGCACGAGTTTACGGATCTTGGTTGGCAGACCAATGTCTCTCCTCTTTACTAGGCGGTCGAGGCTAGCAATGGCTCTTTCCCAGAAGCAGGCGTCTCCTAATTTCATGGCTGCAGTCTCCTTCCGGGGTAACCTTGGAGCCGAAGAAGAGAAAATCTGTCACAGGTGATTACAGGAAAATAAACGAGGAACGTGGAAAGATTAGATAAATATAAGTTTTATCACTGTGAGCAAATGATAGGAACTGACAACAGCATGTTAGCCAGAATACTGAAGGCCTTCCATCACACAGACGCGAAGAATGGGCTAGAGCAGAGAACCGCCTGTTCGGTAAAAGGTTTTGTGAGCCGGTACTACAAAATAACTACGTTTGTTGCAGTGCATGATACGTTACAGAAACGTGACTACGTTCACTGGTATTTCCACATTTTTAGCACAACGAATGAGAACTACCGGAATTAAAGAATGTTCACGCTAACTATAAAAGAACCTTCATTCCACATTATAAGCTATCAAACAGAAGTGGATCATATTTTTAAAAGAACGATAGAAAATATGCAGTTCTACGATGTAAATAAAACGTTTTTAAATATTGTCGACTTACTACTGAAAAATATTTCCATTATGTCGCGTCTTATGGGTAGAGCATTCAAACGCAGCTGTCATGCACCTTCAAAAACTCTTCTTTCCTCGAGTGGCAAAGGGGAAGCTTAAATAGCATGGCTCACTGCCTTCTCTAACTTGCGAAAACAAAGTCAAGAAGTCCAGATGAAATGGGTCCACACGTAATGACTGAAACTACGAAGGTGAGCATGGGCAGCCGCCGAGTACGCAACAGCATGGAATCGTGGCTTCACCTGGCAAGACACGTGGCCAGAGATGGAAGCAGCCGCCCACCACGAAAAACCGAGAGAAATGCGTTATGAGGTGATAAACTCTGAAGGGCTAGTTGGATCATACTAATTGCACGGCTAAAACCGCTCGAAAAAGACGGGACGAAAGAAACACACTGGCACGAACAAGGCGCAGACCTCTAACTAGTTTTATTCACGAAACAGCCTCTCAACTCTATCGCCATAAACTCTCGACAATTACAAAAGCACGTTATGGCAGAATCAAAACGACTGTGTAACCCGAGCATGCCATTCTAGATACTCTATCTCCTGTCTCGATAGCGATACTAACGGCGAAGTGAATCAGTCGTCACCATTTTGGCGATTAGGAAGGAATTGATGACATCCCTTTCAGTCTTGTTCCTTGCCCTACTAAGGAAGGCGGTTCTATCCAGACAGGGGCCACATGCGCAGCTTTTGCAATGCAGAGGTAAATTGCTACCTGTGGCGGTGCGCATAGACCTGTTGTATTCAAGGGCCCGCTCACTGAAGCACCGGCCGGTTTCGCCGATGTATACCCGGCCACAAGATAGAGGTATCTGGTAGATAACCCCAGACGCACATCTGGTGAACTTGGTCTGATGGTTTATCTTGCACGTGCTGTGCTCCGTGTCTTTTCGTTCCTTTTCTCTCGAACGGAATGGGCAAACTTTTTTCAGCTTTACAGCTGCCGAAAATACAACACGGATCCCATATCTGCCTGCTACCTTTTTCATATTATGAGATAGACAGTGATAATAAGGCATGACAACTGTTGGAATCTTGTATTTGCATCGTTCTTTCCTTTCAGTGTTCTTTTAATTTCTGATGAAGGCCTTCACATGAACTAAGAATTAATTCTGAGTGTAGCCCGAGGATTCGAGCCGTTGGACTTGATTCCGGAAAATTGATGAAACAAAGTGAACATATGACTTCTGAAGGGCGGAGAAACAACTGTTCATGATGATGCTGCGTTTCACTAGCTTAGAATGAGCACTCGTAAAAGGTAAAAGGCCTTTGTTAGCGCGAGGGCAGTACGACCAGCAAACATGAGCTTCGGAGATATACAATTTAAGGTCAAGAAATTGGATCGTGTTGTCCCTTTTAAATTCATGAGTGATGAGTAAACCTTGCCCCTAAGAAGAGCAGTCCAGAATGTTAGCGACTACACAGTCGAGGTTAGAAGAGTAATCTAGGATCACAAGATAGTCGTCAACAACGAAATACATGTAACACCGGATGCTTTAAACGCTCTTGTTCCAGGCGCCTGTCAAAAGATGCCATAAAAATATGAGACAAAACAGGAGCAACGGACGACCCACAACAAATGCCAGATTTCTGGACATAGTAATGACCATCGTAAAGGCTAGCAGTCGAGCTGTTTCCAGAACTTGTAAAATTGTACAAGTTCTAGAAACTGGTCAGTGCTAATGCCTGTAGTGTTCTGGAAGTCTATTTCACCATGTTCGTTAATTCTGTCCCTGATCGATTTAATCAGGCCGTCATGAGGAACGGAGTAGAATAAGTCCTTTACATCAATTGCAAAGGCCGTAGAAGGTGTTGGGATGCCTTTTTCCAGAACTGTCAGCAGGTCCTTGGAGCTGCGGATGAGGAAAGGATCGCACCCTACAAGCTTGTCGAGGTGTTTCTTCAGGAAGGAACCCAGAGCATGTTGCCAACTCCCTCTCTCCGATATAATGGCGCGAAGAGGGAATCCTTCCTGTGTGTCTTGACGGTAAAAAACATTTTCAAAGAGCCACTCTCAACTTTCTAAACGGCCCGCGAGACAGAATCTAGGTTCATTCGCATCAGGAGTTTAATAGCTTGCCTTCTTTGGAACTTGGTTCGGAACTCAAACGGTTTGAAGTTGTTTAAGATTGCTGCCTTGCCTTTTTCAGCAAACATTCCATGCGGCAGGCAGGAAAACGAAGCCACCTTCCTTATCCGCTTCCATTATTGACAGAGTGTTAGCGCTAAGGGAGGACATAATTCTCTTAACAGGAACCTTCCGTGAAGGGAGACGACTTACGTTCCGTAGAAGGCAGTCCACAGTGTCTGCCACAGCCCGTTTCTTGTCCTGGTCAGAGGCTAGTGCCCCCACACGCCGCACTGTAGCGAGTAGCTCCGAACGACCAATCGACAGTTCGAAGCAAAACTTCGCACCCTTTTGCAGCGTTTCTTGGACGTATCTGGGTAGGACGGCATCGCGCAGCACCTTGACAGAACCCTCTTCGTCCGTGTTCTTCGCACGGTTTTACCCGTTCAAATAGTATCAACCAACTAGACCTTCAGATAATATTACTTGAGTATAATTCTTCTTCCTGGGCTCTTCTCTAGTTCTCAAGAACAAAGAACAAGCGGCACTCTTCTATGTGAACCTGATAGCACTGCCAATATGCCAGTCTTGAGCGTTGGCCTACTATCTCAAGCAGAAGTTCGTCCCACCTGAGGTTGTGCAGCTCTTCGGATTTCCAGGTCCTTCCTTGGGACACTCCCGCTGAATCTGCAATATCCTCAAATCAGAAGCCTGAAGGCGTGTCAGGCATTACTTCGACTGGCTCAGGGTAATTGTCTACGAGGGATCCGATGCGTGGTTAGCCGCAAGGCGGTTCCAAGAATACAAGTTAGTGTCAGCACTGACGACCGACTTTCATTGGCAGCGTCATGGGGAGCATCCGTGCGGTCGGTGCTCCAACTACACCGTGCATTATTTATGGGATATTTCGGTACAGCTTACCTGCACGTGAAAATATCAGGAAAATTAACTTTCGAATTCTACAGAGCCTTCAAGCTCAAGCTCTGCGAACCTGCCTGGGATTGCCGAAATGTGCCTCCACGGTTGCTACTATTTTAATTGCACACGAGCATCTTATATCTACTTACCTAACAGTTGACGCCCTGAGGGTACATTTCTGACATATTTCCCGCATTCCCTCTCATCATTTGGCCAGTCTTCCTATTACGAGGCCACGTACATCGGTTACAGACACAGTTAATGCGCATCGTGCTATTTTGCCGCCCCAGTTTACACCCGCATCTAGACCGCCCTCTCCACTATGGAGCCTGCATACGCCACACGTGCCTGCATGCACCACACGGTCGAGCTATCGCCGACAGAACTAAACCAAATCACTCGTGAATACTTCCTTGAGCACCATGCAAATCGTTTGCACGTCTACATCGATGGTTCAGTGACTGCCGTGAGTTCTTCAGGCTCCATGGTCATACACTTAATTAATAAAGAAATAAAAGCTACGACAACACACCAAACTTCTTCAACAGCTGCAGAGCTCACCGCTTTTCGTGTCGCAATTAGGTATATAAGTCAGCAGAGCCCTCAGCGGTGGTCTGTTTTACAGATTCAAAAGCAGCCCTGCAAGCCGTTAAAGCGGCTCTTCGCCGTGGAGCCCATGAACAACTTGTTGCGGAAATACGACAAATTCATCACTGTGCAATTAATGGAGGACATGACATCATCTTCCAATGGCTTCCAGGACGCAGTGGCATAACGAGCAATCTGCGGGTGGACGAGGTCGCACGAGCAGCCCACCAAGACGACGATTGTGTGCTGATTCTCTTTTTCAGGGCAGACGCAGCGGGCAGGCTTCGCGCACTTGCTCGGGAACACACGCTCTCCTTGTGGAATTCTGGCCAGTTTGCGAACTGCCGCTTCAAATCCCTGGACCCTGACCTGAAGCTCCAGCTTCCACCTGGCCGACCCGGACGCGAAGACACCTTGCTGTGCCGCCTGTGGGTTGGCCTAGCCTTCACAAACTCGTACTCGTTTATGATAGGCATGACAAACAGCCCTGCATGTACAAACTGTGGGTGCGACGAGTCTATAAACCACATTATTTGTGAGTGCTCCATATACAGTGAGGAAAGACAGTGTCGTTGCCGTGCGCTGGAGCATCTAAATGTACGCCCACTGACTGAAACTAAGCTTTTAGGTCCCTGGCCAAGGCGATCGTCTGCGGTGAAGGCCTCCCAGGCACTGCTCCGCTTTATGGAAACCTCAGGCCTAATCGAAAGACGATGAGTTTGCTGTTATGTTACGTGATATCACTGTGACGTGATGTGATGTGACATATCTTTGATGTTACTGTACTAACTTCACCCATCCCTCTCTCAGAACTTTTATATCCACTCACCTCTTTTCCCCAGTGGAGAGTAGCAAACCGGTTTCTTTTACGCGTTAACCTCCCTGCCTTTCCTCCTCATTTTCCGCCTCCTTGGCAGAGAACGTGGCTCGTTCTTCCGCCTAAGCGCCGGGCATCCAGAACAGAGTGGTCTGTCAAGGTACTGAGTGATGCCGTCCTACCCAGATACGTCCAAGAAACGCTGCAGAAGGGTGCCAAGCTTTGCTTCGAACCGTCGACCGGTTGTTCGGAGCAACTCGCCACAGTGCTACGTGTAGGGGCACTAGCCTCTCACCAGGACAGGAAACGGGCTGTGGCTGATACTGGGGATTGCCTTCTGCGGAACGTAAGTCGTCTCCATTCCCGGAAGGTTTCTGTTACGAGAATTGTGTCCTACATTAGCGCTAAAATTCTGTCAATAATGGAAGCGGATAAGGAGGGTGGCTTCATTGTCCTGCCGCATGGAATGTTTGCTGAAAAAGCCTAGGTAGCAGTCTTAAAGAACTTCAAACTGATTGAGTTCCGAACCAAGTTCCAACGGAGGCAAGCTATCAAACTCCTGAAGCGAATGAACCTAGATTCTGTTTCGCGGGTCGTTTCAAAAGCTGAGAGTGGCTCTTTGGAAGTGTTTTTTACCGGCAAGACACATAAGAAGGATAGCCCTCTTCGCGCTGGCAACATGCTCTGAGTTCCTTCCTGAAGAAACACCTCGACAAGCTTGTAAGGTGTGATCCTTTCCTCATCCGCAGCTACAAGGACCTGGTCGCTGTTCTGGAAAAAGGCATCCCAACACCTCTTATGGCCTTCTCAATTGGTGTAGAGGACTTATTCTACTCCGTTCCTCATGTCCGCCTGTTTAAAGCAATCAGGGACAGAATTGACGAACATGGTGAAATAGAGTTCCATAACACTACCGGCGTTACTACTGAGCAGTTTCTAGAACTTGTACAATTTTGCCTCAACTCTACTGCTAGCCTTTACGCTGCTCATTATTATGTCCAGAAATCTGGCATTTGTATTGGGTCGTCTGTTGTTACTGTTTAGTGTGATATTTTTATGGCATCTTTTGACAGGCGCCTGGAACAAGAGCTTTGAAAGCATCCGGTGTTACATGTATTTCGTTATGGTGACGGCTATCTCTGATCCTAGACTACTCTTCTAACCTCGACTGTGTAGTGGATAATATTCTAGACTCCTTCTCCTCTGAGGGGCAAGGTTTACTCCTCACTCATGAACTGACAAGGGACAACACGATCCATTTTCTTGACTGTAAATTGTTTTTCTCCGAGGCTCATGTTTGCTGGTCGTACTGTCTTCGCGCTAACAAAAGCTTTTTGCCTTTTACGGGTGCTCATTCTAAGCTAGTGAAACGCAGCATCATCATGAACAGTTGTTTCTCCGCCCTTCAGAAGTCATGTGTTCTCTTTGTTTCATCAAGTTTCCGGAATCAAGTACAGCGGCTCGAATCCTCGGGCTACACTCAGCACTTATTTCTTAGTTCATGTGAAGGCCTTCTTCAGAAGTTAAAAAACACTGAAAGGAAGGAACGATGCAAAGACAAGATTCCTACAGTTTTCATGCCTTATTATGACTGTCTATCTCATAATATCAAAAAGGTAGCAGGCAGATATGGAATCCGTGTTGTATTTTCGGCAGCTGTAAAGCTGCAAAACGTTTGCCCATTCCTTTCGAGAGAAAAGGAACGAAAAGACACGGAGCACAGCACGTGCAAGATAAACCATCAGACCAAGTTCAGCAGATGTGCCTCCGGGGTTATCTACCAGATACTTCTATCTTGCGGCCCGGTATACTTCGGCCAAACAGGCCGGTGTTTCAATGAGCGGGCCCTTGAACACAATAGATCTATGCGCACCGGCACAGGTAGCAATTTACCTCTGCATTGTAAAAGCTGCGGATGTCGCCCCTGTCTGGATGGCCCCTGTCTGTTCAGTATTAACAGGCGTCTTAAACTAGCACCACCTGAAACAAAGTTACTTGCATATAAAACTCTTGTCAGACCAGTACTAGAGTACGCTAATACCGTTTGGTTCCCGTTTACTAAACAGCTCATTAAAAACTGGAGGCAGTACAAAGAAAGCCACTAAGATTTATATACAATAAGCACTCCATTACAGACTCACCAACAGAATTACTTAAACGTGCAGAACTACTAACCTTAGAAAACAGAGCCTATCTTGCAAGACTTAAAATTATATACCAGATAATACACAATCAACTAAAACTACCTATCACAAAGTACATGCCGACGTCCTCGAACAGAATAACCCGTTATAACCTTAAGCATACAATAGGCGAATTCTCATTTCATACTGATATTTTCTAATACTAATTTTTTCCAAGGGCAACACGAGAATGGAACAATCTACACACGCGCATTACTAACACCATGTCCTTAGCCGAGTTTTGTTCCCTTGTTGCAGATGAATTATACCCATTGCAGTAACAATTGTATTCCTTATTTTTATGCTTCCTTGTTCTCTTGGTATTTTTTCTTGCCTGTTGTGCCTGAGTCAAGTTGTGAATTCATTATAGTCGATTTTTTCTTTTTTAGTATTTCAAACCTTGATTGTGCCTTGACTGTCAATGTCAATTACAACTAATACTGATCCCCTCGCTGTATCATTCGTAATAATGTAATTAATATAAGTGATATTATCTGTGTTATTCGATTGTTGTAAGCTGCATGTAACACTCCACACCATATATTACAGTGTATGCTTTTATGCTTTAGTATAATATGCTCACAGCCCTTCCTGTTACAATCCCTGATGGGATTCACAGTATCAAAAAAAAAAACACCTTCCTCGGTAGGGCAAGGGACGAGAGTGAAAGGGAGGTCATCGAGGCCTTTCTAATCGCCAAAAAAGATGAAGACTTGATGACTGCGTTAGTGCGCCGTCAGTATCGCTATCGAGACAGGAGATAGAGTATCTAGACGGAAAAGTTCGGGCTCCACAGTCGCTTTGATTCTGCCATAATGCCGTTGTAACTGTCGAGCATTTTTCGCGATAGTGTTGAGAGTCTATATAAGCCAGCTGTTTCGTGAATAAAACTGGTTGGATGTCTGCGCCTTCTTTGTTCCTGTGTGTTTCTTTTGTCCCATTCTTTTTAGCGCGATTTTACCCGATTAATGCATTATGAGATCGCTTGAAAAAACAGAACGAGTTAAAAACGTTTCTGTTCTGACAATTCAGTTTGTTTCGAATTTGAAGGTGTAGTGGCAAGAAAACTCCCACCAGTGGCATCAGAAATTCGTGCAGTAATTTACCAATGCTCTAGAGAAGTTGTTACTACAGCAAAAAACTTGAACAAAAAGTACACACAATAAACTAATTACGCGTACAGAAGTGCCTGAGGTATAAAAAAAAATGCAGAACAATTTGTCGTATTTTTGACGCGGTTCTCTAATTTTTCGACTACATAAGCACTGCGCTAAAATGGCATGGCGATTTTTTCGCTTTGCGCCTCCATGTAGCGTAGCGACCAACAGCCTATTTCTCCTCCCAAGACTTAGCACCCGCGTAAGTACAAACAGAGAGCAGACAAGGGCTGCTGATGAGTAGTGGAATTTTTTTATGTTCGCAAGAACCACGCCAATTCAAATGAGAATTGTAATCAAACGCTCAGACCAAGATCAACCACCGATTCAACGTCATAGCAGCTTTATAGCTGTCGATTTAAAGACGATTTAATTAGTTATAGACGGAATACCTTGCTGCAGCAGTGCGTTTTCAAAGGATTATGTTTGCTGTGCCTCAATGATTAAACGTTACTGTGCTTTGTTATTCACGCGGCCATGCTCCCAGACCACAGACTGCATGTGTGCTGCAGCACTATAAGTTCCGAAAGCACTGCCGAATGTTCAGTAGAGAAGTGCAAAAGCCATAGCGTTGGTGCAGCATACGGCACATGGCGCGCTCCTTGTCGAACACAACCAAGGTTCTGTTAAACGTAGCAAGTTTCACCGGCGTTCAATAATTCGTTTACAGGAAAGTAAAGGCGCAGTATCTGCCACAGTTGCTTCTGTTGACAACTGATGCCCGTCAGAAAGTAATAACTGGTTCCAATGAAAAGAAAGACGCTGTACCTGTCACACTTGGCAGTGGACACCTAAACTGTCCAGTTGTTGTTGCGACTGCAGAAGGAAGGAAAAGAAAGTGCACGGGCCTGCTTCTGGCTCCGTAGCAGTGCCACCTCCATTGCCTCACGCAGACAGAGGTGAAAAAAAATTAAAGTGCACTGCAGAATATGCATTGGAGTAATGCGAAAGCACGGATGCTGCTGTTGGCTGCGTCTGGTTGCTTCTAGTTGCCTAATTCACCCTTGTTTGCCCATTTTAGTCTTTGGTACTTTCAAATTGCGCGCCAATCCCTTCTTATGCCCTTTCGCGGCTCTCCTCCCGGTGGCGTGCCATCACATATTTTACCTCACATTAATTCACTTCTTGTTCTCTGATCAGGCATTTCTTCGGCACGGCGTTTTCTTCTGTTCAAGTTGTAGCAACGTTCCATACTGTTCATAGATGCAGCATCGGCAGCAGTTGAAGCACCCATGATAGTCTCATCGGCATTAAGAGCGTCCATGAAACTTGTGTCTGAACTACTGGCTGTCTCCATAGTCTCGCTAACGTTGACACCACTCATTAAACTAGGCCCTGAACTTGTAGATGCACCCGCATCAAGACATGTTGACGGCGCGCTCGCCAGGCTGCTGCATACGCACGTTGTTTAGCTTGCCCTTGTCCCCGTTATTCTTCTGTTTCTTCAGCACGGCGCCGCCGCTTGGCTGCAGCAGATCGTTCCAGCCTCGCCTTATACGCATCATCCGACATACCGTAAGGCTGCGCACCGACTACTGCGAGGAGCCGAGCCACATCCCCATTTATCCTCCTAGCGTGACGTCACAAACAGCGAGCGCCCTCTCTCGTTCGCTACACAGCGCGGTGTATGAACTCGACGCCACCATCCGATGGGGCGGGCTGAGGCCCCATCTCTCGGTCTGGCGTGACGTCACTCGGTCACGTGAAAATGGCGTGCCGTCACCTGCGGCTCCTGTAAGGACTCACCACCACGATCCGATGGCGCGAGCGGGGGCACCGTCTTTCGGTCTGGTGTGACGTCACACGGTCACGTGAAAGGTCATGTATGGAGGCGCCACGACACGCCAAAGGCTCGAAGTGCTAGGAGTATTGCTTTCGCAATAATAAAGAAGAAATAAAGGAAAAAGGAAGAGAGAACAACGCACGTCCCAGAAGACGTCGTCCGCCACCAGAGCAAGTGCAGTGACGGTCTACAACAGGCACAACCACCAGTGGCAGTCTAGCGCTATAAACCACAGCCCCGTAGGGCCAGGAGCAGCTCCCCCCAACTGCACCCCCCCTCCGCGCTGTAAGAAAATGGAGGACGATGGAACAAAAGCGAAAAAGTGCCTCCATATAAATCTCCCATATATCGATCCCCATAGTTAGATTACCATATACCGATCGTATATGCATGCAAACAGCGTGTGCCTGATTTGGTATCCAAAATAACTGAAAGAATGATTTCTGTACATAACTAACACATCAATGTTGGCAGCTCCTCGCATCTTCATGAAAGCAAGTGATGTCTTTAAAACGCACAACCAATCGAAGAATGAGTTCTCGCCCATGTTACATGCCGTCGGCATTTGTCCACCATTTTTCGGTCACAACGCCGCTAACTCCGGATTCAGGGAGACCACGGAATCTTTAAAGCACTTTCACCGACGGAAACAGCGCTTCCCCCGCAAGCCTTGCAGAGGAGACGAGGCCCATCGACCCGTCGGGCCTGGTGCATGACGTTGAAGCAATGCCGTTCGCTGAGCGCCGGTATCAACTAGTGCGGTCAACTCGCCGATGCCGTCAACATGAACCGGCAGGAAGGGAAGAGGGTGGTTCTGGAATTGTATGCATGGGCGGGCAGCATGAGGACAATCCTTGTACATGTGGCCATGTTGTCCGCACAAAAAGCAACCGCGGCGTTGCTGTGGTGCTGCGGCAGATGTCCCGACGGCAGCAAAGGTCCTGCGACGACTGCAGGTGTCACGCAAGGAGGCCGCTCGGTAGACAAGGATTGAAAGGCTGTCGGTGTCCAGTGTGGGCATAATCGATGTGTGGGTGGCATCGTGAAGAGCCGTGGAGAATGTACTGGCTCCAGATGCGGGCCACTCGATGTTGCAGGCCTGAAGAAGGCGGACCTTATAAATGTAAAGTGCGACATCTTCACCTGGAGCCTGGCGCCGCGCTCTCATCGTCGTGAGTTGAGCATCGTGCGCACTAGCCAGGGGTGTAAACGCGGCAAGAAGGGCGGAGGTCCAGGCCGTCCAAGTGGTGTAGCGGCGGCCTTCGTACTGGTGCCAGGCGCGAGCGGCACCCCGGAGATGGTCCTCCGCGACGGCGAGCGTGGCGGCTGGAGACCAGGCGGAACGCCGGGAAGCAGCGTCGACCACTTGAATCCACGCTTCGGCGTCGTCAGAAAATCCACGGAACTCCGGAAGTTGTAATGGAGGTACTGGGTATCCAGAGGACAGCGAAGCGCGGCCAACAGCTGCAGTAAAAGAAGCAGATAACGCCTGGAGGGTGGAGAGGGGTTCGGGAATAAGGGCTAAGGCCGAATCCGCCGAGCAGGCATGGACGCCGTTCTCGAGTGGAATTGGGGTCCCAGGCGCCGAGTGAGGCCTCATTCTCACAGCCGGTGCTCCTCTCCGTCGCGGCGGCACCGGCGGGGGACACCGCACGACGGATGGAACGGCGCGATGTTCAAACATAAAGGGCCGCCGGACGCCGTCAAACCTGTTCGGGCGGGGCTTCGCCGCTCCCGCGCGACTCTACGTCAAAGCGCTTTTTTTTTCTCCTGCAAGAAAAAAAAATACGGAGGGCGGCTGCCCTCTCTGCAGCGGTGGAAGTCGTGTACTCTGCGTCCGTACGGGGGAAAAAAAAAGAAGCGTGCTGTCTCACGTGCTCTAGCAGCAGTTTGGAGCTAGAAAGCGTTTTCATCTCAGCTTTGGTTACGGTACAAGCACCACGCGTACTGCGCCAAACCGAATGAGTATAATTACAGCAAGCATGTATTAAACCGCAAAAAGTTATGCTCACTCCATTAAAATTATTCTTCGCAATCAGCACAATCACAGAAAACGTAATGAACTATTCTATCAATAAAAGAATTGTTCGCGACAACATGGCGAGATGGTTTTGATACAAGCGTTAAAAAATCAAGTTAGAATGGCGCCGACTGAAATAATATTTCACGCGAATCTGTCGGAAGTCGAGGTTAGCTGTGACGTCCTGCACATTGCAAAATTAAATACAATCGGCGTTTTTTGTTAGCCTCTTGTGCTTTGGTGCTTCAGTAGCTGTACGAAACTCCACGCAATTCAAGACTGCTATCAATATAAGCATTGTTCACCAGCAATGAAACGTTCCTGTCGATACCACCATTCGTGAAATCTAGGTAGCACTTAATATTTTGCTATCACATGCAAGTGCATGCAATGCGGCTTCAAAAGCGGTGGCTTGCTCTTGAAACGCAATTTCGTCACAGCTATTTTTTTAAGGGTTCGCTGTCTTGCGGGGAGATTGCGGCCTTTTCTTACATTTCTTTTCCCCATTCATATGCTTTTTCTTTACTTAGTTACCTCCACCCCTTGACTAAGTTTTCTTGCCGCGCCATTTACCCGCTGTTTGCATTTTTTTCTCTCTCTCTCTTTTCTTTGTTCAGTTTTCTCCTCTGCTCCTTTCCTCACCTCGCCCATACCTCTTCCTTTCCCTTCTTCACCTGTGCGGCAGTCGTTCTGACTTTTTCGCCTGCCTAGCCAGGAGGTTTTCCGTTCATCCAAATCTTTACTGCCTCAAACCTTGTTTGCCACTCCGTACTTGTTTTTGGTTCTGGTTGTGTCTATATAATGGCTCTTAGCTCAACTTGTGAGCCACATGCTTTACATGATTTCAATTTGTCAAGAACCTGTTCTGCGTTTGGATCGACTTAGGTTGGCGAGAAAAACTACCAGATTAACTATTTGCAACGAGGTACCGTTTGCGTAGCTCCAAATTGAAAGGGAGTGAAATTCCAAATCTACTACTTGAAAATAGTGTTACCTCAGCATCTCAGATAAAAAAAAAATTACCCGTCTCTTATATTCTGCTTTTAGTGTCGCGACTTCTCGCAGTAGTTCAGAGTTGGAACGCCTTTTTATGTCAGCCTCAGTACAAACACCGCACGTACTACGGAACAACAAATGGGTACGGATATATATCACGCCAGTGTCCAAGCTCAGCATAAATGCGCACATCTATAATATTATTCATGGCAGTCAGCGAAATCGAAGAAATCTATAGGAACATATATAATAACCCTGTCATCAATAAAGGAATGGGTCGCCAGAACTTGCAAAATTTCTTTTGATACACCCATTCAAACAAACAACTGAAATATCGTTAAGTTTTGTAGGAGGTCATGTTTAGCTGCTACACCCGGTGCATTGAAAAATGAAAAAAAAAAGAAAAAAAAAAGAAACGGCATTTGTTGTCTCTTGTCAGCGCGCGCTTCGCGGGGCACCAAAGAGGAGGGCAACCCCCGCTTTTCTCTCTCTCTCTCTCTCAGTGTTCGCCCACCGCCGTCTGCATGCGAGCCCGCGATGGCCGCGCGGCCGCTCCGCCAGCCCTCGCTCGGTCGCGACACGCAAGCCGTGACGTAGAGTCACGTGAGAGAAGCGAGCGCGCTCACTGGTCCGTCTTTCGTGGGGCGGAGTCCGCCGCTCGCCGGACCGGCGGCGCCTTGGAGCCAAACCCCACGGCGCCGGCCACCCGATTTCGGGGAGCACTGGCACCATTAACTCCCCTTCTCGGGCGAGCGCCGAGGCGACGGAGGCGACGGAGGAGAAAAAAACCGGCTGTGAGAATGAGGCCTCATTCTCACAGCCGGTTTTTCTCTCCTCCGTCGCCTCGGCGCTCGCCCGAGAAGGGGAGTTAATGGTGCCAGTACTCCCCGAAATCGGGTGGCCGGCGCCGTGGGAGGCGCCGCCGGTCCGGCGAGCGGCGGACTCCGCCCCACGAAAGACGGACCAGTGAGCGCGCTCGCTTCTCTCACGTGACTCTACGTCACGGCTTCCGCGCGGCCATCGCGGGCTCGCATGCAGACGGCGGTGCGCGAACACAGAGAGAGAGAGAGAAAAGCGGGGTTTGCCTTCCTATTTGGTGCCCCGCGATGCGCGCGCTGACAAGAGACAACAGATGTCTTTTCTTTTTTTTTTTCATTTTTCAATGCACCGGGTGTCGCAGCTAACATGACCGCCTGCAAAACTTTACGTTATTTCAGTTGTATGTTTGAATGGGTATTTCAAAAGAAACCTTGCAAGTTCTGACGACCCCTTCCTTTATTGATGACAAGAGTTATTATATAAGTTCCTATAGATTTCTTCGATTTCGCTGACTGCCATGAATAATATTATAGATGTGCGCATCTATGCTGAGCTTCGATACTGGCCTGATATATATTCGTACCTATTTGTTGTTCCGTAGTACGTGTGGTGTTTGTACTGAGGCTGACAGAAGAAGGCGTTCCAACTCTCCGTCTCTTATATTCCAAGCGGAATATAAGAGACGGGGATTTTTTTTTATCTTAGATGCTGAGGTAACACTATTTTCAAGTAGTAGATTTGGAATTTCACTCCCTTTCATTTTGGAGCTACGCAAACGGCACCTCGTTGCAAATAGTTAATCTGATAGTTTTTCTCGCCCACCTAAGTCGATCCAAACGCAGAACAGGTTCTTGACAAATTCAAATCATGTAAAGCATGTGGCTCACAAGTTGAGCTAAGAGCCATAATATAAACACAACCAGAACCAAAAACAAGTACGGAGTGGTAAACAAGGTTCGAGGCAGTAAAGATTTGGATGGACGAAAAACCTGCTGGCCAGGCAGGCGAAGAAGTCAAAACGACTGCCGCACAGGTGAAGAAGGGAAAGGAAGAGGTAATGGTCGAGGTGAGGAAAGGAGTAGAGGAGAAAACTGAACAAAGAAATGAGAGAAAGAAAAAAATGCAAACCGCGGGTAAATGGCGCGGCAAGGAAACTTCGTCAAGGGGAGGAGGTCTAAGAAAGCAAGTAAAGAAAAAGCATATCAATGGGGAAAAGAAATGTAAGAAAAGGTCGCAATCTCCCCGCAAGACAGACAAACATTTAAAAAAAAAGCTGTGACGTTACTGCGTTTCAAAAGGAAGCCACCGCTTTTGAAGCCGCATTGCTTGCACTTGCAGGTGATAGCGAAATATTAAGCGCTACCTTAATATCACGAATGGTGGTATCGACAGGAATGTTTCATTGCTGGTGAACAATGCTTATATTGATAGCAGTCTTGAATAACGTGGAGTTGCGTACAGCTACTGAAGCACCAAAGCACCAGAGGCTAACAAAAAATGCCGATTTAAATTTAATTTTGCAATATGCAGGACGTCACAGCTAACCTCGACTTCCGACAGATTTGCGTGAAATATTATTTCAGTCGGCGCCATTCTAACTAGATTTTTTAATGCTTGTGTCAAAACCATCTTGCCATGTTGTCGCGAACAATTATTTTATTGATAGAATAGGTCCTTACGTTTTCTGTAATTGTGCTGATTGCGAAGAATAATTTTATTGGAGTGAGCATAACTTTCTGCTGTTTAATACATGCTTGCTATAATTATACTCATTTGTTTTGGCGCAGTACGCGTGGTGTTTGTACCGTTACCAAAGCTGATATGAAAACGCTTTCTAGCTCCAGACTGCTGCTAGAGCACGTGAGACAGCACGCTTCTTTTTTTTTTCCCCGTACAGACGCGGAGTACACGACTTCCACGCTCTCAGGGGTGTGCGTTTGGAAGAGGCTCTGCTAACCCTGCTGTGCTCCTTAGAGGGCTTAAAGTTTCGAACAACTAATGACCTGTAAAGGTCGGGTTCTCACAGGTCAGGTAGGGCTAAAAGAAAAGGAACTGGGTGTGGGCAGCAGTCACAAGGGTTTTTAGCAGTAAAAAAAAGGGCCACATAATGGGCTGTTGCCGCGCAAGGCGGACTTATTGTTGTCCGATGGCGGAAAGAATCACTGCCACATCGGCGCAACTATTCGGGCGGGAGAAGCGCCGCCCGAACAGGTTTGACGGCGTCCGGCGGCCCTTTATGTTTGAACATCGCGCCGCTCCATCCGTCGTGTGGTGTCCTCCGCCGGTGCTGCCGCGACGGAGAGGAGCACCGGCTGTGAGAATGAGGCCTGAGCCGGCCGTGTGACTGCCCGGCCGCTTCGAAGGAGGAGCGGCGGGTCGTGGAGGTCCGGGTTGGGCCCGACGTTCGTACATGTAAAGACTGAAACTGAGACGCACTGAGCTGAGCGTCCACTCGATTGCCTGGCCCTTTTATTTCTTCTTCCTGGTAGTCTTCGGCTCCGCTTCTCTCATCTGTACTTCATCTTTGTTGCTTCGGCATCACAATATATATATATATATATATATATATATATATATATATATATATATATATATATATATATATATATATATATATATATATATATATATATATATATATATATATATATATATATATATTCGGAGGTCGTGGTTCGGATCCCACCATCGGCACGTTGTTTTTTCTTCTACTTTGTGTTTGATTATCTTTCTCCTAAACAGATTACATTACTAATTTCTGTGATTATCTAAGCAAACATTAAAAAAAAAAATACATAAAAGTACCATCCTCAACGCTTTCCTTGGCCTCGCCGACTGTTGGCTTCTTCCCTTCATGTATTATAACGAGCACCCTCATTTCCCCTTAATTGATCTGCTTGAAGCTTAAGGGGGTCTCGGTTCTGGCAGTCTTGAAGCCATATGTAGCGTAAGAGGGTTCTAGCACAGCTTTCGCCCTCGCTCTTGATCACGTTCTACGTGACGCTGGCGGTAACAAAGGACGTTCTACGTCCGCCGCTATGGTCGAGGGTGGCGCTTGTGAACACTCTCAAGGTTCGTATACAGACAACATAAATACCCAAGCAAGTAGCAGGGGGGACAGCGGCCGATGTAGCTCAGTTGGAAGAGCACCGGACGCGATATTCGGAGGTCGTGGGTTCGGATCCCACCATCGGCACGTTGTTTTTTCTTCTACTTTTTGTTTAATTATCTTTCTCCTAAACAGATTACATTACTAATTTCTGTGATTATCTAAGCAAACATTAAAAAAATACATAAAAGTATCATCCTCAACGATTTCCTTGGCCTCGCCGACTGTTGGCTTCTTCCCTTCATGTATTATAACGAGCACCCTCATTTCCCCTTAATTGATCTGCTTGTAGCTTACGGGGGTCTCGGTTCTGGCAGTCTTGAAGCCATATGTAGCGTAAGAGGGTTCTAGCACAGCTTTCGCCCTCGCTCTTGATCACGTTCTACGTAACGCTGGCGGTAACAAAGGACGTTCTACGTCCGCCGCTATGGTCGAGGGTGGCGCTGGTGAACACTCTCAAGGTTCGTATACAGACAACATAAATACCCAAGCAAGTAGCAAGGGGGACAGCGGCCGATGTAGCTCAGTTGGAAGAGCACCGGACGCGATATTCGGAGGTCGTGGGTTCGGATCCCACCATCGGCACGTTGTTTTTTATTCTACTTTGTGTTTAATTATCTTTCTCCTAAACGTATTACATTACTAATTTCTGTGATTATCTAAGCAAACATTAAAAAAATACATAAAAATACCATCCTCAACGCTTTCCTTGGCCTCGCCGACTGTTGGCTTGTTCCCTTCATGTATTATAACGAGCACCCTCATTTCCCCTTAATTGATCTGCTTGTAGCTTACGTGGGTCTCGGTTCTGGCAGTCTTGAAGCCATATGTAGCGTAAGAGGGTTCTAGCACAGCTTTCGCCCTCGCTCTTGATCACGTTCTACGTGACGCTGGCGGTAACAAAGGACGTTCTACGTCCGCCGCTATGGTCGAGGGTGGCGCTGGTGAACACTCTCAAGGTTCGTATACAGACAACATAAATACCCAAGTAAGTAGCAGGGGGGACAGCGGCCGATGTAGCTCAGTTGGAAGAGCACCGGACGCGATATTCGGAGGTCGTGGGTTCGGATCCCACAATCGGCACGTTGTTTTTTATTCTACTTTGTGTTTAATTATCTTTCTCCTAAACATATTACATTACTAATTTCTGTGATAATCTAAGCAAACATTAAAAAAATACATAAAAGTACCATCCTCAACGCTTTCCTTGGCCTCGCCGACTGTTGGCTTCTTCCCTTCATATATATATATATATATATATATATATATATAAATATATATATATATATATATATATATATATATATATATATATATATATATATATATATATATATATATATATATATATATATATATATATATATTGCCACCTGGGGTTCCTGGTGTTCTCAAGTGGAGCGTAGGAGATAAAGACGTTGAAGTGGGTTCGCGCGCTTTCGGCGGAGTGCTACTTGCTCATAGACGATAAGGGCGTTGAAGTGGGTTCACTCGTTGTCGACGGAGGGCTACTTGCTCATAAAGCCTCGCCTGCCTTTTTGTGTAGTCTAGACCTGCTTTCTGTGACATATTTTGGTTGAGGTGCGTGGTTTCGATCAAATTATATGTTCCGCACACTTCCGCATCCCCAAGAATAAACTACTGTGCCAGTCGAGACCACTTTGTACCATGCTAGCTGAAGGAATCAAGACCTGCCCTCTGAGCACGTGTCATTGAAGTTCAGCACCCCAGCTGCCCCTCGACCTGCCATGCAAGCTCCAGGGTACTAAACTCTGCAGAATCCACGACTGTCTTGTCCCTTTCACGGCATTCAGCCCGAAGACGTCGAAGACTGGCTCATCCAGTTTGAACGGGTCGCCTCGTTTGGTCAGTGGATGACTCCGTGAAGCTTAGAAACATTTCCTTAAGCCTGGGATATAGCGCTTGTACTTGGTACGAGAGCCGAGAAGATGCCCAAGCATCATGGCGCGAGTTCTGCCGACGCAACCTTGAGACTTACACCAGTGCGGAGTGCCGAAAACGCACAGAACGGGCATTACAGTGTCGTTATGCAGTTGCCGAAGGAGAGAGTACCAATGTACATGAAGGAAATGACCGGCTCTTCCGATGATCGAACCCGGTCATGCCCGAAGAGGAAAAGGTGCGCCACCTTATGCGCGGCGTTAAAGAGCAACTTTTCACTGGCCTCGTGCGTACTCCACCGAGCACGGTTGCCTAGTTTCTTACGAAAGCTGTCACAATGAGAGGATGCTCCAGCAGCGGTACTCGCCGCTTCGATTGCGGAGGCGCTTTCGGCCTTCGGAGCACCCCGAATCTTGCTCGCGACGCTTTTCGGTGCTCCCCAGCAGATGGTCAGCTCTGTCGCTAGCATTGTCCACGAAGACAATTCTTGCAGAAGATCGCAGCGCGGCATAACGTACAGATTGTGTTCGCCACCGACCGTTAGGTTGGAAAAGTGAGCGCTGCAGTGCATAAGAAATTAGAGACAGCTTCGTCCAGAAGGAACATTCAACGTTGTTTTATGTCACACGCCGATAAGTTCATGAACTTCAACAAAGGCGTCGTGTAGAGGGTTCCTTGGGCATTTGGAAAGATATATTATGGCCAAACAGTTGGTGCATCAATATAAGACTGAAAGAGGACGAACATTTGCTGGCTGTAAAAATCCCCTCTTCTATCCTCGTGCTCCAATGCCGTGATTGCAATGATATTAAAGATGATACCTTTGCATGCCTGACTTGTACAACCCAACAATCCAAGAGTACAGCAACCGCCAGATAGGCAGAGAGATTTATGGCACTTACTCTATAGCTAAAAACCATGGCACATGTGTGGCGAAACCGTCCGTTAGTCTGCATGATAATGAGATAGCCTTCAATGATAAGTGCCTTTCTTCGCAGCATGACCCTTACGGTAATGGTTTCAGGTTTGCGCGGTTTTTCTATAGTTCATGTGGTGTCACGTAAACCTACAATTGTTAGAAAGCGCCCGTGTCGTCTACTCTTTCTTCTGTCCCTTGTCTTGTTCGCGCTATTCCACAATATGAGCTTCAAGCATTGAGGCCTTCGGTACGATATCTGCTGATCCGCCACCTTTTCCCACGGAGTACCATCCTCCAATTTGCGCAGACATCTTGCGATGCCCTGCGCCTGCTTCAACGACATTACACCCGCCAGATCAAGCCTCACTGTATTCCGCACACACACTGAGCCCCACATAAACAACCGACGACCACCCCAGTGAAAGGCGGACCAGTAGCGCGAACAAATCGCCGAAGCCTATTCATTCATTGCGGGGAACCAGGTCATCTGTATAACCAGTGCCCCTACCGATACCTGGGACTGCACGGATTTCCCTTCGACATGCGTTGGACTCTAGTAGGCCAATGGCTACCACTCTACCATTTCAATCCCACTTCAAACTGAAAAAAATGTATCATAAAAAGAAAGAGAGCCCGGACCAGCAAAGGCTTTACCAGGATTTAGGCAAATTAAAAATAAATAAAAAGAAATAAAGCTCGAAATAAAAAACTTTATTTTTCAATAATAAGTTGTTAGAATTAAGAAAACACAAGGTGCGAGTCACAAGGTAGTCCATGTTGGCTTGAAGGGACACTGCAGCCCTTTTGGCAAAACTTATGCTTTCAGCAGAAGCCCAAAGTTTTTTTGCGCAGCGAACTCAAATATCGGATTCAAATTAGGCAGAAGAAAGCAGAAATAGCCTTTTTTCTACAGAAATACGCAGTCCGCGCGACGAGGCTCACCGCGGATCGAGCCGCCTCCTGTGACTGGCCCTACGTCGCGTGACGACATTTTAAGTACCGGGGAAGCTGCCGTTGCGGCTTCTAAGCTGCTCTGTGTGCTGATCACAGCTCTCGGAGGCTTTGTGAATGTAATTATGGCATGCAATTTCTACACGAATGATCATCGGGACTTTCACCGCATGTGTCAGTACCAGATGCGCCTACAAACGATGCAGTACCCTAGTGAAAAAACCCTGAGTCACAATAACCTCATACAAATTCTCATACAAAACTCATACTAATCTCATACCAATCTCATATAATCTCATACTAAACTCATTCATAATGTGAGAAATATATGAGAATAATGAGATTTGTATGAGTTTAGTATGAGAAATCTGTATGAGGTTATTGTGACTCATATGGTGTTTTTCACTAGGGTATACTTCCGGGGAAGGGGGGGGGGGCGTAGGTTTGGCATGAAAACTTGCTTTCGTTAGAGTAAGGCATTTTGAAAAGTAGTGTGTCACTATTAGAAGATTATACATGACCCTTAGCGAAACCTCGCCTCGCATATTCCTGGGAAGGAAGGGCAGCGAACAATGCCCAAGCAGACTACCTCCAAAGCCTCCCGCCGCGCCCGAAACGTCATTGCTGGGAAAAATGGATCCAAGGCTTGGTGTACAAAATACTACTTTTAGTGTCTGTCATCTTACATTGGGGAAACAAAGAATTTTACAGAAAGGGTGACGCAGTACACAGATTCCACCAGAAAAATAACTAAGCGAAGCGCGGTTGCCGAGCTCTGCGATGCATGCGAGGCACTGACGGGGCCATTGGGCGGGAGACCAAGTCAAATGCGCGCAGAATGCTACTTGAGTCATAGGACATTGAGCAGTCGTAGAGAACCTTCCCTTCTATTGTGCTCTCACAATACAAGTTTAGTGAATTGACAGCTGGAATATGTTCAAAGCCAACCTGCAGCTCTTTCGCACCCATACCGGTCATGAGAAAACCATGTTCCATATGTTTTTTTCTTACAAGAGCCTCGTCGTTTTTATTTCTAACTTAATGTTGCATCCCCAAATATGACAGGACTATGTAAAATGACGAGGCAGTAATGGGTGCAAAATCACAAGACAATATATGAACAACTTCGATGATTGCTTGCTTGGACGCATCAAAGGAAACGTCGCTCTGTGCGCTCCTTATCTGAATGCGCTATTACTCAGCTGAGCAGTACACTCCTTATCTTCTAATAATCCTCCCGTGATGTCACGACGGACGAAGAAGCGAGGTTCCTCTCTCTGGTTTCCTCCTCTCTAGGAGTCGCCCGGGGCGCGGGAAACTTGAATTGCGCGCTTTCAGTCGGCGATTGCGCAGGTTTTTTACTCATGATCGAAAAAATAGCTTCACAGGCATGATCAACCAATAATATATACTTCAAAAATCCATAGTATTGGCACATTTCAAAGTTGTTGCGGTGTTCCTTTAAATAAGAAGAACAAGAATAATAGAAATGCAGGAGGTAGCGTCCAGACCTTCAAATGAAACAAAAAGAGGAAACACAATCGGAAAAGCAAAGACCAGCAGCAAAACAAGGGACATAAATATGAAAGAGAACGTACGGAGGGAAAGGCAGATATACAATACCTCTAACATAGGAAAAATAAGAGAATGAGGTAAGATTATAAACAGGACATTCCCCCCCCCCCCCAAAAAAAAAAAAAAATGGATGGGCAATAGAGAATGGCAGCCTCCTACGGCATTGTAGTCTTTGGTCCACAAATCCACAGAGAGAAAAACTTAATTGAAGAAACAAACAAAGAGTAGATACAGTGCTGACAAACCAAACACATGAGAGAGAGGATGAAAAAGATATATAAAGCCTAGACAAAACAAAAAAGAAAATAAACCTACTAAATTAAGTCAGATGCGAAAGACGTCCGTCAATACACCAAATTATATTAATCGAAGAAAGCTCGGTAAGAGAAACCCTGGAGGAAACTACTTAAAATAATAAATAATGCAACGCTAAACCTGGCTCGTCTGGATAAACCCGTGGTTCTCGACGGCTATAAGGTTAGCGTATGGGTGGACACCAGCACTGCGTTTTCGATTTTAGACGGGAAGATTGCGGCGCTTCTTAAAAAGTAATGGGGCCATGGTCTGGCCCGCTGATTCGCCCTGCAGGTGGACATGTAACTCCGAGTGGCCTGTGCACGTCTAGAGTTCAAATTCGCAGCTGCACGTTCGTCGTCAGCTGCCCCGTTATACCTGACTGCTCCCGTGACTGTATCCTTGGTGTTGATTTTCTAAGGGTGTATGGAGCTATATTCTCAACCTCCGGAATCGTACAGGGACCTTTTCGCTCGAGAAAGCTGCTGATACTGACACTAAGAATCGCCAATACAGCGCCGCCCTTTGAAATTCCGCTGAGAGCGTTTCGATTCCACCACGCGCCAGTGGTTTTGTGACTACAACTTGCGACGAACTGTGTGACGGGCCTGCGGTCGCGGAAGGGAATCAGTCTCTTTTACTCACCCACGGCATCTGTATAGCGCGCTGCTCATTCACCTCCACGACGACCGGTTTGAGCTCTTGATGACTAAATTCACCAACGAACCCGGAAACGTTTTCATGCTACTGATCGCAGTCGCCGATTCCTTAACGGATGTTTCTGACTGTTTTACGTTTGGGGCTGTTAGCACTGTGCACTCGCCAATTGATCGCCTTGACATTAGTTCGAATACCTCGGAAACACAGACGCGTGACCTACGTGCTCCTACTAAAGTACAGCACTTGTTTCGCGTCCTAATCAAAATTACGGCAAACGACTCGAAGCAAAGCATTATTACTCCCAACGATGCCAGCCTTATCCGTGCACCTCCTCGTCGTTCCGGCCAACCTCCGCGCAGATATCCCTTTTGCTTGCCACGATGAGCCCACCTTCGGGAACTTAGGCCTTGCACGCACACTCTCTCGAGTTCGTCAAGCCTATTATTGGCCTAAACGTTTGGACGCCTCCCATCAATACGATCGGCTGCCGCGACTGCCAACGTCAAAAGGCGAAGCTTTTCAAGCGCGCGGGTTTGCTGCAAATTATTACGCAGCCTCGGACGCCGTTTGACAAAGTCGGCAATTACATTCTGGGCCTATTTCCGCTGTCATCGGCCGGTAAGATAAGATACTATATAAGATACGATATTGTTTATTTCATGTTTTTCTAAAACATAGGGAGATGAAAGAAAAAACTGCTGGACAGCAGCTTGTCAAGCTCTCACCCCCCGTATTCACACAGAGAGCAGCAGAGCGCAAAAAAGACGTGTCCATACAGATCATTCATACAGAAGTCATACAGTGATAAATCTAAACAGTACTAAAGCAATGAGAATTAACTATAACCTCCATGAAACCCACACGCGAACAGCATACATTCACGCTCAACATGACCCTGTCACTTGAAAGCACAATGCAACAATAGAAAGAGAAACGATGTCTGAGTAACTAAATTTACTTTCAATAAAAAAAATTAGAGCAGAAAAAGAGAGAAAAGAAAGAAACAAAAAACAAAGTTTGTGAAGCATAGTGCGCGCATATCACGACAATGAACAATTACACAAATGTTTACTGAAGGAATAAATTTCTAAACACTGACTTTGGAACATTCATCAAGTCAACATCTTTCTGACATAAATAGTTTATTATACTTGGTACTTTCTGTCGTAGCATTTGGTCGCGATCGTTAGTTCGGCTGCACTGTACTGCCCAGGGCTAAGGATGCCTAGTTGTATAAAAATGCTTGGTTCTTCGTAAATTTGCTAGATTAGTGATAGGTTTAACGTTCAGTGTCTTTTCATCTCTTAGCATTTTACAAAGGCGATAGTTATAGAGGTTGTCCATGTTAATTAGTCTCAATTTTCTGAGCAAGCTATCTGTGAAACAGTCTGGTTTGGAATTTGTAATAATACAGATTACCCTATATTGCATTACTGAAATTTTTTTCAAGTTTTGTTGATGTTGTCTTGCCCCATACTAACAGTAGTTTACGTGTGATAAAAACAATGTATGATAGATTAGCAGTCTTGTGCTAAGCGGAAATAAATCCCGATTTGTATACAATAATCCTATAATGCGAGCTAAGCTCGTTATGACGTGATTTGTATGAGCATCCCACCACATGTACTCTGAGAAAAATACTTTGAGTTGTAAATTCGGTGACGATTTCAATAGGCTGCTGGTTTATGTGCAGATAACTGTTTGATACGATTATTTTACTTTTAGCTCGAAAGACAATAACCTTAGCTTTTGTGCATTAACAACCAATCCATTGCAAGCACATCAAGAGTGAAGTTTGTCTAAAGTACTTTTAGCGCGATTGACAAGCATTTCGTAATCATTTCCCTCAAAAAAGAGGGGGACGTCATCGGCGTAAATTATGAATTTTGGATCATCATCAATGTTAATAAGATTATTTATATAAATATTAAACAAATACGGTCCCAAAATGCTACCCTGAGGGACACTGAAAAACGTAGGTTTAAGTGAGGAAGAGCTATTATCTATACAAACCGGGTACGATTCAATCAGTTTCAAGGCAACACCGCGTAACCCATACATTTCTAATTTCTTCAGTAAAATACCCCAATTAAGGGAATCAAATGCCTTTGTGAAATTTAGGAAAGCAGCCAGTGCATACCGTTTTTCTTCAAGTTTTGCTAGAATAAACTCTTTTTGATGAAGCAGGGCAAGCTCAGTGGAGCGATTTTTTCTGAATCCATATTGAGATTCAGTCATAATGTTGTGTTTACCTGTAAATGACACTAGACGGGAAAGAACGGCGTTTTCGAAAATTTTAGAAAAAATATGCAGTATGAAAATTGGTAGGTAATTTGCTACATTATTTTTGTCGCCTTTTTTGTGCAGAACTAAAGCTTTCGGGTATTGGAGCTTTGTTGGAAGTATTCCGCTTGTCAGACAAATATTAAAAATATGGGTAAGAGGAACAGCAATAATGTCAGCCACGAATTTGATCGGGCGGACTTGAAGATCAAAGTTATCATTGGAGCAAGTATTTTTTTTTCATGATAATAGAAAAATGTTCTGTTTGTGAAGTTGGATTCATATAAATCGTCTCAGGACAACTGTCTCTCAAGTATTGAGTGCAGTCCCCTGATATTGCTGGAAAGGTCAAGTTTACTAGATAGTCATTGAAAACTTTAGCTAGATCTGTACCTGAAAATGTTCCGCCCTTCATAACAATGTCATGAACTGTTTTCGACAATTACACATTGTGGAATTTCGAACTTGGCTTTTTCCACATCACGGTCGCATTAGGCGAGTGTAGGAAAAGATTGTTGAAATATGTGTTTCTGGCTTGCTTAAGCTCCTTATTTAGTATATTATGATATTTTCTAAACTCTTTCAGTAGTTCAGTATCACGTTAGGAATGCCTCATACATCGTATATTTTGTTCCTATTTTCCCAAGTATATCTCGATTGATCGAATTGGTTTTCGGATTCTCTTGGATTGGGAAATATGCCGAAGTGGAAAGCTTCATTCATAAATATTTCTTAATAGGGCAAAAAAAGTCATCAAAAGATGTGTTTGCATTATTTGATGAAAGCACATTCTCCCAAGGTACAGTTGAGTTGTTGACGAAAAGGTTCTAGGTTGTGTGCTGAAATATTTCTTGTGAGAATCGGGAATCTATTTTCTTTTTGGTGATGTGGAATGGCTACAAACACCGGTAAGTGATCACTAACTTCAGATGCTTTTACTCCAGACGTGAAATCTTTGATGGTAGAGCTAACAAGAAAATGTTTTGAAATTTTGAAGAGCTAGCGGAAATTCTAGTTTCGGAGGAAATGACGTTCTTGAGGTCATAACTCTCGTACAACCATGTCATTTCTCTTGATTCACGAGTGTCGGACATCATCTCGATATTGAAATCCCCGCCACAAATTTGTTTGAGCTTATTGTTGATACAGTATTGAAAGAGAGGCTCTAAAGAAAAAACGTAGCGTGGTTACCATCTGGTGGTCTGTACACTACAGAAATTACATGGTTACTACTTGCAACAGTCAACATTTCACATTCGTCGTTTGAAAATGTAAAATCAGGCAAGAGGTTACATATTAGATACTTTTTTGCTAGCAAAGCAACACCACAACCATGACGTAACGAGCGTTTGAGGTAGAAAACATCATATCCGGGCATTGAAAAAACATTGTCATCTCTAGTATACCATGTCTCTGAAAGCATAATGGTATCAAAAGAAAAGCCAAAATTGCTAAAAATCGGTGTATTGCAGTGACGTCAGCAGCTGTAAGCAGTGGAAGCTCAAGAGAGGCCTTACACGCGTTTACTTTGACAAGATCTTCATTATCTGTTCTCTTTACGCCGTGAATTTCCAGATTTAGCTTCCTCTTATGTCTTTCTAGTTCATTGATGTCTTTCTTGATGTCCTCAATCTGTCACCTGTTTTGGTTATTCTCGAGTTCCTCGATCTGCTTCTTCATGTCTGCCAGTCTATTGTAATGTTGGCTAAGCTGGAAGAGTGCTTTGTAAAACTTACCGGACATTACCTCAACACTTTGTTCCATTGAAGTAACAGTGTCTGAAAGCGACTGCACCTGCCTGAAGTTCGGCTATAATAGCCATTTTGACCCCTCGACAGGCTGGACAACACCATTGTTTTCGAGCTGATTCTCCCCTTGTTCTGAAAGTTCTTTCTGCGATATCCGAACAAGAGCCCACATGGTACAAGCAAAAACACTCAATACACACTATGCGATCATCATGAGGTTCAATAGGTTTGTCACATTCGAAGCATGAGTCTTCCTGCCCACTACCAAACTTTGGTAGCTGCAGGCAATAGAGAAATGGATTATAGTCGCCACCGACTATCTCATACGGTATGCGAAAACCAAGGCAGTGCAGCGTGGCACATCATTTAAGATCGTTAAGTTCTTTATGCAGCAAATCGTATTCCGTCATGGCGCAACGTCCCTAGTCGTCACCTATCGAGGCACCGCGTTTACTACACAGTCAAGCATCACGTCTTTGAGCTTATTCGCACAAGCCACCGTAAAACTACTGCCTATCACCCGCCGATGAATGGCCTCACGGAGAGACTCAACAAATCAATCGCTGACATGATCGCAATGTACATGACTGGCAGCAGAAAATCTGGGATGAGATTCTCCTCTACATCACACATGCCTACAACACGGTCATCCAAGTGACGACGCGATTTACACCATTTCGTCTGGTCTATGAACACGACGTTCAGACAGTGATGGATGCCATGCTTCCGTGCTGCACTGATGATCAACCGCTCACGCCAGACACCGAGCAATTTGCCAAGTGTAATCTACAAATCACATACCATCCTGGAGAGAAAGTTTGGGTGTGGACCCGATGCGCCGGCCTGGCTTGTGTGCCAAACTGATCTCACGTTACATTGGAACTTACGAAGTTGTGCGCCGTGTCACGGAAGTAACATACTCTCCAGCTGGCACTGTCCAGCCCTCGCATCGGCAACCACGCTCCGCGATCGTGCACTTTGTTCACATGAAGCCGTATTTCACGCGGTAATGTGCAATGGGCTTCCTCATATCCGTTGTCTATTTTATGCCTGCGCTGAACGTTTTTTTTTTCCTTTGTGCCACCCATGGTCGTTCAATGCCTCAGCTTTTCGTTTTTTACAAAGGGGAGTAATGCTACCTGGTGTTCCTGGTACTCTGAGGTGGCGCCTGAAAGAAAAGGCCGTTGAAGTGGGCTCACAAGCTGTCGGCGGAACGCTGCTTGCTCAGGAATCATTGCCAGCCTATTCGTGAAGTCTATACCTGCTTTCGGTGACAATATATTCATCTGTGATCTTCACCGCTTGCTTACAGAAAGTAATCAGAGACGCGGAAGAGGAAGTTAAACTTCAGGACTGACAAGGGTACCTCTGAAAGCTGCAGTTCGCGAAACTACGCTGTCAGGTAACTCAGGGGACGAAATACAAACTATCCATAATGAACTAGACAAGCGACGCAGAAAGGTAGGCCTTTCAGCATTCTCTGAAAATAACTGCAGAACGAACAGCAGGTTGTAGAGGAATATGCCTACTTGGTTCAGGCAGTAGCCGCAGATCGAGACCAAGAAAGGGGCACAACTAGGAGGATCATATTACGATTGAGCGCATTTGGCAAGTACTCACAGACCATGGCTATCAGATTACCGGTACCCCATTAGAGGAACTATATAACTGTTCTGTATTAGTAGTTTTCTTCCATAGAGTACAAACCTGGCGGCTTGCGAAGAGGGTTTTAATTAGGTGGGGGACTGCGCAGAGAGGCACGTGAAATAAAATTATTAAGTGGAGAGCCAACAATAGAAGCGTAAAGGGTAGATCACGAATAAAGTTATTTTTAATGTCATACACTAGTTGAACTCCAGACGGACTGGGTAACGAGAGGCCAAGTATTTCGAAACGAGGATAACTGATGGTCTCCGAGAGTTACAAAGTGGATTCAAAGGGAGGAAACGCGTAGCCGGGCCGGCAGAAAATCAGGCAGGCGGAAGGGATTAAGATGTTTCTTGGGGTGAAGTGGATGTTGCTACCCAGGTAGCACAGAGTGGGCTATGAAAAGGGGGCCCTTGTAGGTCCGATGAAGCAATGCAGGACAGCCCCGGTGGGCTCATTGTAGGTGCTGCAAAGGGGCCGTCGTAGACCTGAAGGGGGCTGTCGACAAAGCCTAGATGGGCCCCACTAGGGACCGATGCAGGCAGCCCTTGCGGGGCTGCCCACATTTTTCCCGCATTGCCAAAGGGCACATCCCGCCAACTCCCCACGTTGGTCCTACTTTGGACAGATTCGGGCAGCCGCTCTGGATGAACATTTATTTCTTTATTTCGGTTAGCCCCTCAGATAACGACATAGGCCCGATGCGGGCTCTATAGCGCAAGCCGCACTTGAGCTTGCCCACATTATACTCATAGGGGTCCGACGCAGGAAATTGATTGCAAGCCCTTGCCCAGGTTTTCCCAATAATTATTTATGCACACAATTAAGTAATTATTTTATGCATGTCTGCCCTTTTTAAACAGCAACAATATTAAATTTTATAATAATTCTTAACAATAACCTAGCCTAAATGACTTCGTGTACATCATGTTCAGGCTATGGAGATGTGTTTCCTGAACAGTAATTTTGTGCAGAGTGTTGCAGGCTATCCACAGCAACCACATTAGGAGCAACAGTTAGCAATAAGTATGTTTTAGTATTATTAGCCCAATTTGCATGAGCGCGAGAAATAAAGCCACGTAATATTTCTAACCGACTAAACGAGGAACAACTGTTATACAAATCATCTATAAAGGTAATATAGGGCCGCATCTATTACAAGTAAAGGTTGGAAAGAATCATTACACAATTGCACGCACGCCTTCTAGCCCCATTGCTGCCGATGTGGGACGTACAGTGGTTTTGTGTGGGCAGCCCCAATTGGTGTTTTTGAACCTAAAGCTCACTTGCTGTTGCACGTGCCTTCGAATTCCCCACAAGGGACCGATTTTGGTATCATGCAGGCCTGCCCGCCTTCCATCCCTACTACGGCTCGTGTGGGATATAAAGCAGTTTTGTGCAGGCAGCCCCAATTGGGCTGGGTGTCCTTTTCGTACCTAGAGCCCACCTGCGGTTGCGCGTGCCTTCAAATATCCCACAAGGGAGCAATTTTGGTAGCATGCGGGCACGCCCGCCTTCCAGCCCCATTACAGCCTATGTGGGACCTAAAGCGGTTTTGCTGAGGCTGCCTCATTTGCGCTTCACGAGGGCTTGCCCAAATTGAACGCTTATTCCTATTTCACATGCAATCAAGTAACCTACAAGGGGCCGATTGGGGCAGCATGTGGGCATGTCCGTTTTTTTGCCCCACTACGGCCAATGTAGGCCCCACACAGATTTTATGGGGGCGGCCTCGTTTCGGATCTACGAGGGTGTAAGGCCGCAGTAAAACGCGAGTCGCACGTGGAGTCGCGCTGGCGGTCGATCCCCCCACGCGCCGAGGCCAAGGAGCGAGCGCTGTTTTTTTTTTTCTTTCTCCTTGTCTCCCCTTTTCTTAGGCGCGGGCTCGCGGGGCGTGCGGGAGGCCTGGTTTGTTTCGTCCTTTCGCCCCGAGGCGTCGCCAAGACGCGAACGCAGCCGGGAACAACAATGGCACACTTCTGCGAACCACCTTACGGCCAGCAGAGGGCGACAATAGGCACGACCCCTGTCCCCCCCCCCCCCAAGTAGGCAATCAGCCCAGCGCTCTCCCGCTGTGCCGCGAGACATTCCACGCGACGGCGACTGTACACTGCTCTGGGACAGTGCCCCCCACCCCCTTTTCCTCGAACGGGACGGCTGAGTAACCTCGCCTCGAGATCCCCCGCGGCGTTTCTTTAACAAAGGCACAGCTGCAAGGTCGCGTCGCAAACACGCTGAGGAAGGGAGGCAAAGACAGGCGCCGTGTGAGAGGGTTTGGGGACCGGCGAGTGGAAACAGTATGTGTTTTGAAGGTTGTATTTTTATTTGAAGTAATTAAGGACCTGGGTCCGAGATTATTCCCAACCCAGGGGGGTTGTGGCATGTTTTTCAATAATTTGATTGACTGCTTTATTTTCGGGGCGGATCACCGAAGGTGACCGCCCTCGGGCCTTTGTTGATGTTTGTCATCAAAAAGCGGTCCTCGGACAATGTTTGTCAGTCAAGTTTGAGGCTCCGTGCTTAGCACGTATTTACAGTCCCTAGGCTTTAACCGAAATGCTCGGTAGAAAAGTAAGGGCTTGTAGAGGGTCTTCTCTGTGTGAGAGTCTATTTTGTCTTAAGTTGCAGTTGTCTGTGTGACTTTTTACTGTAACTGTTTGCCAATGTAAATAATATTTTCATCTGCAAATATATATCTCCTCCTGACCATCATCAGATCATCGTCTACTGTTCTCGTCGTATGCTTCTGTACCTGCCGAACAACGAACATAACATCACTGGAGCAGCACGACAGGGTTCGGCAACCAGCGACCACGAGCATCACCCAGAGCACCCAGGCCCTGGGAACCCACTAGGCAACAAACGTCCGCACGTCCAGCCTGAAGAAGCAAGGTGATCCAGGCCCCGAACCAGAGGCAGCGTTCTGGGAAAGGACTCCGACGAGGCTGCGGCACCAAGGGACGGAGGCCCCAACTGGCGACACCAGCACCGGTAAGCGGGGTTTCTTGCGCTTTGTTGAAGTGGCTATGGCTCAAGTGTAAAGTGGCATATGATTTTAACACGGAGCATGATGGCGAGCGTAGTCGAGAGAGAGACAGGGGGAAATATAACAGATGGCAGCGAGCAGTCACAACAAGCGAAAACTCAGCCTGTAGCAGGAGCGCTACGTGAAGTTGCGGAGATGTCGGTATCCGATGCGGATGCAATTCGCCGCATGGAACTAGATTTTGAGCTGGAAAAATTGAAAATTATTTCACAGGAACGCCTAGAGTTACAGAAACTTGGGCTAGATCCAGCGGTTGCAATGGCGATAGCGGGAAGCGGTGAGACGTCTGTAAGTTCAGACATTGACGATCAGCGTCGGATGGGGCCCGATCCAGTCTCCCAATGCGCTAAAGTCCTTAAGGGACTGAAGCTGCCGTGTGACGCGGACGTGCCGTTATGGTTCGAGGAAGTCGAGAGAATTTTCACGACGTACAAGGTGCCAAACGAAAGCCGCGTTTACTTAATCATGCCAGCACTAGCTGAGCGTGTCAGGTACCTTCTCCGTAACCTCGGGGACGATGAGTGTGGCAGCTACGAGTCGGTAACAACAGCCGTTTTAAAGGAGCTGAAGCTTAACCCCTCAGAATACCTCGAATGCTTTGAGCGCCCGACGAAACGCCGCAATGAAACTTGGGCGCAGTTCACCTCGCGCACTAAGACGTACTTTCAGTACTACCTTCGGTCACGGGACGTCGAAACCAAAGACGACCTGGTATCATTGATCATCGCAGATCGCATAAAGGGTAGCTTGAGCCCTGAGGGCTTAGAGTATGTGCGTCTTCGTGAGGAGGAGAGGTGGCTAAAACCGGATGAAATATCCGACGTTCTCCAAACGTTCGAACAGGCTAAAGGCAAGGGGCGCGCAGCGAAACAAATTGTTGTGTATGCGGAAAAACCGAAGGGATCCCCGCAAGCGGCGAACAATAATAGCAAACGGCCAATTCAGTGTTATGAGTGCCGCGCACCTGGCCACCGAGCCAAGGAATGCCCTCGCGCTTCACAAAACGTACAGAAGAAGGAGAAACTCGCTCGAGCTCAAAAAGTAGCTGTAGCCCATGTAGAGGCATGCGAAACACTGGCGTCAGTAACCTCCCAGGCTACCCTGGTGGCAGAGATGAAAACGCCCAAGTCATTCGACGAGGTACGCAAATCGAAGCTACAGCAGGTGGAGATTGAGTGCGCAGGGATACCGGCGACAGCTATAATTGATACCGGTAGCGAGATAACCGTGGTTAGGGAAGGCCTCGTGCCAAGTATATGTCGGGAGCCATCCGGCTCGATAAAACTAGTTTCGGCTTTTGGGGAGACGGTTAACGCAAAACTGGTCACTCTTGCGGTAAGCATCAGGCGGCCCACCGCACACATAGCAGGACCCGAGGCAGTAGACATTGTATGCGCGCTTTCGGATAAGCTGACGGAGGGAGTGGATTGTTTGCTCTCCAGGGAGGATTGGGAACTGCTTTCGGAGATAGACAGTCGTTAAGAGGCACTTGTTATGAATAAGGCCTGCCCTCTGTCTAAAGCAGTTAACGCGTCTGTCACCATGGCGGAGCAGAGCGCAAAGCTGGGCTCTACATCACACGAGGAGCAAGCGGCGGGGCCTGAGGCAGACAAACTAATGAGTGGTGAGCAGGGTGTGGCGACCGAACAGCCCTGTGAAGTAGATCTGGAAGAAAGCGAGAAGGAAGATGTAATCTCGATCCAGGATGACGCGGACGCAGCCCTAAAATAGCGCCAGGTATTCAGATCCGACCAAATATCAGACGAAACCTTAAAGAAAGCGTGGGCTGATGCAAAGGCATGGAAGGCAGGCATGTTTGTTTCAGACGGTTTGTTGTATCACTGGGACTCGATCTCCGGTAGCAAAGTGAAGCAGCTTGTGCTCCCCCTTAGCAGGCGTGAAGAGGTACTCTGCCTTGCGCATGAGTCTCTTTGGGGAGGCCATTTGGGGCCGCGGAAGACAAAGACCAGAATTAAGTACAGCTTTTTCTGTCCAGGCTTAGAAGGGGACGTAACGCGACACTGCCGGACATGTCACGGCTGTCAAGTCCGCTCAGACAGGCGAATTAAAGATAGGGTTCCCATCACACCTCTCACCAGACCCGACCATCCGTTTCAGGTCGTAAATGTTGATATAATCGGGCCGCTCGATGTTCCGTCGAGCAAGGGTCATAGGTACGCTCTCTCCCTCGTTGACTTGTGCACGCGGTGGCCGGAGGTAGTCTGTTTGCGATCCCTAACCGCTAGGGCAACACGCGACGCCTTGGAGCTACGGAGTCTTCTAGGCTTATGTGGTTACTACCGCGATTACGTTGAAGGATACGCCGAGGTGGCCGCACCACTCACGTCTTTGACGAGGCGAGGTGTACCTAACACGATTCCGTGGAGCCAGGAAGCGCAAAACGCGCTCGACAGGCTCAAGTCAGCTCTGTGCGAAGCTGCATCGCTAACACCCCCGACATTAAAAAACCATATTGGCTGTTCACCGACGCGTCCGACGTTGCAGCGGGGGCTTGTTTGGCGCAGATGGGAGACGAGGGACGGGAAAGGCCGATAGCGTTTGCCAGCCACCGATTCACGCCAGCGCAGACCCGCTGGTCTACGATCGAGCGGGAAGCATTCGCCATTATCTGGGCACTAAAGAAATTTGATCATTGGGTGTACGGGGCAGAAATTAACGTGGTGTCTGACCACAACCCTCTCTCCTATCTCACTACTAGTACGCCTCATGGGGCAAAACTCGCGCGATGGGCGCTGGCCTTACAGCTCTACAATGTGACGGTGACCCACAGGAAGGGGTCAAGCAATGGTAACGCCGACGCGTTAACCCGTGTCCCCAATGGGACTTGGGGCGTAGAGCAAGCACACGCTTCAGCCATGGCCTTTCGACGACGCGTGAATGTTCCCGCGTACCCGGTGCAATGTGTGATGTGAACGGTGGAGTACGCAGAAACTTGACGTGAGGACATCCAATTGCTCGCGCGCGGGACTTTCACGAACACTGTCCAGTCCACCGATGCGAATGTGTGATTTGTTTTGTGTTATACCCATCTTGTGTCGCGAGTTTCATTTGGTGTTTCATTCACATGCGGAGTGTCTTACATGTTTTGTTTTCTTCGCGGGTTGTTGCGGCCTTTGTTGTATTGGGCTGAAATGACCGGATTCCAAGCTCATTTACCCTCTTGGGAGGGGCGTGTAAGGCCGCAGTGAAACTCGACTCGCACGTGGAGTCGCGCTGGCGGTCGATCCCCCCACGCGCCGAGGCCAAGGAGCGAGCGCTGTTGTTTTTTTTTTCTTTCTCCTTGTCTCCCCTTTTCTTGAGCGCGGGCTCGCGGGGCGTGCGGGAGGCCTGGTTTGTTTCGTCCTTTCGCCCCGAGGCGTCGCCAAGACGCGAACGCAGCCGGGAACAACAATGGCACGCTTCTGCGAACCACCTTACGGCCAGCAGAGGGCGACAATAGGCACGACCCCTGTCCCCCCCCCCCCCCCCCCAAGTAGGCAATCAGCCCAGCGTTCTCCCGCTGTGCCGCGAGACATTCCACGCGACGGCGACTGCACACTGCTCTGGGACAGTGCCCCCCACCTCCTTTTCCTCGAACGGGACGGCTGAGTAACCTCGCCTCGAGATGCCCCGCGGCGTTTCTTTAACAAAGGCACAGCTGCAAGGTCGCGTCGCAAACACGCTGAGGGGGGGAGGCAAAGACAGGCGCTGTGTGAGAGGGTTTGGGGACCGGCGAGTGGAAAGAGTATGTGTTTTGAATGTTGTATTTTTTTTGAAGTAATTAAGGACCTGGGTCCGAGATTATTCCCTACCCAGGGGGGTTGTGGCATGTTTTTCAATAATTTGATTGGCTGCTTTATTTTCGGGGCGGATCACCGAAGGTGACCGCCCTCGGGCCTTTGTTGATGTTTGTCATCAAAAAGCGGTCCTCGGACCATGTTTGTCAGTCAAGTTCGAGGCTCCGTGTTTAGCACGTATTTACAGTCCCTAGGCTTTAACCGAAATGCTCGGTAGAAAAGTAAGGGCTTGTAGAGGGACTTCTCTGTGTGAGTCTATTTTGTCTTAAGTTGCAGTTGTCTGTGTGACTTGCTACTGTAACTGTTTGCCAATGTAAATAATATTTTTCATCTGTAAATATATATCTCCTCCTGACCATCATCAGATCATCGTCTACTGTTCTCGTCGTCTGCTTCTGTACCTGCCGAACAACGAACATAACATCACTGAGGGCTTTCCCATAAAAAGCCCACATTTATGATGGATTGCCCAAACATCCGACAAACGACCCTTACGGTCTAGATGCAGGAATGTGCTCTGCATTATCCCGAGCAACGTCGCTATGGACCCATGCAGAAGGAACAGGGGCAAGCCCAAATGGGGCTTGCCCACATTTGCCCCATCGGGGACCGATGCAGGTTTTATGATGGTTGCCTCAGCCCCACTTGCCTACATGGGACCTACTGGGGCCCCACATTCTGTGCTACCTGGGTAACGCAGGAGGAGACAAATGGCAGGAATATACGAGAGGCTGCGGACTACAGTGAGCATAGTCAGGCTGATGATAATGACGGTGATAAGAAGATGCGTTCACGGGTCATTTTCGTCCTTCATCTGTAAGCGGTCATTTCAAGACCATGACGTTTGGAATGGGTCTGCCTGCAGCACTCTCTTGCACCAGCTAGAGCCCAATGTGGCGCTGGTTTACTTGCCCCACTCCAAAACTGGTAGCTAGCACAAACACCACAATGTCTGCTGTTTCCTTATACACGGAGCACGGCGTGAGGCCGCGCAGATGTAATCCGCTTGTCGCCAGCTGCTGAGTCTTACACCGCAAAAGCTGCGCTTCCTACCGCAAAATTGCAGACATTAATAACTCAAAAAGGCTATATGAGTAGCGCCAGGAAATTTAGACAGCAGCTGTGGCCGCTTGTGCGTAAGGCTAGATTGTGACATACTTCCCTTCACTAGAGGCAATGCCGATGCAGTCGAATTTCCTGCCGCCTCGACCATTGAATCAACTTTTCTACCGTGCCAGAAAGATTCAAGACTTCGGCCCCTGATATGCAGCCTGAATCTTTTGCGCGCAATTAGGTGACAACAAACCAGCAAAAAAACATTTTTTCTACCTAATGTTGGCACATCTTTTATGTTAACTAAACGCAACTTGAAGCGGGGTTTCCCACATAGGTAACAAATAAAAATAGATAGCAGTTACTGCTTCAGGCGGTAACTGATAGCAGCCGTGAGAGTGAGCTGCAGATAGGAATCTAGAACATGCTCCGCGTTAAGGCGCCTCTGCTAGATGAAATCTGCGCAAGAGTGGTCGCATCTGCTCGCATTTCTGCCCACCTGCTCACGTGTGTCTGCGGATGTACACGGAAATTGGCGCGGCTGAAAGCAGAAAGAGGAATAGCGGGCTCCGCAGATCCGCATTTTTTCCCAATGAAAGGCTCTCTATTACTTTGGCCATGCAGTTGTCTTTTCCTGTCTATCAGCACAACAGATGTAATTTATATGCCGCGTCATTCCTTTTCACAGAAAGAACTGTTTCTCCGCTAGTCGGTTAGCCATTTTGCCACTGAGTTGAATAAGTGGTGTCGCATGCGCGTTCAGTAAAATAGTCGCTTTACTAACTTTTTGTTTTAACCAGAGTTCCATTCCGGGAAAGTAGTTCCGTGTCACATATAAGAGTTCGATGCCGGTTTATTCGACAAAGGGCAAAGCGTAGAACAGGGAAAAAGCTTTCTTATACAATTTATCTTGAAAGGCACGCCTTTTTCAACGCAGAAAAGCAAAGGTGAAACGTACCGGAGCAATGGATTTGGCGCATTCACAGAGGCTGTGCGTTCATATCAGCGCTACGTTCAGCCCGCCTATATACAAGGCAGTAAGCCCTGCATAGCCTCTTCAATAGCACTGCGTGCAACCGCAAATCCTGAGATGTAAAGAAATCTCTCCCGATTGAGGCAGAATTATGTAATTTTTCTGCAGCTGTTGTCTGCGAGAATGAATGTCGTCAAGGTAAATGTAGAAATGTGGGATTCTTTCATTATACCTTTGCTAAACCGTTCGTAGATACCAAAGCAAAAGAAAACCTTTGCTTTTTCACCAATTTTATCATTTAAAACAGTAGCAGAAATAAAAAGAACATTTCTTACCACTTGCGAAAAGGCAGGAGTAAAAAAACTAAGACTCTTAACTGACTAGATGTTAAACATGTTTGTTAACAGCGCACATTCGGGAAGGCGGCGCCTGCTGCTTTGAATATCTGTTACATTTATTCCTGTTAAGTCGCGATATATGAGCCACTATCGTGTGTAGCAGCGTAGCTCTTGTGCGCAAACATTGGACGCTTGCGACCACACTGCCCCTAACTGCTTCGGAACTGTTCATCCGAATTAAGGCACCTTAAAAGACGACATCATAGCATTATTGCTGCTCTTCAATCAGCCCGCGCTTAACAGCAAGCTACTGTACTGTTAAAACATTTGCCCTATAGTGGTTGGTTTTTAGCACAAGGAGACGTAGTAATTCAATAGGAGGTTTATTGTTTTCTTAAACATTTTACTTTCGACGACGAATGCGAGCAAAACCCGAGAAAAAAACGTGAACACAGCAGTCGTTAGTGGCTCAACATCTTGCTGTCACGGAGAGGGCACTTTTCATATGCAGTGGAAAAGTGAGGATTTAAGTCTGTGCAATTCGAGAAAGCGCGAATGTCTCACATTTTCGCACGGTTTATTGCAACTTTTATTGCACTTGAGCGATGTTGAGCGAGCGCTGACTTTCAGCAAAATGTTTAATACAGACTTGCAAACAGGAAAACCTCTCCTTCCAAGGCAAGTTTAAAATAAAGCTAGCTTGGCAGTATAGATTACCCTTAATGTTCGCAAAAACACCCTAAAAAGCACAATTCACAGCTGTTAAGTGAAACAGACGGCGGGCTGACACAAAAGAAAGCACCCTTGGCAATATGGTGAGACTCCTCTATCTTCCTTACACTCTGGTCGCTATGTGTGAAAATGACTGGCTAGTGATTGAACAATGTGTAGCACATGTAATTTTGTGCCGACAATGAATACGAAGATCCGATTCCGTTCCACTACTCAGAGAGCTGTTGTGTTCCAGAAAGCGGATATTTACGCAGACCCGCCTTAATCGCATAGTAGAAGCCACAAGAAAGCGGAATCCGGTGGATAACTCCTTTTTGCACAATTTGTCATCCTTCCAACATGCCTTACAGAGAATGTGAGTGCTCTCTTGAATCCGGCTGCCACTTTCTCTGCAGTGTTTGCAGGTATTAGCCAGTTTTCGCAGCATGTGAGAGGCATTTAATGCTAACCGTAGATAAACTGGCGACAAGTGCAGGTCCGAAATGTTTCATATCTCTCATACAAGAATTACAGGCTGTCTGCTCTACTTAGGAAGTGAATCCTCACTGATGCGGCCCCCTGACTGAATAGAATCGTACTACCAATAAGACTCGAAGACAAACTTCTAGTCTGAACCTTTCCAGAAACTCACAACCGTCCTTAAAACACACCTCCTCAAAAAAAAAAAAAAAATAACGAACGAGGAAGATTCCTAATCTTTGAATATATTTAATGTTAACTCAGGGAAACACTTCAGGTCCGACAGGACACGCCTTTTGCTTATCTCTCGCTCTGTTTTACACTGTTGTTCAGATTATGGCTACATGGTGTATGGGCTTGTAAGATAATCATACATGGAAATACTTGCATCTAATGCACACCTTGGATTTAAGACATTCAACTGGCACATACTGAGCGTCAGCCATAAACAGTCTGTACATAAAAATTAAGGAACCGCCAATATTCCACAGAACAACAATACTCGAAAACTCTTGCATCATGAAGACTTGTTCTTCGTCAAATGTCTCCCAAGTTTTGGAAAGGTAGCGGAATCTTTTAAAATCTACTATAGGGTAACAAGACGTACGGAGGTGGTAGATATTAAAGTTATGAAAAAAAACAGGCTTAGTCTACTGAAAGTGTATGACCCGTTTGAGGTATATCTGTACATTGTTCGTACCCTTGTGCAGTCTACTATAGGCTGAATCATCCTCCATATTTTTTTTTTAAACAGGCATCACAAACCTACAATAGTCACTGTCTGAGAACTCTCTATTACTTTCATATAAGTATGCACTAACCTGTGTCATAGAGTTCCTTTTCAAAACACAGCTGAAATAACACTAGCATCTCAGAAATTGTATTGGTTTACCTACAGAAGACATATGTTATGTAGAATATCCCGACTTTCGAAAGAAGGGGACGTGCATCGGCTCTTCCTGCGCCCCAGTGTAAGTCACATACTTTAGCCAAACTTGACAAGTCCGCAAACGAAGACGTTGAAGCGTGAATGAAGATGTGATTTCAAACCGGTTGAGAACTGCCCTATTAGTTTTTTTACTGATAGTGCCGAGACCTTTTTCAATTCACAGCCGCTAAGATACTAGCAATGTTCAAAACATTTACATGCCGGTTTGAGCATTGGAGCTATCCTCTAACAATAAACTAAACTTTGCACTCGTTACCTGCATTTTTACTTCCGGACACCTTGCTGGGCCAACAAACCTCACAGTACAAAGCATCTCATTCCTTTCAGTTCGCTGATAATAAACTGGTCTAACAAAAGGTCGGGTATTTGTGCTTTCAAAATGCCCTTCCAAAACGCTGACTGTATCTTATGCATCTAAGTCTCCAGCAAGAGTGCTATCCTGTTCTTGTCATTTTCCGAAACGGATCCTAGGGTAGAAGTAAAGTATTGTTAAGAAACCTGAACGCTAATTAGCAGGCATGTGCATGCGCGCAATAATAACATTAGTAAAAATATAGCCAGTGGTTATACACAGCTCTTCATATCCTGAAGATAAGTGCTAAATGAATATATATCAGCTTTTCTACTCCTCTGAAGCTAGACAGACTATGCAACTGTTAGTGCTCCGCACCACTGAATGCAAAATCGAGCGTAAACAGCCGTCCGTGGAATACTAATACGGTGTGGCGTACCAGTTTCTAATCTTGGGTGGACAAAGTGTGTGTGCAAAAGAGGATCGTTGCATCAATAATTACCTCCGTAAGTATAGCTGCATTGTTAAAAATAACAAAGGAAAGAATGAATAACTCACCAGCAACTACTCCACAGCAAATGTTTTTATTTGGAAAACTTAAGGATAATAGCAATCGTGATAAGCATCGAAGATGAAGATTTACGGATTTTTGGATGTGCTTGTTATAGCACCCGATTTATCAGGAAATTGAACCAAACTTTAAAATCTTCAATGCCGCTCATCACGCGTGCCTTATGTGCTCACAGCAGCAAAAGGAGCACATGTAGCCCTTATCTAATACTCCATTCCTGGAAATTCTATGTACTGGTGGTAAGTAAGTAAACAAATTCAAACGGATCTGGTTTTTGATGTCTAAAGCTCTGTGTCCTCCTGTCTGATCCTTATATATTCGAACTGGAGAACATTAACGAACATGCCAAAGACTCGAAGTTATCAGATTGAGTTGTTCAAGAGTCGCTATGGGCCGCGGTAACAGTGTTAACCTAATCTCCCTTACACCTTACCACCTACAGAAAACACGCAGCAGCATTTTTTTACCATCATGAGATGCTGTGCGCGATGTCAATAATTGTTTTCACAGTCATGATTCGATCTGCCTAATGCCTTGGCTTTTCACTCGATTCGCATTTACACTGAGTAAAAAAAGAACGCGGCAGTTTGGTGGAATGCTTTTCCTTATTCTGCCCTCTCTTTCCACCCCTTTGTTATCTCCTGCTTCATCGTCTTCGCACTGTGCCACTGCTGATGATGTTAGCTGCACATAGATCTTCTCCATCTCTGAGATATTTGGCGCAAGACGGATCATAGTGATTCTCGACACTCCTGATACCCCAGAATGTTTCTTTTCCCGCTCTGCATAAAGCTCTGCCCACGCATTACGCTAGGCAGTGCGACTGGTCAGTCAGTGCATAGCTGAGTGGCGTAATCGACTGTAATTACGCAGGGAAATCAGCATCTTCCCATGTTTCATGCCAAGCAAAGCCCTTCTTCAAATGTGCTGTGTACATATTAGCTTGATCTAATTGTGGACGACAATTCATCAAGATTAGGCGTCTCATGAGGATTACCCACATCATATACAGTTCTACACTTCCAGAAAGGGTCATTTTCAGAGCCCTTTGGTGGGATTACAATGTTGTGGTAGAGCTACAGGCGTCGATCGAACACTGTTCACCACCACAATAAAGCGTCTAGCTCCTTGTCTACAACCTAGGAGGCACTGCTTTGCGGATTTTGCTCAATATTTTGAACGAAGTGCTTCGTTCATGCCTTAAGCTGAAACAGTGGAAGCATTCAGGTGTCCCACAACCCGTCTGCCTTGCCAAGAGTATTTTACTTGGCTCTGCGCTCTATTTCTTTCACGCTTACGATCAACAAGCTTATGAAACCTCTTGCCATTGAGGTTAGAGTTCAGTTGTTATCTAGTCTCTCAGAATAATTTTAGTTTACAATTACATTGAAGAAGAGTATTGCTCCTTTGACAGCTGACTACTTCACCACTCGTGTCAGAATTTCAACGACGGATATTACGAAGGTTTAGAGAAAAATATTGGTGGTGGCTTCGCTTGGTTAAGCCTGGATATCAGAAGCGAAAAGCTTCGGCGATGCCATGCCTTCGCTTGTGGTTTCTTGGCGTAGTTCTGGCTTACCTTATTATTCACGGTTGCACCTTATCTATATTCCATGGCTTATCATCACGGTGAAACATTGATTACAGCCGTACATTACATAAGGTTAAACAATATTCCAATTTCACATCATCATCCCCGTTACACTTCTGTATAGGCATAAACACAGCCCGGTGATCCGTAAAGTAACATGAGGCTATTTGCCACAGTTTTCATACAGTTTTCAGATTTTAGACTTTAACTCTGATAGGCTAAATCTATAGTTGTCCCTAATTGTAGTGTTTGTTCTATTGACGATGGGACGAAGTCTAGTTCGAAGTCGCATGCGCAGAAGCGCGCGGCACCAGCTAAAGGTGAACCGGCGGAGTCGCGGCAGCGGCGGCTCCAACCACCTGCCTCTCCTGTGACGTCACGTGGTTAGCGCATGCGCAGCTGTGGCTTTTTCTAACGACGAAGCACACGCGAGACTCGGAGCTAACTAGCCTAGTGAAGGTTTTAGCTTCAATATTTTGTATTCTGTCATGCTGGCCTCTCTCAAAACATCTGTTCTACAGCACCAGCTTTTTTTTTCTTTTTATTCACATCTTTCCACTAAACGACGTTTCAGTAATCGAGTAAAATGAAGCTGTTTTGTTATTTCAGCAGCATAGAAGAGTGCCATTAGTTTTCCCTCTTCACCCGTACATTATTTAATGTGGCTTTACTGCTGTTGATCGAGCCCAGGAGAAGAACTCAGTCTTCGTTATGCGTACAGAGGTTATGCATTGTTATGGTACCGTGTCCAAGGTTCGCCTTATCACACAGTCAGCCCTCAAGCACACGCTCAATACCGTAACATCTTCCCTCCTACATTTGGGCCTGACACTGTCACCAAATAATTATCTCTGATTGTCATTAGAAACAAGTTCAGCCGATGGAAAGCAACCATTCCTAAAATAAGGCAGATAATTTGGCCATTTCACAGATGACCGCATTTAGTATTCCATATCTTGTTGATACTTTTGGAATACGCAAACCGCCACCAGAGGCCACAGGTAAATCCACTCACGCACTTCTTGGTCTCTTTTGCCGCAATGCCCGGGGTGCCCTGGCGGCGAGTAGCATCCGCCATGCCATATTTCGCACCATATCTTCCACCCATGGATAGCATTCAAGGAACAATTTCATCACTTTACATAAAGGAAGTGAACGCCCCTTGGAGCTACAAATCTTAAGACTCTACGCACCTTATCTACGCGCCCATGCAGATGCTCACGGAGTATGCTAAAGCGGTAACCGCATGAGGCGACCACTCCTAGCGATCCGTCAGCGACGCCGCCGCAACGCCTGTCGTTGCCGCTGGTGCACACCGCACGGAGCGACGGGGCTCAGCGACAGAGAGGCGCGTTTTCAGCGTTGCTCTGTTACCGCCGCCTCGTTGTTCGGTCAAGGGTAGTGCAGTCACGCTAGTCCCATTTATAACACTAAACAGCATAAAGAACGATAAAACACTGGTGAAATTTCTTGTAACGCATCGCGTTTCCCAGCGCAGCTGTGCGCTCGTACACTGCGATGCCCACTAGTATTGCAAGCAGTGACTTTCTCCTGCTCCTTTCAAAAATTAACAATATCTAGCCACACTAGCTTTTTCTTTTTCTTTTACTACCTTTCAAAGCTTTTACTGAATTGTCTCGATGCGCTCATAATACACGGACCGGACGAAGTAAGCGTCTGTAGGCACCAGGTTCTTCGTCGAAACCGGACTAGTAAAACAAACTTCACCAGTAAAAAAAAATGCTAGAACAAAACTTGAGCACCCCAAAGCCTGCTGCGATTCGCAGCCTCGCGAGCTGCTTCCGGGCGACACACGAAATATTCTAAAAACCCAGAAACTGAGCTACAGCGACGAGCGGCAATGCTTTGGCGGCCCACAGCCCGCCGCGCGTCGGCCTCACGCGGTCCGTCGCCGCGAACTCTCCCCTCATGCGATTAGCGCCTAAACGTTTTCCACTCAGTGCTAACGCATCTGCAGCACGAGGCAAACACTGTGTCCTCACTAGCATCAGCTGCGCGTCTGTCTCATGGGTGCACAATGTATACCTATGAATCATACACTGTACTGCGTGGAGTTCCAATTATGTACGTTAGCGTCTAATGTCGTTTATCCTTCCGCAATATCTGCTGCTCATATCCTCTTCTGGAATTTTAAGTGAAGTACTGAGATATTGGTTTGCCACTCCTTCCCCCAATTACACTAAATCAGCTTGTGAGTATGAACAGATATTCGAAATTCCACAGCTGATTCATCCTTTTTGCATGTAGAGCTCATGTTCCGCGTCAGACTCGCGCACGAATAATTATGACCCATTTTTTGTCATTTCTGGCGCCGCAATGTGCCATAAGCGGCAAGAACCTCAGGGTGGAGTTTTAAGGAGCCTGTGTAGCGTTCTACATCGTTTGTAGAGGTCGCCAGCCACGAGTTCTGCGTGGAATAACCCCGCAAGGAAGGTTCGGCGAAGGTATAAGTGCGAATGTGACTACAAAAACTTCTCACTCGTCAACTTCTACCCCGACAGTATTTGCGACTATCTGAAAGCCACAAGCATTTGCTCATTATTGAACATTTCTCCTATAGTACCCTTCCAAGCTCCTACTGGGCTTGAATGCGCAAATGCCTAATAAAATTTGAAGCTGTTGTTTCCAGCAAGAACACTCCCATGCGTCTGGAAACAAAAATAAGATTCATTTTTTTTGTTGCTCCCGTAGCTGCAGCAGCACCCTGATACACAAGGGAAAGAAACGGTCAGCAGACAGCACTCGCTTGATTTCAAAGCGAGCAGATTGGCACAATTTCATTCTGCGCATGACAAAATGCATAAATAATAAAAAGGCTCGCTACAAAACTTACTTGCTGCTCAGTTAGGCGGACTCGAGCGCTGCCGCTTGTCAAATCATGCTCCTCAATTAATGTCAGCGTCGCCCCATCGAATTAAACTGCCTCTGTCTATCGAAAATCGCCTGAATAAAGAGGAGCCAAACATCTCATCTGTACACTCGTGTTGCAGGGCGCCTCCCATCAGTGTGTTCAGCTGCCAAGTACGCAGCTAAGAAGCTGAGCAACAAATATTACGATGTTCTATATATTTCTGTCTAACACAAATATCACCAGCGGCCAAAGGCTTTTAATACATTCACCAAACAACTTCGGTGCAAGAATAAGGTTTGATTATTGATACAAGGCAATGGTAGATACTCTCACTGAAACTTTCAAAAATGTATACTCTTGAAATGCGGATGCAACAAATGTCTATTACTTTTCAATGTTCATATTGCAGTCTCAAGCAGCAAAAATAAAACACAGTTCGCATACATAACTTTTGCAACAAAGTGGTAATAAGTCATTTTCCAACCTAGTGTTAGCAAGCGGAGGTAGAATTCTCTTTTCACCCTCCATAAATATTACCCTGTTGTCTGCTTCAAGCATCGCTATGTGCACAGCTGCACGTGCATGTGACTCTCTACGTATAAGTATCTGGCAGCCACCTGGACCGAGCCCAAGCCGCACTAGAAGCTCGCCAACAGAAATCATGGCTCTCATGCCGAACATCTTCCTTAGCCTCCTGAACGTCGTAACCGTGCTAGTTTTCTTCAAGTTGCCCAATCCAGCGCTGTACAACACGTGGATAGTGCAGAGGGAATACGACTATATAATAGGCAAGTTATCACCTGTCCTTGCCTTATCAAGATTTTCTTAATCCATTGATGTATTCCCTCGCCCGTCGGTTAGAGAGAAAAAAAATTGTTTTCTTTTCAGGACCCCGTAATAACGGCAAATATATAAAAAGCATTTTAAATGGTCAGCAACTTGAGCTGTCAGGAGAACTAGTCGACCTGTGAAGTATATTTATCGTGGGCGTAATGCCTAAGTTTAATTGATGTGCACGTCCCTCGGCTGCTTTCTTGAAGACAGAATGAAGGAGACTCCAGCCACGCCCAGGTCTTACATTCAGCCTCATTTCACAGTTTATCGTGTTTAGCAAAAGACGGCGATACCGTACGATTACTGCTACATTGACTTCCATGTTTCTTGGCAACGCTGCTCAAATGTGTAGTGCTCGACCAGCCAACTGCAGTAATCAAAATACTTTGCACTGCGCAGAGCTGCTACGGAAGCTAAACCGCGGTGACGTTCCCTGATGCGTCCGTCCAGTCGCCGATGAGCATGTGCCTCAATCGGATGACAATGCAGACAGCACGACGCGTACACAAGATGTAAACCCGCAGAATGTCCCTCGGCAGGATCAGAAACACAGATTATTCTTATTCGTCCGAGAATGCTCCAACTTTCGCGCGGCTGACAGCACGCATTTCGCGGGAACTTATCTCTTAATATTTCTTGCACTAGTTGAGCTTCGATATTTCGATATTGGTTGCAAAGATTTTGTGAATATGGCTAGCGGCCCTCGCGCACCAGAGGCCGCTTAGTCGTCTTTGTAGCGCAGAGCGAATGTAAAACGTCACGGGCAGCATCTGCGCCATGATAGACGCGTGACCAGCGGCAGTCAACAACTTTGACTGGGCCGCCACGGTTCCATCGTGCGTGCGAAGAAAAACGAAGCCGATAACATTCGCGGAGAAGCCCAATGTCGCAACCAGAAGAACGCAGCATATGAGGGGTGAGGAAATATTTGACTTAGCTTTCCTTCTGACTGTGCCATGACGACAGACAGTCGCCACTGGCAATTAAATGTGTCCGATTGAGTGAATAGTGTCCTCGCAAGTAATGGCAGCCAAAGCGCTACCACCACAGAGTCAATCATTGATTTCTTCTCTTTCCGATACACCCTAGCCATTATGGCATATTTCTTCGGCTCTTCTTCCCAGTGGGCGCCGGGTCTGCCGGCTGTGTGCTCGCCAATCGACTTTCGCTAGACGGCACTGCAACCGTGCTGCTCATCGAAGCGGGTGGGCTGGAAACTGCTGCGGCGCAGGTTCCTTTCTTCTCGCCGCTGTTGCAGCGAACCCGCATGGACTGGGACTACGTAAGCGAACAGCAGTTCAACGCCAGCTTCTCTTTTGACGGTCATGTGAGTACTTTACTTCTGTACTAAACAAAATCAAACAGCCTGCTTGAAATCCATAAAGATGTGTTGGGCTTATCGCAACTAAATTTTATTGTACAGCACGGTCTTGCGACAAGCAATAAAGTCATTTCAAAACGGCAAAAACGACAATTATTACCTGTCATGGGGCACGTAATGATGTAGCCAGAGTTGCAGAAAAAAAAAGTGTCACGCAAGAATTCGGCCAGAACGATCAGGAACATTTTGAAACTCTCTAAGATATTCAGCGCAAGCGACAAATACCAGACATTTATTTTTGTTTATTACGTACTGCATTGTAAAATAGGTTATCATCAGACTTTACAAGAGCTCATGGCTTCCGCAGAAAAGTTGAGTTTAGATTTATAACGGAAATGGCAGCGACCGGCAGCACCTGTAATCGATTTATTTTTACGCACCAATGCATCAACCTGAAATCTGAGTGCGCGATATTAAAAGCCTATATATTTACGAACTGTCTTAAGCGCGCACCTGTCTCTACTATGGGAGCATCCCCAAACCAAAATGCAGCCGTCAGGGGCCTGACTTCCTTTTTTTATTTTTCTTCACGCAGCCACCAAACGTTAAATGTGCTAAAGTATGATAAAATGTTTACCTTGCTTCAGAAATGGTGACTAACAGGTATGCAATGACATTTCAGTGTCAGCGCGATCATTAAACAAAAACTGATATAAAAAAATTGCGAAAAAAGTGTAATTATATCATCGCTGAGAAATCGATAATTTTGCGCTTTCTGCCTTTGCTGACCTTCGTCCGTCACCAAGAGTATTGCTTGCGATAAATGTGGATTAAAAGATGGTGCCACTGCATTCGAACGTGTCCTTTACATAAAACACGTAAGAGTCGTCTTTAATGTTTTTGCTGTCGTGTAGCCTAGCTCTGGCGCTCGCACCAAATAAGTGTACACAAGTGCCTTTTGCTTCCAAATTGGTAGATTATGGCAGCGATATTCTAAAAAAATCATTGGTCTCCGATTGAGCGTGAATATAGGTGTATAAAACGCGGTGTTCTGCAGGAAGAATCCAGCTTGAGAAGTATTTTCATAGACTGCGAATTTTTCAATTGCACTAGATTTCATCTCCGGGTTTCTCATGTGTCTCTGAAACATTGCTTGCCGAAATATCGTAATCCAAAAAATTAATGAAGAATTCAAGTCAATTTTAGAATCATTGTGTGTAAGCCCTAATTAACCAGTATTTTCTAAATATGTTGCTGATGTTGCTCGCAATTGATCAGGGCGGTACATCCCCGTGCGCAAACCTTCCCGATGACGTAATCGCGTAATCGGTGCTCTCTTGATGAGCTCACTCAATGGTCTCTCCCAAGTGTGTGACCATAGTTAGGCACCGTCGGAAATGCAATTCTTTTCGGATACACAGGTGTCTACACCATTGAGGGTGACAGGAGAAGGAAAATATTCATTTACCGGTACGTTCGGTGCTAATAAAGCCAGTTTTAAATGTTTTGCGTTGTCGACAGGACTGATGAAATATTTAGTGCTAGTGACCGTTTCCATTTTCAAGTTTTATTGAATAGCCTTTCTCGGGGCGTTTAATAGGACGGCTATATATTTAGATAATTGCGTTTAGGTGCTCATTGCAGAACTCAAATATGTTATCCCATTATGATTATTATGATCTATGCAGTCTAGGTTCCATTATACTAAGCCCATATTACCAATAATTCTTTATATCTTCCACCATATTATTTTTATATGCCTTCATTCATAGAGGCTCTATGCTCACCGCCATGCGGAGGACTCAGAAATTGTGATCAATGGGCTGTAGTCAAAGTAACTCTATAGAGGAGAAGCAAGGCATGTGCCTTCTCCCAGATCGTCACCCATTATGATCGTCTTTCTTCTTCCCTTCCCCAGTGCAGAGTAGCAGGCCAGATTTTAATAATTCCGGCCAACCACTCTGCTTTCTCTTTCAATAAATCCATCTATCTTTGCACGCACGGTCACGCTTGCTGTAAATGGCGGTTGATATCTGTGTATGGCTGATGCGTTCGTGTGTCAAAAAAGTAAAAGCACATTTTGTGCACTACAAGCACAGTTCTTCAGAATGAAAAACTGATTTGTAGTGGTAGGTATAGATGTACGTCGGACGACAAGCAAGCTTCATTAGCAGAAAAAACTGGATTACAGTGAACAGATTCGTAACGATGGTTATATAAAGTACGGCGGACGCTGATCGTGTTGCAGGAAGTAAGAACACAATTTGTGCACTACACTGGCCGTCAGCAGAAGGACTGAAACAGAGCAATGAGATTGATAACCACAGGAAACCAATGCTTCCTGAAGGTGCGTGCATACTTCATTGAGTAGCCAGCAGGTAATTATGTTGCACGGGTTATGCTAAATTTGCACTTTTGCGCTGACGAATGGGGGGGGGGGGGGGTTATAAATTGGTTCATTGGGTTTGACCTAAATAGTACGCACCTATTATTTAAAGATTTTGTTGGTTCGTCCCCTGCAGACTGTAGGAACTGAAGGATATTGTTGATGTCCTTAAACCTTGGGGGCAATGTTTCAAAGGGAAAAAATAACAATTACTCACTGAATTCAGATAGCATATATAATGGCGGTGATGCTTAGTTTCATATAGCAACTCGCAAGCTGAAGGCACCTTCTGGCAAATAAAATGATAAATTTCGCGTTTTTTAAAGACTAAGCAGATCATAATGCACATGAAATACGTCGAATGCTATTGGTAAGCTTACTAATTTAGAAATGAATGTGAGCCTAATTAATAGATCTCAATTGTCAACTCACACAGCCATTTAGACATTTGGCGTTTACAATCGACAGTAAAGACCCCTTTTATTTTAGTATGTTCCCTCCGCAAGGTTTGAATATCCCTAACGCTTCACAGTTAACATAAACAGGATTGCACCTACTAGGAGGATGATAACAAAGAACTGTTTGAGAGAACGGCCTTTATTATCTTCATCAGGTGAACATTGAGCACACTTCTTTTGGGAGCAGCAGTGGTGCCAAACGTTTTCCGCAAAAAATTATTGTGCTCAGAATAAACGGGTCGAAAAAGAGGCCCGCGTGATTGTCTGTCAAACTTTTGACGCAACCGTGTCTTGCGCAGCATACAGGGCGGTGTAATAGCATTTCGCTTCCAAGTTAACATCCATTTTATATGTAAGTAGGAGCACTACTTTTATGTAGGCATTTGAACTTACGATATATGTACGTGATATTGTAAACTTTAATTTTAAGTGTGGGTGTCCACCGAGAACTCAGAAAGACCAAGCCTTCCTTTACCAAGAAACCAAACCTTCAAAAGACGTTTACGTTTTCGTAACCCTGCGCCATTTTCACATTAATTAAGGGCCCTAGGCATTATTCGGTAAAATATATTTTGAACTGTTAACATTTGGAAAAGTCGAATATTCGGAGGCATTTATTCGCCGCAATAAGGTTATGACGGGAACGTATTAAAGGTTTCCGAGTAGATTCTAAGTAGGAAATGCCTTTAGCTCCAATTGCCTACGCCATTGAAGTGACGTCGAGCCAACGCAAAGTAGGAACATCCGGGCGTCCATTCGCCTTCTTCTGGGCACAGAGTTTCTTCATCTGGTCACCGATATTCTTCAACCCGGAAATGATTTGCCATCGACCGGGCACAGAAACCTGGAAGCCCGGCAACAAAACGAGATTTAACGAGACGAGAAGGCGTTCGCTATGGCTTCCGCTCCCTTCCTATGGATGACGCCACGCGATGCCACACGCCTGCTCGAACAGCACAAAACGCAGGTTGTCGAGCCGAGCACCCCGAAGAGCATTGGACTCATGTCCATCACTTTGTTGCGGTGTTAGTTCATGGCGTTTACCTTTTTAAAAGAAGAGTATTGGTGTGGTTTGAAAGGTTTAACGTCCCAAGTCAAATCAGGCTATGAGAGACGGCGCAGTAAAGGGCTCCGGAAATGCTGACCACCTCAGGTCTTTAACGTGCACCGACATCGCACAGCACACTCAAGCCTTACTTGTCGCCTCCGTCGAAAAGCGGTTCTGTAAACGGCCTGAGAGCAGTCGAACGCAACGCCCCTTCTACGCTCTTGTGAGGCCAGCGTCTCTTCACGGCAGCGTGTGCACCTGCCTCATTATGCATCTAAATTACCCCACCATGTACAAGTATTTAAGCTGACCGATGGAGCCTATAAATTAGAGGTAGTAGGTGTCATACGAGTCGCGATAGCTTTGTAAGGTATGCACCACAGCAGAAGACTCCTCGCCGTTGCCGACAACGTGGTATGCCTGCATTCATTAATGCTTAAATCTACTCTCAGTTACAGGAGGGGCAATTATTACTTTACTGTATTATGGGGGTTTATTAGAGGCACTGGGATTCAAGAAGCCTGCGGGAGCAGTGCATTTACACGCTAGTCAAGCACACTTATTGACAGCGATATTGCTGAAAACAGCACGCAGAATCTTCTTCCTCAACTAGACAAATTGAACTTCATCTTTACAAGGTCATGGGGTAGAAAAGGGGAAATCTCGAAGCCGCGGCGGCGGCTGAAATCAGGAGAAGGCTTCGGGAATTGAACAATATAATTGATAGGCGAGATACGCTCCAGGACACAATAGGGTCAATGTTTCAACAATGTAAATAATGGAAGAGACACTCTCCAGGACACAATAGGGGCCGTGATACTTGCCAATAACTTTCAAGGAGGTTCTTAGGCAGTTGACGGAATGCGGAGCCACAGAAAGCTGCCTAAGCCGAATTGGGTTGTCGTATGATGGTTTTTATGCTAGGATTTCTGGTGAGACAGGTTATGTCGTGAGAGATTGAGTAATTTGGTGACTCTTCGGCTTTTCGCGCAGCTTCAGAAGCAGCAGTACGCTCAAACGCGTCTGGATGGTAAGGAAAATGGTATCTGGAGGAGCAGAAGGGGGACGGTCGTGAAGAAGATAAAACAGAGCAACCGGTACTTGACTGTGTAGCGGTATTGCAAACGTATGTTACATATGGAAGAACGAGATCCCAGTCGGAGTGGTCGGAGGAGTCGTACTTAAAGAGCATGTCACCAAGGGACGTTAAAGCGTTCATGATTTCGTTAGTCAGCGGATAACCGGCAGCGCAGTTTCGATTCATAACATGGCACTTGTTGAGTAGGGCTTTACCAATGTCCGGTAAGCAGACTTGTCCTGTCTCACAGAACAGTCTACGAGGTGTATCGTGGCGAGAGCCGAATCGCTTCAATATGAATCAGGATATGTCTGATACTGTTGTAGATAGAAGAGCAGTGGTTTTTGCATACCTCAGGAGATGGTCAACCACCAGGCGGTCAAAATGTTTTTAAGGTGAGCTGCAAGCAGGCATCAGAAAGGCAAGTTAGCACGTGCTTTAAGCGGTAGAGTTGAGTGTAAACGCCAGGGAAAAAGACCACAATGTCGTTGAGATATCAGATGCTGGTCTTTTATTTCAGTCCATGCCAAGTGGCGTCCGTCATTCTCTTATGTAACAGGAACATTGCAATGGCTAAAATTATGCTATCAATGCCATCGGGAGTAAAAAAGGCGGTTTCAGAGCGCTCGGTGGCTTCCATCGGCACCAGCAAGTCTCCAGAAGAAAATCCTTGGAGGAAAAGAATTAGGCCTTTTGGAAACGGTCCAGCGCTTCGTCTATGCGCGGAAGAACATAGACCTCTTCTTTCGTAATGCTATTAAGTAGACGCAATCTACATAGAAGCGGAAGGAGCTCCTTGTTTTTAAGTAGCACGACAGCGAAACACAAATGCTGCTTGAGCGCAGAATGACGCCGTTCTGGAGAATCTGTTCTACTTACTCCTCAACAACATGGCGCATAGTTGCAGACACGATAGGGGTGCTGTCGCACTGCTCCATGGGCTGCTGCGTCGATGCAATGGGTGATAGTTCTACTTCGAACAACGGAACTGATTTGAGTAGAAAGGGGAACTGAACTTTAAAAGTAGGGAAATAAGTTGCATTTGCTGCGGCGTAGGAAGACTTCGACATAGTGGTGAAATTGGTCGGTGGAAGAGGGAGCAGGCGCGAAAAGGGGAGGGGTCAGAGCAGTCATGGCGAGATACCGTGCGTCGTCTTCCTCTCCACGGGTTAAATATGCGATGTGTTGTAGACTCCTCAGACATTCACCTTTACGCCAAGCTGTGGGATAGAGAAACGGGTTGGAAACCCATAGCACAGGCAAGCCAGCAGAACTAGAGCGTAGGCCAGCTGAAGGAATTTTGGCGCAGAATTGTATCTCTATTTTATTTTTATTTACAGACATACTGCGGACCGTGGTTAGGTCCAAGCAGGTAGGGCACTGTACACAGTAATGAAACGAGCAGGTAAAATATAAAAATGAAGCAATATACAGCATAAACGTACTTACAACATAGAGTTTGCGATGTAATAAAACCAAGACACTTACAAAGAACTTTGAGGTGTAAGGCAAAAAAAGGGGAAAAATATATCTGTAGACATATATATGCATATATACACACATATATATACATTATATACATATGCATATACACATACACATACACACATATATATATATATACATTATATACATATGCATATACACATACACATACACACATATATACATACATATGTACAAAAAGCGAGGAGCGTGCAGTCAATAAACCTTGTTTTTCAGAAAGAGCCAAAAGGCTCTTATAGTTATAGTAATCTCTATCGATGGTTTGTCTGTATATGCGCTGGTCGATACAGGTGCTGCAGTGTCTCTGATTCATGAGCGACTTTGCCGACGATTACGAAAAGTTACAACGCCATTTAACGGTTTGTTGCTCCGCATTGCCAGCGAAGAGAGGATTGTACCTTTAGCAGCATGTACAGCGCGTGTCGTCATTGAAGGTCTTTTGTACAGTGTCGAGTTCGTAGTTTTGTCGTTCTCACGACGTGATCCTTGGATAGGACTTCTTGTCTAAAAATAACGCTGTGATGGATTGCGCCCGAGCTGAAGTGGAATTTTCTACACTGTGCGACGTACTGCACGACGACAACCGTTCAGTGTGTCCTCAAAAGCTCACCATCGCTGAAGATGTCGACGTAGCTCCAGAGGCTTGTGCCCTTGTGCCTCTTTCGTGTCCTGCAGTGTCAGCCGTAAGTGTTCTATTTACGCCGTCTGCATCCTTCATCCACCGTAAGCACCTGCCGCTGCGGTCTGCTGCTCTCGATGTTCACGGTGGCTTCACGAAGCTACTCATCTACAATCCGTCTCCGCGCCCGATTACTTTGCTACGTGGGGAATCTCCCGGTTCTCTTGAACCAGCCCACCTTCTCTCTGACCTGGATGCCTCCGAGACCAACCGTGGTAACTACATCGATGCTCTGCCGTCCGATCCGACACCTGATTCGTTGCCAGACGACTTCTTTCGAACCGACTTCTTCCGAACCGCCATCGATGACGCCCTTCCTTCCACCTACCGGACGCAGCTTGTGGCCCTTTTACAGACGTTTCGCTCCGCGTTCGACGCCGCCCACACACCTCTCGGCCGCACTTCCACAGTCGCGCATCACATTCAGACCGGCTCTAACACGCCTTTTCGACAGCGCCCCAATCGTGTGTCAGCGGCAGAGCGTCGCGTGATCAATGAGCAAGTTGAGGGACATGCTACAACGTGGTGTGATCTGTCCATCTCAAAGCCACTGGTCTTGACCAGTGGTGCTAGTAAAAAAGAAAGATGGTTAGTTTCGCTTTTGTATCGATTACCGACTCGTCAACAAAATTACCCACAAGGACAATTACCCCCTTCCGCGTATAGACTATGCTCTTGATTTCCTCTCAGGTGCCGAGTACTTTTCGTCTCTTTATTTACGTACCGGTTACTGGCAAGTACCAATGGCCGCCTGTGACAGAGAGATGACCGCATTTGTGACGCCGGATGGCCTTTATGAATTTAATGTGATGAATTTTAACCATGCCCTTCGGTCTATATAATGCGCCCGCCACATTCGAGAGGATGATGGATAACATCTTGCGGAAGTTCAAGTGGCACATCTGCCTCTGCTACTTGGACGACATTGTTGTCTTTTCCACTGACTTCGCTACGCACCTAGAGCGCTTGCGGCAAGTTTTGGTTTGTCTTACTGACGCTGGCCTACAACTGAATCTTAAGAAGTGTCACTTCGGTGCCCAGCAGTTGACAATTTTGGGTCACATCGTCTCTAAGGAAGGTGTTCGTCCTGATCAGGCCAAGCTGCGCGCAGTCGCAGAGTTTCCTAAACCGGTCTCACTCAAGCAACTTCGAAGCTTCATAGGTCAGTGCTCGTATTTTCGGCGCTTCGTACGGAACTTTGCTTCTATTATTGCACCCCTGACGAAGCTACTCGGGTGAAACAGTGAGTTAAGTGAGTGGTCAGTCGAGTGCGGTGAAGCATTCACCGCATTGCGCCATCTTTTGACATCGCCACCAATCCTTCGCCACTACGACCGACAGCACCCATTGAGGTCCATACTGATGCGAGTGGCGTTGGCCTCGAAGTGTCGTGGCTCAACGGAAAAACGGCTTTCACGAATACGTCGTCGCCTACGCGAGTCGTGTTCTCTCTAAAGCTGAATGCAACTACTCAATTACGGAAAAAGAGTGTTTGGCAATTGTGTGGGCACTAACGAAATTCAGACCCTACCTGTACGGTCGCCAGTTTGCCGTCGTTACAGACCACACACGCGTTATGTTGGCAGTCCTCTCTTAAAGACCCGTTCGGCCGCCTCGCACGATGGGCCCTCCCCCTTCAGGAATTTGACATTCTCGTTGTATATCGTTCTGGCCATAAACACATGGACGTCGACGCTCTGTCTTGTTCTCCCCTATCCAGCGAACCTGCTTGCTCCACGGCGGCTGATCCCGTCCTCTCGTCTCTAACCATCGCTGATATGCCTGCGGAGCAGCGCAAAGACCCGTGGCTCGCATCTCGTATCAACATCGTGTCCACTTTTCCCAACGCTGCGCCTTCTCGGACTTTACGCCGTCAAGCATCACGCTTTGCCCTACGAGGCGGTCTTCTCTACCGCCGTAATTATATGACTGAGGGTCGACGGTGGCTTCTCGTCATTCCCCGCCATTTACGAGATGAAATTTGCGCCTCTTTCCATGCCGACACTCAGTGTGCCCATCCTGGTGTAGTCAAGACGTTTCAAAGAATTTCTCAACGCTACTATTCGCGCGGCATGTACGGTTATATTCGCAAATACGTCCGCTCCTGCATCGCCTGTCAGCGCCGCAAGCCATCCGCACCTCGTGCTTCTGGCCCCTTACAACCCCTTCCATGCTTGGCCCGTCCTTTTGATCGCATTGGCGTTGATCTTTATGGGCCACTTCCCTGCACAGCCTCTGGGAACCACTGGATTATCATCGGCATCGACCACCTCACCCGATATGCGGAGACCGCTGCCCTACCTGCCGCTACTGCCCGTGAGGTTGCCCTGTTCTTGCTTCATCATTTTGTTCGTCGCCACGGCGCGCCGCGTGAGCTGCTCAGTGACAGAGGCCGAGTCTTCCTTTCCAATGTCTTTGAAGCTCTACTGGCCGAATGTCGCGTCATACATCGGACCACCACAGCTTATCACCCTCAAACTAACGAGCTGACTGAGCGCCTCAATCGTACTCTCGGAAATATGCTCACGATGTACGTTGCCGCCGATCAGACTAACTGGGACGCTGTTCTTCCTTTCGTGACGTACGCTTACAATCTCGCCACGCAGTCAACCACCGGATTTAGCCCTTTCTTCCTTCTTTATGGGCGTCAGGCGTTGTCCACGATGGACACTATATTACCATATCGTCCCGACTCCTCCGAGTGGACTGCACTTTCTGACGCTGCAAAGCATGCTGAGGAATGTCGCCCGCTGGCCCGCATTTTAACATCGGAATCTCAAGGCCGCCAAAAGCATCGTCACGGCAAAGATCAGACGCCACATGTTTTCCCTGCAGGGTCCCTCGTTTGGCTCTGGGTTCCTGGCACCCCACCGGGATCGTCATCGAAATTTCGAACTGAATACCACGGCAGCTACCTCATCGTTTACCACACCTCCCCTGTAAATTATTTCGTGGAGCCACTCACTCCTTCTTCGGACATGCGTCAACGCGGCCGCGAAACTGTGCCGTGAGCCGCCTCAAAACATACTACGACCCGCTCGTCTTGCTCTCGCAATAGGTTGCCAGGGTGGCTCCTCTCCGCTCCCGGGGAAATAGTAGTGAACGAAGAGCAGATGTCACGAAACACGAGGAAGAGAACGAAGTGCCGCTGCGCTGCTCGAGCTCGCTGGTTTGTGCCTAGACGGACTGTGTTCCTGTGCTGTTCGCCGTGCAGCTTACAGAGGGCTATATTCCCTGTTGAACCCTCAGTAAAACCCTTTTCATCACAAATAATATTAATCCGAACCTCACGCCGAGAAAACGCGAAGAACTGCTGAAATTGCTTCTACATCACCAATTCATTTTGGATGCCACATTCCCGGCATTGGGACGGACTAGTGCTTCACACCACCACATTTTTACTGAAGGTAACTCTATCGTTCATCTACGGCCTTATCGCGCTTCTCTCTCTGAACGAAGAGTAATTGAAGAAAATGTAAATAGCATGCTCCGTTGCATTATTATCTGTCCTGTAACAAGGACATGGTCCTCCCTAGTAGTGCTAGGTAAAAGAAGGACGGCTCGGTACGCTCTTGTGTTGATGACCGCGCAGTCAACAATTACCCGGTAACATGTATACCTGATGCCGGGAAATGATGATGCCCTTGAATCTCTCCAAGGCGCCGAATATTTCTCGACCTTGGACATCCACTCAGGTTATTGGCAAATGCCTATGCACGAGGACGACAAAAAAAACCGCTTTCGCAATTACCGATGGACTTTACGTATTTAATGTTATGACCTTTGGACTTTGTAACGCACCAGCGACATTCGAAATAATGATCGACAGGGTACTTCGTGGCCTAAAGTGGAGAACCTATATATAATTCTTGGACGACATTGTTATCTCTTCATCAACTTTTAACAACCATCTCACGCGCCTGAATGAAGTCCTCACGTGTCTCGCTTCAGCGGGCTTTCAACTCAACACCAAGAAGTGCTACATTACACAGAAAGAAATCTAAATATTGGGACATCTGGTTAGTCATGATGGCATTCGTCCAGACCCTGAAAACATTATCGCGGTCTAGAACTTCGTTCGTCCACAACGGACTGCAGATCTGCGCAGTTTCCTCGGCCTGGCGTCCTGTTTCCGGCGTTTTATAAGGCATTTTGCAACTATTGCTGCTCCGCTTCATGAACTACTTATAGCGCGCAGCCCTTTTGTGTGGACAGAACAGTGCGACACTGCAGGGAACGATCTAAATCACACCCTCGCATCTGATTCTGTTCTTGGCCATTTCAGCGAATGCGCTCCACCATCCTGCACTCCGATGACAGTGGTCACGGTCTTGGCGCAGTACTTCTGCAGCGCGATACAACTTCGCGTGAGGAAGTGATTGCCTTCGCCAGTCATACCATAATTCCAGCAGAGAAAAACTACACCTTTACTGAGCAGGAATGTCTTGGCGTCGTCTGGGCTGTCCAAATATTTCACCCTTACCTATGCGTTCGTCACTTAACAGTTGTGACCGATCACCGGGCTCTTTGCTGGTTGTCTTCGCTGAAATATTTGACAGGCCGACTTGGCCGTTGGAGTCTACGCCTGCAAGAATACTATTTCGACTTCGTTTACAAATCGGGTCGCCAAAACCAAGACGCCGACGCTATTTCTCGATGTCCACTTTCAGAATCAGCTTGCTGCTTTGCTTCCCAAAGCATTTCCACCTCTGACCACAGCCGACCATCTCTTCCCCCGACTCATATCACAACTGCTTCTTTTGACTACTCTGGGAACAGACACGCTCTCCGCTAACAGCAGTAAGCCGATGCCTACTGCCGTCCCATCTCGACCGCCTTATCTGCGCTTCAAACACGCCCAATGATAGGCCTCCCTGACAGCTTCGCAATTCCAAGCTCGAAGATGGCATCCTACGCCACTACGTGTATTCTCCTGATGGAACTAGCTGGATTCCATTCGTGCCGGTTTGCTTCACCTACGTATAATGACAGCATTCCACGATGACGCTACTGCAGGTCACCTTAGTTTTGAAAAAAACTTCGCCCCTTGAAAAAACGTTTTTTTTTGGCCTGGCCTATCTTCCAGCGTAGCTAAATACGCCGCTTCTTGCCCTCTCTTCCAACGTCGCAAACGGCCGACTTCTTCACCCGCTGGCTTCCTACAACCCCTTCCCTGTCCTGCCACGCCATTTGACGTAGTCGGCACCGACTTATATAGTTCCCTACCGTACTTATATAGTTCCCTACCCTACTAATCATTGGATTACAACAGCTGTTGACCACCTTATGTTGAGACAACACCTGTACCGACTGGTTCCGCTAAATAGGCAGCTAATTTCTTTTTGCGATCAATTGTATTGCGTCATGGCACTGCTCGGGTGATCCTAAGTGACCGCGGGATGGCCTTATCGACAGTCGTTGCCGAAGTTCACGCATCATCCACTCTCCATAAGGCAACCTCAAGCCACCATCTCCAGACTAACGGTCTGACTGAGAGATTTCATCGCATCCTATTGGGGATATGATATCCATGTACATCACACCAGATTATAGAACTTGGGGCACTATTCTACCATTCGTCACAGTCGCCTATATTACAGCCGTATAGCGGACTACCAGTTACTGTCCATTTGTCCTCGTTTGTGGCTGCCCTCGCACAACAATTCTCGACACTTCTTTCTTCTCTAGGCCGGACTTCTCTTCCACATCAGTACCTGGCCAGTTCTTAACCCGTGCGGCCAGATACCGTCGTCTTGACCGCCTCAACCCAGAAGCCTGCCAGAACCGCAAGACTTGTTACGATTCTACGCATCGCCCGGTCTCTTTTCGTCCTGGTGACGAAATACTGCTTTATACACAACTGCGCACCCCTGGCCTTAGTGACAAATTTTACCACCGCTACCTTGGTCACTACGACGTCATCAGCCGAACTTCCCCAGTGAACTACAAAGTGATACCGTTTGATCCCCCAACCGGTCGACGCCACAGTGGAACTGAAATTGTTCATGTTTCTCGCTTGAAGCCGTTTTTGCGCCGCGGTGCATCGGTTCAATAGGAGCGGACAGGCTGGCCTCTTCCGACCTCCCGGGCAAATTGTGTGAGCCTTCCTTGGGTCTTCTTCTTCTAATATTCAAGAATTCCTTGCTGACCGCATGCTGAATAGGCCTGAATTTGTAAAGGATATCTAATGCTGACAAAACGTTCTTTTTCAGAGTAGGAGAGAATATGAAAGTTTCGCTAAGATTGCGTGTAATTGTATTAACCATGCCTAATTATAGTACATTTTATTTATTTTTACTTCAATAAATGACTCAACACGGTCTGTTAATACTATGGTCAATGCACGTGCTGCATTAGCATTGCTGCATTAGCATGTGTAAATACAGAAGGAAAATTATGCATACAAGCCAACATAAAGGTTCTAAGAAAGAGCCTGGAGCTACTCTAATATTAACTATCATAGCATTGCAGTGCAGATTCCCAAAATCCACCACTTAATGATGGTCTTTTAAATAACGTTCAAGGAGTGCTAGGGTTATGGCATATATCTCGTGTCTTAATTACTATTTTCAATGGAGAATACCATAGCTGAATGAATCAAAAGTAGTGACGAAGTTGGTATTATGCTATCTGCAAGACATCCTGAATGCGCAGATTTTTTGGGCCAGGGAGGCAGGAATTGAAGAAGTTGTGGAATATACTTTTCTGAAAAAAAACCTAAGGAAACAGAATATTGACTGTTTTAGGTATTTAATACGTCTTACTGCAAACAATTTTCCACTGACGGCTAAAAAACAGCAATTTAATACTGTAGGCGTAAACTTCTGAAAGCTCCCTTTGTTTCTTGAATTATATACTGCAAGAGATAATTTAATGTGTTTTGTTTCGGTGGACCGCCAGTAGAAAATAAAATGGAAATATGAGCTAAATTTTGAGACATTATTTGTTTGGTGAGTTCACCGCATTAGGTTAAAATATTATCAATGCCACAGGTAGAACGCGTAAACGGTATTGCATTTTTTAGTTTACCGACCGCTATAAGAAAACGGGAAAACAATGACACAGGGTGAACCATGGCACGCGCTGTATGATCTTGTCAAGACACTTCATCGCAGTATAATATCCCTGCAACATTACATCCGCCAAATTGATACCTCGGGGTTCTCTGCTCGGGCATACGAAATGTATAGCATGTCGATACTTCGCTTCGTCTTTCGAGCGCTGTATTTGGTATGCCCGTACGTATTAAAATAGCGTGGATGACCAGACGTAAGCTGTCAGGACGCAGCAGTCGGTGTTAATACACCCGAAAAGTAGGCAACATGTCCTCCCAGCTCACACCAGCCAATTCTAATGTCTCTTCACCCGAGCGGCCACTGACATGCCTTCCTTTTAAAACATGGACACACAGGCGCAAAGGTTGATAAGGGCGTAAAAAATGTGTTCTTGGTTTATAAGCAAATGGAGGGCACAGCCCAAGGAAACACTGAGGATAAGCGCCGTGTACACGAGCCAGACAAAAGCTTAAAATCGTCATGCGCATCTTACTTCATACGCATTCAGACTTACGAAGACTGGAAAGCCCCCAATAACAACGCCAAGCGCAAACGTAGTGCCCTGCTAGACTTCATGCCGGAGTCTGGCTCCCTCAACCTCACCTAACCCACCCCCTTCCCCTCTAGGCCTCAGGTCATTCTTGTGAATAAAGGTATATGAATGAATGAATGAGCATCTTCCCGCCCCTGTCGGCACGACCCTCTTTGCTCCGCATGCCTCGTCACTGTCCCGGCTTCACTGTCGCGATAATGATGATCATGTTTGGATTGTCGCGCTCTTTGAAGCGAGCAAGTATTTTAGATGCACGGATCGCTGCCTTGATACAGCATAGTCCGTGGAGGCGGCACTAATTCAGCCGCTTCGTTTAGAAAGTGATAAATGCATTTCCCCTGCCGATGGCATGCGTATTTTGAACCTTTGTTGGCGCCGTCACTCATTTGTATCTCGCTGTCGACCTGCTATTAATCCGTGAGGTGCCGTAAATATGGACCAATGGTTCATATTTTCCGGTATTGCCTTTTAACATAGAGGGTACCACTGATCTGGCCATTGTAAATCAGATTGGATACCAAATTCGAAATTCGGATCATGTCAGTTTGCCAAATTTTCGGGGTGGCAACATCAATTTGTCAGTTATCACTGAGTTTACTATAGCTAAAAATTATTACACCGATTAGTAATTGGTGAAGAACTTACTATCGATCTTATTTGTATGCAGACATTTACAGAAATATTCTGTATACAAGCGCTTTCCGCCCCATGGTCGTATCAATGTCCAAGCACTAACAGTAACTGAATAAACCAACCCGAATCTGCACCGACACGTCGAGTTCGAGCACATTTCGATGGCAGTGAGATAAAAATGAATCTCGGCAGCAACAAAACTTCACAACACAAAACATGCTTAGATCGGCGGCGTCTGAATGAAGCAGCTTAAATGTAGCGCCGCCCACGCGGGCTCTCCTATCAAGCCAATGGTACGCGCACCTTAAATGCCCGATCGCTTCGAAGAGCTCGACAATCCGATCAGCACTTTCATAATCGCGACAGTGGCGCCGGTACAGTGACAAGCCATGCGGAGCAAAGGGAGGGTCACGCCGGCGGGGAATGTGCACATGCACGCCATGATATCCTGCTTTCGGCCAGCTCAACTAGGCGGCGCTGACCTTCAGTTTCTTCTTCGGCTGGGCGCTCTGTTTACGTCTGTTCGCACCTGTACTCATAACGCATAGCCGGTTTCTAGATGTGGTAGCCGAAAGAATTGTTTCTGCGTGCTCCTGGAGCACCTCGCATTTTCCTACGAGTGCTTCACGAGACGAGACTCCCGGAGCAATTCAGGCAGCCTTCGCATCAAAACAGAGGCTAACCGCCTTTTCCGTTTCGTCCAGAAAGGCGCCTTTGAGGAACAAAACTTGAAGCTGCTTCACCGTCATTGCTGGTCAAGCCTACACGTGTCCACGGAACCTACAACACTCCTACCGGCAAGCCGCACCTGCGCACTACTACCTGACATATGTCCTACATAACCTATATAACAGCTGTACGACCGAACACACATCATTCACGAAGCAATCAAGGCAGCCTTCGCATCGAAACAAAGGCTAACCAGCTTCGTTTTTTTTTGTCAGATGTGTATCCTGTATCTTTATTAAAAACATCGTTCTTAGGCTCCTGGATTGCTTCGTATGTGTCCAATATTGGTGATAATTCTCCTTCAACCATTAAAGAACTTGTGAAGGCTATGACCGACTTGAGTACAAAGTTTTACACTAACAAAAGTGAAACAAAGTTGGATTTAGAGAATATGTTCGAAGAATTTTCAACAGAAATTACTGAGCTCAAACAGACCCTTTGTGAGGTTAAAACGTAAGCCACGAGGTGAAAAAGGAAAACAACCGACTCACAAATGAAGTTAAAACTGTCAGGTACGAAATAACTGAACTGCAGTAATACAGTAAAAGAAATAACCTCAAACAAAAAGGCATCCCTCCAGCACCTGGTGAAAATCTGATTTCAGTGATGATATCAATCTGTCACTGCTTCAGCGCCGAGTTTAATGAGCCTGATATTGAAGCTGTTCATTGGGTACCCTCAAAAGACAAAGAAAAATCCAACATCAATGTCAAGTTTGCTTCCTGGAAAGTCAGAGACAGCATTTTGAAAACCGCGAAAAAGCAAATGCTGAACACTAAACGTTTGAACTTGACAGCGACGAAAATCCTGTTTTTATCATGGAACACTTGTTCCAAGCAAACAAAACTCTTCTGGGTAAAGAGCGGAAGGCCAAAAAGAAAAACAGCGGAAACACATGGGTATCAGATGGCAAAATTCTGAGTTGCAAGACATACCTTGCATGTTCTGCATGTAACCTGTGACAGTGATCTCGCACAGGTAGTCCAAAATCATAGCCTTTTCTGCTGAAGAAGTCAACGCTAAGTTGCACAAGATCGAGAACCTTTCTGTTTTCCAGTGCAATGTCAGCAACATAAACAAAAACATAGACCTTATTTTACATTTATCGTAACATTCTTTCCAATACGATGTTATCGCCCTGACTGTAGCCTGGCTTAAGAAATGAGAGATGCCCTACATTTTTGGATACACGTCACTATCTTTACCAAGAGAGAGCACCGCATGGGGTGGCAGCTTCACTCTATTTATATTAAAATCGCATAAATTATCAGCAGCTTGCTGATTCTCAAAATAACGGCTTGAGGGGCTAGTTGGTGCTGTATCTTCTCCTGTGTTTGTGTTTTTGCGCCACATATCTGAATAAGAGCTTGCTGATTCTTCGCAAAGTACTACTACCGCGGAAGTACTTTTCATTCGCCTTAGGACAGACGTCATTGTAGGCGTAGTATATCGCCCGTCAAACTTGTGCACTAGTCAAATTCATATCTGATACGTAATCAATTTTGTTACCCCTGATGTCTGGTAATAATCTATTATTAATTATTGGTGATTTCAATATTGGCCCATCAAAGAATGGCTGTCCTAAATATCTGGAATCATTTAATCTCAAGAACGTTATCAATGTGTCCACAAGAATCACTCATCAGTCTACAACAATTATTGATAACATTTTTTGCAACCATGATCGGAATGCCTGTGCTGGGGTTTGTGATGTAACCATTATTGCTAATTGTTCAACGTTTTTGTTCCAGCCACTTTCCAGTCTCAGCTGTAATGGTTCTAACCGTACCAATGTATATTCACGGGTGGACTACGCACATGCCAGACGTTTACTAGAATCTATTCATTTCGAAACTTTTTGTCACAGTGACGTTCACAAGAATTTCCTAACTTCATATTTGTTATTTCGGATGCAATTATCAAGTCAAAACAGAAGTTTTTGCGACGCCACTGTGCACATGCCTTATGTCCTTGGATTACTGAATAAATATTAAAAGTGTTGAAAAGAAAAGTTTCATACTACAATAAACTTAAAAACGGAGCGCCTACTACTTTAGACAGTTTAAGTACTACAGGACTAAGTCCGTGGCTCTGATGAGAAAATCATAGAAAGCGTGTATACTAATTTGGTTAATCGTAAAGCAAATGATACTGAGCATGTATGGAAGATTGTAGAAGCAGTTGCTGAAACAGTGGGAAGAAAACAGATTGTTCCTGAAAATTTGTCAGTAGAGACTGCCAACCAGTTTAATCAGGTCTTCATACCTTACGGTAGGAACAGAGTGTAACCTACTCCCTTAGCAACAGTGACAACAGGCATTTCTCGAGTTGTTAATGAATTCAAGTGCTCGAATATTATCAGCGAAGAAGGTAAATGTCTTGACACAAATATGGCCACAAATAAAGCGGCCTGACCAGATGGCATACAGGAGCCCGACAGCGAGGCAATAAAACTGTGCACTCTGCGGAACGCAAGCTCCGTTTGTGGAGGGGGTGGGATCTCTCAAGAGTGCAATTCGAAATGTGCGGTGTGTGGCAGCGAACACACTACGAACTCTAAAGACTCCACTGCGAAATTCCGATGGAACGAGCACCAACAATTTAGTGAGAACAAAAAGAAAAACAAGAAAATGAAAAGAAGGAGTGGGAATCTCCCGCCCCTTTCGATTAACATGGAGCCAAATTCTAACCAAAACAATCAAGAGAGGAACTGGGCCAGCATGGCTGAGAACCGGAAGCAGCAGGTGAGTGGGGTCGCCCCTCGTCCTCCCAATACTACCTCTCCACCCACATCCAACTCGGTAGCGATTGTATTAAGAAAACAGACAGCAGCCCTAAAAGCGAAAATAGAGCTGCTAACCAGGAAACTAGCAACTGCACTAGCTAAATCCCAGCCGCCTGAGCACGAGGAGGCAATGGAAAGTGACGCAGAGCCTAGCATGAAAAGTAAACTAGAAGTTATGATGAGGAAGATACAAGAATTCATTCCCTCCTTAGCATCACGACAGATAGCGAAAGTGATGACGGTTCACAAGTATGCTAATACAAGGAGACCCACCCATCCCATAAACCACAAGATGTCTAGGGTGATCAGTGAGGGTGAGACGCTGAAGCAGCTCCGCTCAGAATAACAATCTCTAGGCACACATGGCGGGACGAACTAAAGAAGGCCTTATAAGTTGTACACAGTGCAACAGCAGAGGCTTTAAATGAGACTAAGAGAGCGTACCTTAGGATGCTCCTTTCCACGTACAAGCATATTCCGGCAGGTGTGGCCGTACAGGAGCCAGGCGGGAACGCGAGCCTCATACACTACAAAACGTTCCGACTCCCTAACATGTATCTTCGGGCCCAAAAATTTCACAGCAAATGTAATATATCTGGAATTACAAGCCAGATTTTCATACTTGATGGTGACTCTCCTGCCCATAAAAAGTGATGATCCGCCGCTCCACATACTGAATGTGTACTGCCCACCTAAAGTAAAAAACGTAACCCTTTCCACACTCCTGAGCAGGGCTATCAGGAAAGCGGGACGAGATCCGCTACTAGTGTTAGGAGATTTCAACGTCCAGAGCCTCTCATGGGGCTACAACCGACAGGACGTATGAGGATGGAAGCTAGCGGAGGCAGCGTCAACATTAGGCCTAACACTACACACCAACCCAGCGTACCCCATGCGGATTGGTAACTCGGCGCAGAGGGACACTTGTCCGTACTTCACCTTTTCGAGAAACGCGAGGCGAGTAGAGTGGACGAATACAGAGGAAAGAAAAATTCGGAATCGACCACTGCCTGTTCAACATAACGATCCGCACTAAACCCCTTACCAGACCGACTGGGCAGACTAGGATGTCGGACTGGGCGAAATTAAGAAAAGAATATAATGTTAGTTCTATCCAGGAGCAGGGATACCAATCCTGGACTAAACAGCTGCTGACCAGTCCTCGTTCGACGGAAACGCGGGTAAAGCTCTCTGAGCGGTGACGGATGTCGACACCCACCTCATCCACCTCTGGGAAGCCAGACGCAGCATGCTCAAAACATGCCGCGGGCAGAAACATAACCGCAAGCTAAAAACCCGGATCGCGGCAATAAAAAAAGAGGCGGCAGAACACGCGGCGCAACTCGCGGACGCTAACTGGGTAGAGAGGTGCAACGCGGCAGCTAGGCAGATGTCTGGCAAAAACACATGCCGTCTCTTCCGAGTGTACATAGATCCAAACCAGACGCGTACCGAGTCGCAGAAACACCTGCAGATATCAATACAGGCATTTCAAGGAAATACGGCCCAGCTAGCGCTAAGCTCCGAGACCAGTACTTGCGCGCAACCCAATACCCAAGGGGTAGAAGCTTACAGGTACAGTGGAGACGAAAATGTTGGGCATGATGAACTTCTCAAACTATACGAGCTCAAGGCGGCCCTAGCGAGAATGAAGCGTGGGACCGCGTCAGGAAGGGAAGGGATCAAGGTAAACTCCTTGCAAATCTACCAGAGCACGCGTAATAATCCCTTCTATAGAACACTTCAATTCGATCTGGACAGGCGAAGTTCCTCTTCCCACCGAATGGAAGACGGCACTCATAACTTTCATCCCAAAGGCGGGCAAAGCCATAGATACGGACAACCTCAGGCCCGTTTCTCTCACGTCGTGCGTGGGCGAATTGATGGGAACAATGGTAAGAGAGACTTTCCGAGTATCTAGAAAGCAAGCGAGTTTTTGCCGACTCGATGTATGGCTTCAGACCAAACAAATCTGCTCAGGACGTCCTGCTACAGTTTAGCAGAGAGACATTAAATCCGATGGAGCATCCGAACGGGGATAAGATAGTGCGGGCCCTAGACCTGAAGGAAGCCTTCGATAATGAGATGTACGAGGCGATCCTGACTCACCTTTCGGAGAAGGGGTGTGGAAAGAACGCGTTCGAGCATATAAAACGCTTCCTCTCAGACAGACAGGCCTACGCGAGAATTCAAAACGCAGAACGCGGTCCCTCTCTATTAGGCACGAGAGGTACACCACAGGGAGCGGTGCTATCCCCACTACTTTCCAACATGGCAATAAAAAATCTCCCGGTCTTTTCATTCACCAGAGTAAGCAAGCGACGACCACGCTCGACAAGCTAAAACAGGTGGGAAACCAAGTGGACCGAAGAAAGGGGGGCTGAGAAGCAAAGATGCTCTATGACTGGCCAATGTCTTTGTAACAAGCAGAATCCTGTAATCGACCCCCTATCTCCATATCAAGAAACACGACGAGAACGCCATCGAGGTGATCACGCGCAGAATAGTGAAGAAGGCCCTCGACTTCCCTATAATCACGTCGAACCTGAGTCTCCAAGGTCTGGGTATGACACACTCGTTAGAGGAGCTGAGAGAAGCCCACCTCACAAGCCAACACACGCGTTTATCGTAGACACCGTCGGGGCATCACCAATTAACCCGTATACACATACAACACATGACTGCAACCGAGGAAAGAGTAAGGCTTCCTCAGGAGTGGCAATACGGCCTGTACGTAAAACCACTCCCCACTAACATGTCAAAGGATGGCCACGATAGTAGGCTCATGGCCAGGGCAGAGGGCTTAGCTCACCACTACGAAGGGAAACCCTGAGCAGAGACTCAGTCTTCGTTTACCTCCGCTTCCCAAACGTATGCATTCAGAGTATTATACAGAGCGCAGAGCCGACCGAGCCCGGCAACTCCACAAACGTTTCACCCGTCATCCCGACGTTACATACAGATGCCTCCCACCACCCCCTTCGCCCCGCTATGGTTGCGGTTGCATTGGCACCGCACCGAAACTGGCACAACGTCCCAACTGTTACCACAGCGGAAGAAGTTGCCATCGCGTTAACCCTGACTAACACCTCCACCAAAGTAGTCGTTGGCGATTCTCAACAGGCAATTCGTAACTTCGATGCAGGTCGTATATCCCGACACGCGCACACTATCCTCCGATCTCTCTCCCCTTACCGTCTACACCTCGTCTTCTCATCTGGGTCCCAGCCCATGAGGCGCTCAGCGGTAACGCACAGGCGTATGCTCTAGCCCGAGAACTAAGCTACCGGGCGTAGCACCCTCCTCAGCCTGCCGCTTCCTGTGACAATCCCCAAGGCACTCTTTTACGCCTTGTTACATACACGGACATCCTCCAGCATTATCTGCTCGGACGGTGTCTATACCCGCCTGCACACTGGGAACTATCCCGTCGCGAGGCCGTCCACTGGCGCAAAATACAAACAAGAACCTTTCCAAACGCATGGCTACATAGCAAAATTTTCCCAAATCTGATTGCACCTACGTGCAAACACTGCTCACGACCGGCTACATTCATTCACATGGTGTGGACATGTACACAACACAACGCAGATAAATCAGCTGTAGTGGATGCGTGGGAGACCCTCCTGCGTACCACCGAGCTCGCCTAACAGCGCCAGCTCATTTTGCGCGCATTGGAGTATTTCGGGAGTAAATAAAGAGCTTATCATCATCACCGGAGTGTACTATGTGGACTCGTGCGGCCAGCACCAAGATGGGTGGTACACGGCGGCAGTGATTTAAGAGTCCAAAACGGTAAACAGGCCCATATTTGAAGCCCGAAACGTAACACTGGCAGAAGAGGCCACCATCATGTTAGCAGCAACATACTGTGATTCCGAAACAATCATAACGGACTCGTGAGGGGTGTGTAGAACTTTCAACAGGGCTGGGTCCCATACCTGGCCTGCCGGCTACTAAAAAGCCCCTCGGATCTGGCCTACTGACTACTGCAAAACAGCTCGTACGTGGAAACTACACCCCGCCGCTTCTTGCTCCGGCCCACTCAGGGCTAGGAGGAAACGAGGCAGCAGATGCCGCCGCCCGCGCGCTTTCTAACCCCGGGCAACCTCGTTCCCCTCCTCCTCCACAGAAGAATTCACACCAGGCTACACTTTCAAAGAAATTACTCAGCTGTACCAAAACGGATCCAATCTTTACCCCCACCTGTATAAAGGGTTAACGAGAGCGAAGAAAGGCGCGTTTCTTCGCCTCCTCACGAACGCCCTTATGTTCCTGGCGTCACTTAAACGCTTTGACAGTGCCTTCTCCGGGGAGTGCCCGCACTGTGGGGAAATGTCTTCGGGACATTTCCACATGGTGTGGGCGTGCACCTCCAACCCTGCCTTTGCACCTAACCCAAAACCCATCGTGGAGGACTGGGAGGCGACCCTACTTGCCTGCTCCGACCTGAAAGCCCAAAAGGCGTTGGTCAAACGAGCAATGGTGGCCGCGGAAGCCACTGAGCTCCCGTACTAGGGACTCCACCTAGTTTTTCTTAGTGGAATGGTACTAAGCCTGACCCCAGAGCAACCTGCACGTAACTCTCTATTTTTAATAAACGTTTTCACCACTACCACCAAGATAATGAAGAAGAACGCTGATTTGCTTTGTGTCCCATTATGCAGAATATTCAATCATGCGATGGACTCTAGCTTCTACCCTGATACATTAAAAGCTAAGAACGTTTTTCTGATACACAAATACGGTAACCCCAACAACCCGTTTAGGTACAGGCATATCTCTGTACTAAATATCTGCAATGCAATTTTGGAAAAATTATATGCCTCCCAACTGAAAACATTTTTGATACTAATCATATAATTTGTCGTCAGCAGCATGGATTTGTCTCTAACAGGTCCACGTTCACGGCTGTATTTACTTTATCACAACTTCTTTTATCCGCTCTTCATAACCATGCTGTAAGGTCGTCAACAGTGCATGTTTTCTCGTGTTTTCCTTTTGTGTGTGTTTGTGTTTCCTGCCGTTTCGGGCAGCCGGCCCGCGAGGCGCGCGGGCGGAGCGGCGCCCGTATCCGGGGAAGGGGGACCTTTTTCTTGTTTTTGGGTTACAGTGTGAAGTGTCCCTGCTTGTGCGCGTGATCTGTTTTGTGTCTTTCTTGAGGGGCGAAGGGTCTCGCGCATTGAGGGGCACTCGGCCGTTCTGTGTTTGGCCTGGTGGTTAGCGCGCCAGGCTCCGAACGCCGTCGGCGCACCCCGTCGAGCGTCCGTTTGGTGTTGTTTTTCTTATTTTGTATGTGTAAAGCGCGGTCGTAAATCTCGTGCGCGTCCTCGAGAGTGGAATGCCAGTGGTGGAAAGGCCGGGGTTGGGACGCTTCGGCGAACTGGACCTCGGCTACGATTTTCCGCGGATCTGTGTGAACGGGGGGACGTTTTCACGGGCACCAAGGACGTTTTCACGGAAACGGAAAGCGCGTGAAAACGAAGAGGTGCGATGGGTGGCCCGAGGAGTTGCGGCCTGAGCGAGGGAGAAGACGGACGTTCTCCTGTACGCTCGCTTGGGACGACAGACTGTCCTAAGCCGGAGGGCGACCCAACTCAGTGTCTTATTTGTTCTTTCTTTCTACGGTGCTGTGTTTGTTCATTCATCCAACCTAGTATTTTAATTAAATGAGTTTGTTAATTTAATTCGGCCCATTGAAATTCTTTCGGCGAAGCGAGGAGACGGGACCATTACCAACAACAAGAAGAAGAAAAAAAAGGGAACTTCAAGAACCGCCAAAAAGAAGTTTACTGGCGCAGCCGACAGGATCACCGTCTCCCGTCAGGCTTCGGCGGTCACTAAAAAAAAAAAAACTTGCTCAGCAGGAAGACTTCCGGGCCGATGGACAGCGCCTGAGGAGGAGGTCTCCGTCGAAAGAAGGCAGGACGAGAAGACAACATTGTGGCCGACGGACCGAGCCATCACTCCAGATCGACGGACCGACACTGAAGCTAAGGAGTTAGCGGCACAGCATCGAAAGACGCCCAGCTGGTGGCCAACGGATTGAGCCTTCACTGCGCGTAAAGTGCGAGCCGCGCGCGCGCCAGCGAAAGACGCCACGCATCACGGCCAACGGACCGAGCCAGCGGTGCTCAGCGTATCAAGGAACTGATTCCAGTTCACCAGCCAAGGGATCAGGCAGCGAAAGTGATATCAGCCGCTAATGGACTAGCGGTGAACTGTTGTGTATTTTCCAAGTATTACTTCGCGCATTGGCAGCAGAGAGGAGCAAAGCCCGGGCGCAGGAACGGCAGACAACGCGGTGGTCGGGGAAGGCAGGGTGGCTACTCCAGCGGAAAGGTGAGTGGCCCTTATGCTGGTCCTCGGAACCCACTGGTGCCGTGCGTTTTGTAGCCAGTGACAGGAACTGTGCATGTTACTGCGTAGCGGTGCAGCGGTCACGAAAATGAGTGCGGAGGAGTTGCGGCCTGAGCGAGGGAGAAGACGGACGTTCTCCTGTACGCTCGCTTGGGACGACAGACTGTCCTAAGCCGGAGGGCGACCCAACTCAGTGTCTTATTTGTTCTTTCTTTCTACGGTGCTGTGTTTGTTCATTCATCCAACCTAGTATTTTAATTAAATGAGTTTGTTAATTTAATTCGGCCCATTGAAATTCTTTCGGCGAAGCGAGGAGACGGGACCATTACCAACAACAAGAAGAAGAAAAAAAAGGGAACTTCAAGAACCGCCAAAAAGAAGTTTACTGGCGCAGCCGACAGGATCACCGTCTCCCGTCAGGCTTCGGCGGTCACAAAAAAAAAAAAAACTTGCTCAGCAGGAAGACTTCCGGGCCGATGGACAGCGCCTGAGGAGGAGGTCTCCGTCGAAAGAAGGCAGGACGAGAAGACAACATTGTGGCCGACGGACCGAGCCATCACTCCAGATCGACGGACCGACACTGAAGCTAAGGAGTTAGCGGCGCAGCATCGAAAGACGCCCAGCTGGTGGCCAACGGATTGAGCCTTCACTGCGCGTAAAGTGCGAGCCGCGCGCGCGCCAGCGAAAGACGCCACGCATCACGGCCAACGGACCGAGCCAGCGGTGCTCAGCGTATCAAGGAACTGATTCCAGTTCACCAGCCAAGGGATCAGGCAGCGAAAGTGATATCAGCCGCTAATGGACTAGCGGTGAACTGTTGTGTATTTTCCAAGTATTACTTCGCGCATTGGCAGCAGAGAGGAGCAAAGCCCGGGCGCAGGAACGGCAGACAACGCGGTGGTCGGGGAAGGCAGGGTGGCTACTCCAGCGGAAAGGTGAGTGGCCCTTATGCTGGTCCTCGGAACCCACTGGTGCCGTGCGTTTTGTAGCCAGTGACAGGAACTGTGCATGTTACTGCGTAGCGGTGCAGCGGTCACGAAAATGAGTGCGGAGGAGTTGCGGCCTGAGCGAGGGAGAAGACGGACGTTCTCCTGTACGCTCGCTTGGGACGACAGACTGTCCTAAGCCGGAGGGCGACCCAACTCAGTGTCTTATTTGTTCTTTCTTTCTACGGTGCTGTGTTTGTTCATTCATCCAACCTAGTATTTTAATTAAATGAGTTGGTTAATTTAATTCGGCCCATTGAAATTCTTTCGGCGAAGCGAGGAGACGGGACCATTACCAACAACAAGAAGAAGAAAAAAAAGGGAACTTCAAGAACCGCCAAAAAGAAGTTTACTGGCGCAGCCGAATACAGGATCACCGTCTCCCGTCAGGCTTCGGCGGTCACAAAAAAAAAAACCTTGCTCAGCAGGAAGACTTCCGGGCCGATGGACAGCGCCTGAGGAGGAGGTCTCCGTCGAAAGAAGGCAGGACGAGAAGACAACATTGTGGCCGACGGACCGAGCCATCACTCCAGATCGACGGACCGACACTGAAGCTAAGGAGTTAGCGGCGCAGCATCGAAAGACGCCCAGCTGGTGGCCAACGGATTGAGCCTTCACTGCGCGTAAAGTGCGAGCCGCGCGCGCGCCAGCGAAAGACGCCACGCATCACGGCCAACGGACCGAGCCAGCGGTGCTCAGCGTATCAAGGAACTGATTCCAGTTCACCAGCCAAGGGATCAGGCAGCGAAAGTGATATCAGCCGCTAATGGACTAGCGGTGAACTGTTGTGTATTTTCCAAGTATTACTTCGCGCATTGGCAGCAGAGAGGAGCAAAGCCCGGGCGCAGGAACGGCAGACAACGCGGTGGTCGGGGAAGGCAGGGTGGCTACTCCAGCGGAAAGGTGAGTGGCCCTTATGCTGGTCCTCGGAACCCACTGGTGCCGTGCGTTTTGTAGCCAGTGACAGGAACTGTGCATGTTACTGCGTAGCGGTGCAGCGGTCACGAAAATGAGTGCGGAGGAGAGCGGAAGTGATAGCGGAGTTTCAAGAGCAGAGGAGGCGACGGGGGCAGGCGAAATGATGGAAACAATAGGATCTGCAGGAGCAGATAAAAGCGGTGGCGAGGCTCCCGATTCAGCTATGCGACGGCTAGAAATCGAGCTGGAGCTTAGGAAGACCACGCTGCTCATTGAGCGGGAAAAAACACGTCAGTTAGAGCTGCGAAGTGGTGGACCACAGGGCTTGCTAACAGATGGTAAGCCGACGCGCGAGGAATCACTAGCGCATTTCGCAAAACGGCTTAAGAGTTTACTGACCGCAATTCCCTCAGATCCAGAGGTTCCAGTGTGGCTCGAGGGAATCGAGGGCATTTTTCGTTCCTATAAGGTGCCTGAAGAGGTTAGAAGCCATTTAGTTTTGCCTCTGGTGACCGCGAGAATCCCACACCTCTTTTCTAAACTTTCAACCGAGGAGCTCGACAGTTACGATCTGGTAAAAAAGACGATTCTGTCCGAGTTGCGTCTGTCGCCAGGTGACTACCTCAGGCAGTTCCGCAATGCGCTTCCGGCTCGTGACGAGACCTGGCAGCACTTCGCGTCGCGAATTGAGAGCTACTATGCTTTTTACATGGCGGCGCGGGGGATCAAAACGCTAGAGGGCCTGATTGCTCTGCACGTGGCTGACCAGATGAAGCAGACACTGAGCACTGAGGCTCACAAGTATGTCAAACGAGAGGAAAGGGACAGCTGGGTGAAGCCACACGAGATTGCAAAATTGGTGGAGGCTTTTGAGGATTTCGAAGGAAAGGGGTCAGGAAGGAAGCAAATAATTGCAGGCCGAAGCCCTTCTGGCAAACAACAACCAACTTTGCAAAAATCCGCCCTGACTCCGCCGGCGCACCCAGGGCCTTCCAAATCTCCTGCGTGCTTCATTTGTAATGGCCCACATTTTGCAAGGTCTTGCCCTGAAAACCCCACCAACAGGGAGGCCGGCAACATGCGGGGGAATGGAGCAAACATTGTAGGGCAGGAGAGTTGTGGAGATGCTGGCAGCGGCGGCGGCAGAGCCATGGTTGAGGCCGGACGGGGAGATACCGTTGATGTTCAGACTTGCACAGTATCATTATTAAGAAAGGAAGCCTCACGGGACTATGTCAACCTGAGATCTGGTGACGCGGTTCTGCGAGCGCTAGTTGACAGTGGCACCGAAATAACTGTCGTAAAAGAGGGCGCGCTACCTAACAATGAGACGGGGAAGGTAGGCGACGTCACACTTGTTGGCGCCTTTGGTAATAGAGTGCCAGCAAAGCTAGCTCGAGTTCCACTGAGCTTAGAGGCAGGCCAGGGTCAGTATGTCGGGGGAAGCGCATCACTGCTCTGCGCCGTAACACGGGAACTGGCTTCCAAGGAAGCAGACTGCCTGCTTTCTGCAGACGCTTGGCACACGCTTGAACAACAAGCACGCAACAGCGGTTGCGAGGTGCCCGATATGAGAGGACAGGCGGCCGTCACCTTGGAGGCAGGTAGCGGCAAGGGAGGTAGCAAACGCCGAGAGGGACCGGAGAGCGGAGGAGGTTATTGGAGGCGCAGAGGAAAGATGTGGCGAAAAACTGAGGGCGTCAGAGGAACTAGTGGTAGGCTGCGGCAAAATGGGGCATGTGCATGCCAATCATCGGCACCTCTATCATGGCGCAGCAGGCCACCAGAGCTGTCGCCACCCACTGCGGTTTCCGAGGGCAGGCATAAGGACCACTCTGAAAAATGTTGTCGTGTGGGATGCGTTCGCATGGTGCCAGGCTAGATGCCTCGCATGCGGCGGTTGCCTTGTGTCTCAGCACCTAATTGTTGAAAGTGGCGTTTTCTTTTCCTTTTGTGCGTTGTAATGCAGTTGTGAACGACCTTTGTGTTATTTATCGTGTGCAACAACCAGTGAGGTTGTTGCAACGATCTTAGGAGGGGCGTGTAAGGTCGTCAACAGTGCATGTTTTCTCGTGTTTTCCTTTTGTGTGTGTTTGTGTTTCCTGCCGTTTCGGGCAGCCGGCCCGCGAGGCGCGCGGGCGGAGCGGCGCCCGTATCCGGGGAAGGGGGACCTTTTTCTTGTTTTTGGGTTACAGTGTGAAGTGTCCCTGCTTGTGCGCGTGATCTGTTTTGTGTCTTGCTTGAGGGGCGAAGGGTCTCGCGCATTGAGGGGCACTCGGCCGTTCTGTGTTTGGCCTGGTGGTTAGCGCGCCAGGCTCCGAACGCCGTCGGCGCACCCCGTCGAGCGTCCGTTTGGTGTTGTTTTTCTTATTTTGTATGTGTAAAGCGCGGTCGTAAATCTCGTGCGCGTCCTCGAGAGTGGAATGCCAGTGGTGGAAAGGCCGGGGTTGGGACGCTTCGGCGAACTGGACCTCGGCTACGATTTTCCGCGGATCTGTGTGAACGGGGGGACGTTTTCACGGGCACCAAGGACGTTTTCACGGAAACGGAAAGCGCGTGAAAACGAAGAGGTGCGATGGGTGGCCCGAGGAGTTGCGGCCTGAGCGAGGGAGAAGACGGACGTTCTCCTGTACGCTCGCTTGGGACGACAGACTGTCCTAAGCCGGAGGGCGACCCAACTCAGTGTCTTATTTGTTCTTTCTTTCTACGGTGCTGTGTTTGTTCATTCATCCAACCTAGTATTTTAATTAAATGAGTTTGTTAATTTAATTCGGCCCATTGAAATTCTTTCGGCGAAGCGAGGAGACGGGACCATTACCAACAACAAGAAGAAGAAAAAAAAGGGAACTTCAAGAACCGCCAAAAAGAAGTTTACTCATGCCATAGCTGTACGCAAATTTATAGGCATACCGAATACTTTCGACGCTGTTTCACACTATTAATTTAATGAAAATGAAAGCATATGGCGTACGTAGCAGATAAATCGAATTTTTTAAAACCTGCCTATCCTCCTGAGAGTAGCAAGTCTTCTTCAAGCATTTCAAGTCTTCATACCGAAACGTAACGTGTGGTGTACCCCAAGGCTCAGTTCTAGGACCTGTTATGTTTTCCCTATTTATTAATGACCTCCCGAGTGCATGCAGTATTCTCAACTTTTGATGTATGCGAATGATACTGCACTTTTTCTTACTGGTAACTGGCTTTATTGAATACAAAATGCTATAAACAGCGACCTCCTACGTATATCCACTTGGTTTCATGATAACCATCTAGCTTTAAACATTTAATAACTAAATATAGTATATTTGTTCAAAATAGAATTTAATTGTTTCAAGTGTTTCTTTCTATTAGTGTTGATAAAGATACTATTGAAAGTGTCTTTCTTAAAATGTTTAGGATTATGTTTGATTGGCAGTTGTCTTGGAAGGAACAGGTGAACTGTGTATGTAAAAAGGTTTCGGGCGGTTGTTTTACTTCGCTAAAGGCACGGCGGCCCCTTCCGCGCGCTATTCTTAGATTACTGTACCTTTCATTATGTGACAGTCATGTAAGTTATTGCAGTGAATCATGGGGAACGACATACAAAACGTATTTATCAGCACTGTTATGACTACAAAAACGAGCCTTGAAAACCATAGGATTACCTACTTCGGCTAGTTCAAACAATAACATTTTTGCGGCACTACAAATCATGTCATTCACAACCTTATGTGACTACAAAATATCTCTTATTGTAATATTATGATAAATACCAACTACTTCCCATCTATTAGTATATTCAGTGTTGCCGTCCGCAGCACTAGGCAAAACGAATATAACAGCGCAAAGAACGGGACGAAACACGGAAGGAAGAAATACGGACCTGGGTGTTGACTAAGAACTGAAATTTTATTTCGATACAAGAACAATATATAAAGGTACAAAGGTGGGGGCGTAGCCAAGGCGATCCTGCTCACTCACCGAAACAGTGTAGTCCCGTCCAAAAGTAAAAACGATAAAAAGGTAAAAGGCCGAAACGAATAAAGCGATAAAAACCACGTCGGAACGGAAGGCAAAACCATTAGAAACAGATATACAGGTAGCCAAAAAAGGCAAGTAAAAGCGTTAAAATATAACGTTGGAAACACGGGACTAAACTCGCGGCACAAAGTAATTAACAAGCAGTGGCGGAGAGGGTCACGTGTGCAAAAAGTAAGCTTTTACCCTGCCTCTCAGAAATTCCAAACCTTTTTCCAGGATATCCAGGGAAATCAAAGAAGCATTCTAAATCCACAGCGCGAAGGAACAATGTAAGTACACCATCCCTGCATTTGTCGCAAACAAATTGAATTTGCGAGAGGCAGGGTAAATGTTCAATTTTTTTCACACGTGCCCCCGTCTACCACTTGTTAATATTACTTTGTGCCGCGATTTTAGTCCCGTGTTTTCAACGTTACATTTTAACGCGTTTATTTGCCTTTTTTTGGCTACTTGTATATCTGTTTTCAACGGTTGTGCCTTCCGTGCAACAGGATGAGGGAGACCTGGGCCCGCTTGCACAAAACAATCTTAAGACTGTCTTAGCTAAGTCCAGACTTAACTGGAGCCTAAAGAATAGGCCACTAGCATGGCCGCTTAAGACTGGAGTCAAGACTGGGCTTCAGTCCTGACTTGAATAAGTCGCTTGTATGATTACGACTCTAGTGCTGACTTGGTTAAGACACAAGGACGCCAGGTGTCTAAGTAGAGAAATTAGGGAAATACAGGGATGCGCTGGCACTGTCCCTGCTGTAAGATGTACACATTCCGTCAATTTTGCGTTGTGTAAAATCCATGCCATTGCTTTTTGCGGCTTAAGATTGTGTTAAGAGGAAAAATGCCCCAAGTGGTTGCTGAGGCCGTTCTGGGAAGCCACTCTGGTGAACATGAACCCGAAGCGTTCGACGTTCGGAACACGAGCCGTCTTAAATAAGCTTGGTCTTTCTAAAGACACCATTTAAGTCTGGACTTAGCTCGGACTTTATCGTGCAAGCCGGCCCTGGTGTTCTGTAACTGAAGGAAGATCTGCCGTTTCACAATACCGCGTGTGATAATCAATGCAGATCACCATCCAGCGGTAGCAGTCATGAGACTTGGGAAAGGCCCCAATAGGTCCTACCCGACCTGATCAAAAGGAGATCTGGGCGGCTTCATTCGCACACTGGGCACGCTAGCCACATACTTCTCGGTTGGTTCCCGCCTCCGCGGCCAATAAAAACGCCCTTTGGCGCGATGGAGTGTCCTCGCAGATTCCAACTGTGCCGATGTGGAATGCCATGCATAGTGCGCAAAACAGAGGATTGTAAGCTGTCAGGTATCACGAGAAAGTTGCGGAAGCCAGTAGCACAATATTCCTTCTTGTACCGGGAAGCTGTTAGTCCAGTGCAGCGGTAGAAAATGGCTACAGATTCTCGTCCTGCCTCTGCTCAGTGCGGAATCTACGGGCATCAGGGAATGGAGGTAATACAGCGGAAATGTAGTCGTAAACGTTGTCGGCGTCGCATTCTGTCTTCGCAAGCGGCAAACGTGAAAGGCAGTCCGCATCAGCGTGCCGGCGCCCGCTCTTGTATGACGCTATATAATCAAATTCTAGCAAACGCATTGCCCACAGCGCAAGACAGCCAGACATATCGCGCAGGTTGATCAGCCGACACAGGGAATGATGGTCAGTAGCCACTGTGAAGGGACGTCCGTACAAAAGAGCAGCAGAGCCTCTGAACGGCGAAGACTACGAAAAAGAACTCTTGCTCAGTTATTGCTTAATTGCGCTCAGGTGTGCTTAAGGAGAGACTGGCGTAGCAATAACATGTTCTTTTTCATCATAAAGCTGGATCAGCAAAGCACCGACGTCAATACCACTGGCGTAAGCGTGCACTTTTGTTGGGGGCAGGAGGGTTGATTTGTCGGAGAATTAGATGAGATGTTAGTGAAAACTAAAGTTTGCGGATGGAAGAGCCTCAATCGGAGAACCACTCGTAGGCAGAAAAGGCACGTGAGCGGGTGAGTGATGTCTGCAAAACGAGGAATGAAGTGGCGCAATTATGAGTAAAACCCAAGAAAACTTTGAAGTTCCTTTACATTCTGAGGGGTTGCAAATGATGCAACGTTAGCCGTCTACTGTGAATCAGCTCTAACGCCCACACGATCAACAAGGTGACCAGGAACCAAAACCTGCCGTTCACCGAAGCGACATTTCTTCGCATTCAACACGAGACCAGCGTTTTTCAGCCAGTCTTGTATAAGCCCAAGACGACATTGTGCTTATGAATAGTCCGGCTCAAATGACGCCATCATCAAGGTAGTACATACATATATGCCATTTTAAGCCTCGTAGGATGGCATCCATAAATCTCTCAAAAGTTGCAGGAGCATTGCATAGTCTGAACCTCATTACATTAAATTCAAGAAGGCTGTCGGATATGATAAAAGCACTCTTCTACTTGGCCTTTGGGACCATAGGTATCTACCAATATCTCGACCGCAAATCTAAGGATGAAAATTATAATGAGGCGTGCAGGCAATCAATGGCGTCATTGATCCGGGGAAGAGGATAAACATTCTTCTTAGTTACAGCATTCAAGCGGCGATAGTCCATGTAAAGCGCCATGTATCGTCTTTATTCTTGACCAGAATGACAGAAGCAGCCCAAGTACGCATGGCTCTTGAATAATACCTTTGACCAGCGTATGCCGAACCTCTTCACTGATGACCTGCCGTTCTGTTGGCGGCACTCTATACGGCTTCTGTCGAGATGAATGTGAGTAGCCTGCGTTAATATGATGCGGGTACGTGCCAGGGGAATACACCTTGAACCACTTGTATCCGAAAGTAAAATATCTACGAGTACTTAAATAGTAAAGTCTGCAACGCCGCACGTTGTTCACGCGTTAGAGATTTACTGATCATTCGACGCAGTGGCGAGTAAGGGGTTTTGGTACCAGTAACTCCGTTAGGCCCATTTGTTATCAAGACCACCAACGGAGGAGCATTTATTGACCACATGTGGCCATCTTCATATTCACGGGCTAAACCACAGGTTGCGAAGAACTATTGATGGCCCACAGTCGTGAGCCGCCCTTGACCGCCGACAGAACGCAATGAAGAACTAGAATCAGTTTGGCACAGTTTTAATGCAGCGGTGCCACCGTATCATTGAAGGTGTCTGAAGCACGACAAGGGCACAAAACTCGTACGCACAGCATAGAAAGGGCATCTACCGTGGTATCCTCGGATACGCAAAACATATCCTCCAGCTATGAGGAGTCCTCTAAGAGCCCCGACGGAAGGAAACCATCAATGCAGAGTTCTTCGTAGCGACCGTCTACCATCGCACCACACATTCGCAAATATTAAAGAACATAATGGAAAACAGCGCTGGCGGACGAAGGCTAAGAAGAAGGGCATACAATTGCGCTGTGTGGACACACCAATCCGGCAGCGCTGTTTTCCGTTATTCTCTACCAACTCGCCCTGAACCAATCAAAAAGCAATTCCGAGAATCACGTCATGCATGCATCGCGAAGCCACTGCAAACTTAGCGGTGAATATTGTTCCGCCAAGGCACATCATAGCACAGCACATCCCCAAAGAGTATAGCAACTCACCACCCGCCCATGAAAGTTCACATATACGTCCCACATAAACATAACTTTTCGGCTTAAGCGCTCCTAAAAGATAAACTCATAATAGAAATTGACGCTCCGACATTCATTAACACCACTTTCGCCACACCATCGACAAGCACAGAAACAGTGTTCTTTAACATTATAACAGTTGGAGGAATTTTTGCAGGCAGTGCACAGTCTCCTGCGGCCTCGCCTACAGCGGCCGCGCTGACTAGTATTCCGGCACAGGCGATACAGACCACCGCCACGGCCGTGGTGACGAAAAGCGACGGGCAGAAGAGGCAGGCGGTAGAGAGAAGCTTCCGTCGGGAAAGGAGAGTGACTGTGTGGTCCATCGGTCTGGGGAACATCGCATGAAGATGTGGTCCATTGCCAAGAGGAATCATATAAATGGCTACGTGGCTGAGCTTGGTTGACGGGGCGACCGTAGCGGGTGTGTGCGTGATTGCGGCAGTAGGAGCGATGTGTCCTTCAATGACACAACGGTGGCAGACCGAGGCAGTGCGGTGAAAAGTTCGTTCTCTTGCAAACTCCAAGGGGGCAGGGGCCATTTGATAATAAAACGTACCTGCAGGTTTTCAGGCTGGACGCCTGAAAGAGCGAACAGGTGACGGTTAGGGATTTTGCTCAAAGCGCGGCTCGTATTGCTGTGTGTATAGTGAGCCGGGCGTGAGTCATAGCGAGAGAGTTGATTAGAGCTATCGACTCTTGCCGTTGTGCTACAGGCATAAGTGTGTGATGACGGTATTCGTCCCGGGCATCAAGAAAAGCATGGCGAGAGCCTCTCGAGGAGCGGTAACGTCAGCAGGCATGGTCGGTGGACACCGTACAGACGGCTCGAACCGCTGGAAATCCTCGCGAACTATTTGCCGGATCGTCAATGACAGATCCTGAAGGTATCTTCAATGCTAGCCACAGTTGGAACGTTGACTAGCCGCCCAAATTTCTGCCTTATGCGACACATCCTCAATGTCTCGAAAGTGCGAAGGTGGCAAATGTGATCATAGACAGTGTCCAGGTCATCACCTGCTTTCAAAAAATTATAAACATCAGCGATGCCTCTAAGCAGATGACCTACTTTATCGTCCTCGGTCATCTGGACAAATGTTGCTGTACAGAGTTTCAAGACTTCCTCTATTAAGGTTGTGTAGGTTTCTCCCGGTAGCTGAGAATTGTGTGCGAGCAAGTGTTCTCCGAGTTTGTTTTCGTGTAACGCAGTCCACAAATCACAGGCACAATTCGATGACAAAATGTTCTAAGGTTATCAGTGTCCTCATGGTTTTTCAACCAGACTAGCACAGTATTTGTCAGGAAGAAATCCACATTGGCTAGCTGAGCAGAGGCATCCCATCGTTTTTAGCAGCTTACCCATCGGTAGTGGGTCAGTCACTCGGCAACGTCCTCGCCCGCTGTTCATTGAAATTCCGAGGCTGCCGATAATGTTTCGTGGAACCAGTTACAGCGCCAACAGGCTGGTCTCCAACTCGGATTGCAGCTGCACCCTGAGCTTCTGGCGGGTCATCGGCAGGTTGCATGGTACTATTCAGTGGGTCAAGGCCCACAAGTCGACGACTCCTATGATGCTTCAGTTCTAACTGCGCTGATTATAGGGCATAGGATCTTTACCCTGCAACTCCTCCACAATGTCAAGCCCGTAACGTGACGAACAAGGCCTTCTGGCAAAATGCCAAGCCTGGTTCACGCGGCCAGCGGGAAAGTAGTACAGGCACCATCAGAGATGGTCCAACGGAACAAGCACCCCTCCAACTCCTCCTCTTTCTTCATTTGCCTGGCTTTCCTGAACACTACTTTCCTGTAACAGTATTGCGCACCTTTAATGCTTTTCTCTAATATATGTGATTCGTTGGTAATGGATATTATAGCGCCTTACTTGGCCATATTCGTGTTTTAATCATTTGTGTTCTTTCTTTTACGTTTGTTCAACTTCTGTGTATAATGCATAAGTACCAGACGACAGTGTTCTTCGCGCGCTTGTGATGTGAAAATGAATTACGTAAGGACTTTTTGCATGCCCAAACATCAGCATATTTTCAAGTACTGAATGAAATGTGCATGATTTCACACCGCGGTCAGAAATAGTACGATGCGCCTAAATTGGCCGAGGTTCACTTCTCTGAGCGATATCACTTCTCTGAGCGATACTTCCAACTGTATCAGCCATTTTATTTCAAGTTTAATGTGCATTGCTCACATACGTGTATTTTTTTACGATTGCATAAGTAAATAAAACGTCTCATAGGGAAGTATTGTACCGAAACCTCTTCGACTAAGTTTATTCACATCTAAACGTCTACAAGCGATAACCTGGCGGTTACCGCTCGTAAAATGTACCGCATATTGCTTACTATAATCTCGCGAGACGACAAAATGATGGACAAACGTATTAACAACGATGGAATATACCAAAGTTCTCTACAACAGATCAGTTCACTATAGAACGATTTAAAAATTAGACCTACCAGAGGCTGATAACGATAGTATGTACTAAAAGCATAATATGGCATACAAATGCACTATATGCAATAAAAGAGAGCCCCGTGCTAAACAGGGATTTAGCGTCAGTCTCCACAGCACCTGTGTAATATTTCATTACGTAGAAATTTGTGATACTCCAAGCATGACATGAAACGAACACTGCGAGCTCATAAATAAATTCGCTTAAAAACTAAAGTAGTGCCTATATGATTATTGCTCTATGCTATACTGGTGCTAGTTCAACTATGAAGATTACAAAATTAGCGTGGATATTTGAAACAAGCAGCTGTTTCGTGTAGGGAAGTGAGAAACTATTGAATAAGTAACATCTTGACAACATATATACTTGAGAAAAAGGTATACGTTAAGAAAACGACATCCAAAACCAACTAAATTAATGTGTGCATGTAGGTAGTTGTAAAAATAGGATAGAATGACCGAACAATGAAAAAACGTTGCTAGATAGTGATATGCGCTGTAGGAACTAAACTTACTAATACTTAATTAGTTTGTAAATGTTGTAAGATGTAATATTCAAATGATACGAAAGGCCTTGTTATGCTATATTTAGTTAAAGTGGTGAAGAAGGAAAACGTAGTACAGTGTATTTCATTAAGTAAGCTGAAATAATGAGAGGGATTTCGAGAGGACACAGAGAATGTGAGATCAAAAATGCAGATCAAACCGCGAACGTATCCTGCGCCCCATTCGCAAGGGCAAGCTCGTCTTTCAGCTGCGCTGACAACAGCCTGGTGAGCTAGGAGCGGGCTCAAGGGAAGGGGAGGCAGGAAGCTAGATTGACAAGCAGGAAAATAGAAAAGGCAGTGTTCTTGATCGGCGTATAGGCCAGGACTGTTGGAATAGTAGGGTTCAGAATGAAGACGAAAAGGAAATGGTCGGGATTGTGCAAAGAGTGTTTTCTTGGGCCTTAAAAACTGTATGTGCTTGAGCAAAGTTGAGGAGTGAGACCGATATGATGACATGATTTAATGGCACGAACACTCTAGCAGCGATGTGGATATGATTTATGTATATGCCACACGTAACAAATCGTGACCTTGGTGCAAAAAAGTGAAGACTACATATTCCCTGGAGCCTGTACCTGATATGGTATCGTCAGTGTATGCTACAGCTGCGTTGTGTTCTGACATTATTTATAAGAACGGTATGTGACGCGTTAGAGTGCAGCACACAAGAACCATCTCCACTTCCCCAGATTCAGTTCGGTGCGTCATTCACTGACGTTTGCTGCTGGGCCTCAAGCAAACTACTGTTTATTGTTCTTTAATGTATATATTTCTTTTTATTTTTACCTACACTTTCCTTTCTCTCTATCGCTCACCTGTTCGATTTTCTCTACCCCTTCCTCGCTATCCCTTTACTTCCGCCGCCCCAGTTCAGGTACTTCAGATATCAGATAGCAGATACCCTGGCTGGCAAACAGCTTTCCCTTTCATTTGTATATAAATTAATTACCCACTACCCCCACCACCACCACCGTTCACTCATATAGGATCACTGCTGAACCTCGGCGCCAGATTTTCGCGATTTTAGTGTAAATGTTTTCCGGGTGACAACCATGCAGTATGTTTGCATATCAATTTATGTTTCACTTTATAAACAATTCTGGAAGCCCTTATCGGCTATTACAAGGGGAAAATAAAAAATACCGATCAGCGCATGCGTACTACTACAAGAAACACAATCCATTGTATTTTTGTTCACAAAAAAGTACGATTAGCGAATCTAAACAAATAGTGTGAATTGGAGTGTTTAAACTCAACAACGCTTTTTGGGAGGTACGATTACTGAAACATATCACCTCTAGATGTGTGTGTGAGCATATTGCGGTAATCAGTGGGTGGGATCTGCAGATTAGTGTCTTAGCAAAACCTATTTTAACAAAGCTTACGGCCCCGCAGGGGGCACCTGTTAAGCAGGTGTTTGTGTGTTTTGTGCGACACCACGGACCCCGAGCACCCACGTTCCGTCCTACGTCCATCGCCGTGTCTTGGGAAAAGAGCCGATGCCGAGTGTTTGGACCTTTAAGGCTCGTCGGCCGAGGTAACACACCACTTTGGCCCACGCTTCCTATAGACGGCACCTCTGGCCTGACCCAACCGAGGGAAATCGGCAGTCGCCTTTTCCTATCCTCCCCTGCATCTTTTGCTTTCCTGTCTTCTACCTTACAACTGTTCTGTCTCCTCCTCTTTTCTGTTATTTTTTTCTTTTCCAGGTGGCAAGGGTTAACCTTGTGTGGCCAACCAACCTGTACGTGTTAAGCCATATTTGGTTATAGTCAGGGTGTAAGCCTGGCGTGGGCTGGACTTTCTCGGAAGCTCCTGTCCCGTCCCCTTGTTGGGCTCGGTGGTGGGTGACCGCCCCCCTGACCGAAGAACAAGATTATTTTTTTGGCTTCTTTACTATCACGTGATCGATCCCGAAAAAGTGGCCGCACCGATGAAGCCTCCAAATTCTTCCTGAAAAATCCAAACAGGTTCCCACGATATCTTTTAGTACACAGTGACAACTCTGAGAAAACGGCTAGACAAATTTCACCTTTCATAGTGGCCACACTGACAGAAGTAATAGGGCAGGGTTACAGCGTGAAGAAACTTCTGAACGGAAACCTTCTGTTGCAAATGTTCTATAATCATCAGCACGAAAAACTGTCCATATTGAAGTATTTTGGCGAAATCCCAGTGACCATCAGTCGCCATCCTTCTCTGAACACTGTCCGCGGATTTATCTCTGACGACGACCTCAGATTCCTTACTGAAGAGGAAGTGCTAGAGGGCCTAAACGAACAACACGTAACAGATGTGTATAGGATAAAAATGAGGCATAAAGACAAAGAAATTCCAATCAAGCACGTAGTCCTGACATTTGCACAAAGCATCCACCCCGAATAAGTCGATATAGGCTATGTGAAACTTCAACTCAGGAAATATATTCCAAATCCTCGCCGCTGCTTCAAATGCCAACGCTATGGTCAGGGCTTCCAGACTTGCCGCGACCAGCAGAGATGTGCAAAATGTGTTTCCCGTGAACACGACTGCCAGAAATGCGAGGTTGAGCCACATTTGTGTGCCAACTGTGATTGCAGTCATCCTGCCTATTCACTCACATGTCTAATGTGGAAACAGGAAAAGGAAATCATTACCACCAAGGTCATATAAAAACATAACTTTCTGGGAAGCACGAAATCATGTTCTGTCAAATAATCCTGCTTATTCTGTTGTGGCGCAACAGGGCACTGAGCCATAACAGACTCTGGCACCTGCCCAGGTTTCACACAGTGAACCGGGAGCAGGGCCATCCGTGCCCTTGGTGGCTGCGGCCAGCACTGCGCCACCACCAGAAAAACAGGCTGCGCAAACCCACAGGTCAGCCGGCCCCAAGGCCTCTCACCACGCGGTGAGGGGAAATACAAACGTACCTGTGCGGTCCGCACGAGCGTCCAGCGTGTCAGAAGACGCGATGGACACAAGCCAAGGCAGTCCTGTACCGTTGACGTCAGACGGACGGCGCAGCTCCTTGGATCGACAAAAAAGAGATAAGCCCCAAATCAGAGGGCCCGAAAACAAAACTTAGCCTTCTGTAATCATTTAATACAAAATGGCTTTATACAATGGAACTGCAGAGAACGTTTAACTAATATGAATGACATAAAATACTTATTAGCCACTCACTCACCACTAGCCTTGTGTTTGCAGGAAACAAATTTAGGTCCCCAACATAAGAATATACTAAAAAGCTATACAGTCTTCCGTCGCGACCGAGAGCAAGCTCTCAGGCTCTCAGGTGGCGTTGCCATCATAGTACAAAATGGAGTAGCAGTTCGAGAACACAAACCTAAAACTAAGTTTGAAGCTATAGCGGTGACCTTATAGTCTTTTAAAACAATAACTGTGTGCTGCATATACTTTGAACCACACCTTAAACTTAGTATTCATGTATTAGATCTTTCAAAGCAGCTTCCAGAGCCATTTTTATTAGTAGGAGATTTTAATGCACGTTCCATCCCTTGGGACAGCAGAGAAACAGACACGAGAGGCGAAGTCATAGAGGATTTTATACTGTGTAATAATATCTGTCTCCTTAACACCGGGAAACCAACCTGCTGTTCATCTAGTTCAGGAAAAATGAGCTGTATTGATTTATCTCTCAGCTCACCCTCTATTTTTACAGATTTTAAATGGGACGTTTTAGATAAACCATACGGAAGTGATCACTTACCTGTACTAATCAACTCAACATCTTCACCACAAATGATCCCATCCAAGCCGCGACGCTGGAAGCTGCATTTAGCCGATTGGGCAGTGTTCCAAGAGAAGGCCAGCCTAGAAAAAATTACTTCAGATAATTATAATATAGATGAACTAAATGATACACAAATTGCATCCTTACTGCAGCGCACATAGCAATTCCTCAGTCCTCTGGAGTGGTGAAACAAAATCACAAAGTATGGTATTCAAAAGAATGTAAAGAAGCAAAAAAGGAACAACACGAAGCATGGGGTATTTTTCGCAGGTACCCAACAAAGGACAATTTCGTAAAGTTTAAAAAGCAAGAGCCAAAGCCCGACACATCCGCCGCCGCGCCGAAAAAAACCTCCTGGCAGAATTATGGAACATCATTAAACAGCTTAACAACATCAAAACAAATATGGTAACAGTTCGAAACCTACATGGCAGCTTCTCTCCATTCACCATTCCCCTTTTAACAGCCCCCGGAGTACAGAAAACTATACGAAAACAGGCCGACATTTTAGGTGAATATTTTTTTGCAGTTTCCAGTTCTTCACACTACACTCAACCATTTCTAAAATACAAAAATACAGCAGAGAAACCAAAACTCCCTACAAGTGGTGGTACAAAAACCATATAATAGCTTAATTACACTACAAGAAATAAAAAAAAAATTATTAGCTGCCGGTAAACAGACTGCACCTGGTCCTGACCAAATGCACTATGAAATGCTCGCCCACCTATCCGAACCTGCTATAGAAGCACTGTTAAAAGTTTTTTTATTTACAAAATTTAGGTCCTAGAAAAATTGCCTGAGGCGTGCAAAAAAGTTGTCATACCATTTTTGAAACCTGGAAAGGAGCCGCCATTTCCTGGTAGTTATAGGCACATTGTTCTCACCAGCGTTTAAGAAAAATCATTTGAAAGTATTTTAAACGTCTGACTAACTTTTGTTTTAGAATCTCAGGAACTTTTAAATATTCACCAGTGTGATTTTAAAAAAGGATGCTCAACAAGTGACCTTCTCGTGCGTCTCGAAAACACTACCAGAGAAGCTTTATACACCGACAGCATTGTCTTGGCGTTTTTCCTTGACCTTGGGAAGGCATATGACACAACTTGGAGGTCTGGGATATTGCGCGACCTGGCAGATATAGGCATACCGGGCAGAATGCTAAAGGTTTTAAGTGACTTCTTGTCTCATCGTTTGTTTCAAATACGTGTTGGGACATCCTTGTCAAGAACCTTTCTGCAGGAGAATGGTGTACCCCAAGGGTGCATTTTAAGCACAACACTTCTCGTTGTAAAAATGAATACGATTAGCAAAGTAATGCCAAATTTCATAATTTATTCACTCTAAGTGGACGACCTTCAAATAGCCTACACATCGTGCACCATGTCCACATATGAGAGGCAGGTCCAATTAACAATAAATAAGGTAACGAATTGGGCCAGTGATAATGGGTTAATATTTTCTCCGCAGAAGACAGTAGCAGTGATGTTGTCGCTTAAACGAGGCATACAGCCCACCCCTACCATAAACCTAGAGGAAATCAAATTGCACGTAAACAATAACCATAAATTCTTAGACATTACTTTTGACAAAAACTCACTTTTCTCCCCCACATACAAGGCCTAAAGACGAAAGCCTCCAAATCCGTAAATATCTTGAAGGTCCTTTCACGTAAACATTGGGGATCGGATAGGGCATGCCATTTGCATATATATCGCTCAGTTGTGCGCTCCTGCTTGGACTACGGAAGCATAGTAAAAGGATCAGCTAGTCAATCATATTTAAAGCAGTTAGACCCAGTGCATAACTTAGGCCTCCACCTTGCTAGTGGTGCATACAGAACGTCTCCTGTGGATAGCCTCTATGTGGAAACTAACGAGCCTTCACTGAAAGATAGACGAGCTTTATATACATGCGCATATGTCCTTAGAATAAAGTCGCAAAAAAAAAAAAACACCTGTGATATTCAATAGCCATAACCTGCCCTTCCAGAGTCATTTTCACAAATAGGCCTCAGTCAACGAGACCATTGACAATGCGGTTCGAAGTGATATTTTGCAAACGCCATATTCTGAACACATTACCGGATATCGCTCAAAACAACAGCCCTCTACCGCCGTGGTACAATCACCGCACAATCAGTGATCTCACTCTCACACAGTTTCCAAAGACTAAAACCCCACAAGAGCACATTATTCAGGAATTTCTTAAACTTCAGGAGGAATACAGAAGCTTCGCAGAGTTTTATACCGATGGATCGAAAACAGCTGTGTACACGGGAAGTGCAGTTGTGCGAGGAGATTCCGAGGTAATAATAAGACTTCCACACTGTGCATCTACTTTCACTGCTGAATCCCACGCCATTTCTGTTGCCGTAAAGAAAATAATAAAAAAGAATGTTACAAACAACATTATTTACACAGACTGCCTTGCTGTCCTCAGAGCTCTAAATCTAAGAAATGCAGCGGCTCCGTTACTCGGAGACATAATGCATAATATAGGCACCGTGCAGGAGTAACTCGCGGTGTGACGCGCGCGCCCCTCGCGGCGGGAAGAACAGTTTGGTAGGGAGACGTGCGCCCGGCCGTGCAGCGGAGACGCGGCGGATCTGCTGTGCGTGGGGCGCATTCGCCGTTCGTTCTTTCGATTCGCGGCATTCTATGGTCACAAATGAATTGCTAAGTTGCTGTCCCTGGGTTTCTGCTGTTGCACGCATTTTCACTGGCCTAATAAAATATTTTTCGCGTCACCGAATAAGCTTTACGAAGCGAAGCGACGCTAAGTGTGAATCGCTGCCTTCCAACGAGCAGTGAGCTGGCAATCATGCCCGGGTATTGCCGCGTCCAGATTTACCGCGAAGCATTTTTCCCGAAAGAGGACACACTATTTCTTCGCCTGCATTAGCATCCTTTCTCAGCCCGCAAAAAAAAAAAAAAATTATATTTAAAGAAACTAGGCAACTCATAGGCATCAGCGCTACTGGGACCGCTGTGCGCGCCCAGTGGGCCGCGCTCGTGGATGCAGTTGTTCATTACATAATTTTTATTTATGCTGTCCTGTGGTCTATATTTCCCTGTCTACGATATCTTGCATAAGCACCAGTACAATGCAGAGAGTAATCAACAGGAATGGAGCGTTTTAATGGCGCATTTACTATGTCTTGCGCATTAGTTTCGCGAATTTAGCCTGGCAACTTTTTTTTTTGCTTGCTTGCTTTCATTATTTTTATCCTCCCTCTCAGCTCGTTCCTTTTTTTTTCTTTTCACACCCTTTCCTTCCACGCTTATGCCGCTACTTTCCTTCTCCTCTTGGGCGGTTTCCTTTGTCCGTCCCCCAGCCTAACGTTTTTTTTTTCCTCGCCATCCTTCGCTGTCCACTTCGCCCTCCTCTGTAGATGTGATTCATAAAGCCCCTGTCTGCCATTCCATACGCTTTATTCATTTAGTTGTGTTAATGACATTTCGATGTCTACTGAGCTGTTGAACCTCGAATGATAAGCGGTTTCTCATGCGATACTGCTCAATCGAGACTATAGTAAGAAATAAGTAAAAAAAAATACATTTTTTTTTTACTTATTCGTGGACAATCTGAACAGACCTTGCATTCAATACATGCCATCCTGCTCCAAAAAAGGTGTCGAGCGGCTGGCTGCCACCTGTTACCTTCCCCTGTCAAAACTTAATTTTGTGGCAGAGGGCAAAGTACCGTTAAAGAGGCATTAAGGATCGTTAAAAAAAACGAAAGAAAACTAGCATTCAAGTCGGGATAAGGCAGGACGTTCTTTCAACTAAAAAGAAAATTAAGCATGCTACAATTCTGACATGTGACAGAGAGGAAGACATGCATGTGTATTAGAAACTGTAGATCGCTTGTGCAGTGCTGTAAGGGAGTTTCCATTCTCATAGCTTTGTCGCTGTATCAGCGACCGCGTGCCATCCTTTCCTTTATCGTCGAGGGAAGTGGCAACCGCCTCACCAGAAAACAGCTAATGCTCTTCAAAATCCGTTTGCATAATATAAGTGCCTGCGGCATTTTCAGGCCCCGGTAATCGCGTTCTCGAGTTTTCAGGCTTGTCGCTTTTTTTAGGCTTTTTTCTCTTCTTCGACTACAACTTCAATCATTCCTATTCTTCTCCCACACTAGTTTCATCCTTCTCGGCCGCTCGATTCCCCACAGCTTCGTTTTTTTTTTTTTTTCTCAGTCCTTCAGCTTGGGGCGTTCCAGCTGGCCTTTGTGAAGCTGTACCAGCGTTGGCCACAAATGTTCTTTTTTTTATTTTTCTAAGTTTTTACTGTGTTTTTTACGCCCCCACCCTCCCACCTCCTCCGTTTTTTGCTCGGCCTTTTCCAACTGCGCACGCTTCTCCATGCTTCGCCTGTCGTCTTCCGTTTCGCGTGTTTCCAGCCTAGAAATAAACGTCCAGCGGGTGGTCAGGGCTCGTTTCTGTCTCTGCGTCGTGTGTCGTGTGGCTCTCGCATTGTTTGTGCTTCGCTACGTCACTCGAGCTGGCTGAAACTGCTACTATTTCGCTGCGCAGGCCACCTTTTTCAAGCGCGCGCCCTGCCCAGGCGGCCGCGCGTCTCCCTATCAAACTGTTCCGGCGCTCACTCGTGGCGCTGCCTGTTCGCCGCGGGTGCTGCCCCCTGGGTTTCTGCACGGTGCCTATAGACTGTTTTATCATGGGCGCTGCCGGGATGGGATGGATGAAATATAGGAGCGTCCCCTTTGAAACGGGGGGGTAGCAGTAGCTATCATGCTCATTTTTCTCCCTATATCTTAATTATTGATTTAGAATGTTAACTAAACCACCATTCTATTTATTAAATTTTGTTCCTACATTACTAACATTATGTCACTTCTCTGCTTTTAAGCCACCAATCTTCCAGTCGTTTTTTGCTAGTTTCCACCGCCGGTTTATTCACCCGGCCACTGTTATCTCTAAAGCCCAGAGCTTCAGGAACAGTGATTGCGCCTGCACCAACTTCCGGATAGATACCATCACATTCGAGTATAATATGGTCAATTGTTTCACTGGAATTTCCACATACAGCACATGCGTCATCTCCATTGTTAAATTTCTTTTTGTAGCTGCGTGTTCTAAGGCACCCTGATCTAGCTGCCATTTTGTGTATGTGGCGCCATCTAGCGGCCGAGGTGTGAACAACCGCCATGCTGGTATGTGGGGTCCCATCCGCTGAACAGGCGACAAGTAGCGCAAATCGGCATTTTGGAGCTTTCGCATGCAATGTTTTGCTTTCTGAAAGTACCTAGCTGAAAGAAAAAGAAATTTTCAGTAGCAGCGAAGCTATTTGGTCAGAAATGACAAAAAATTATGCTCCTGATCAGGTTGGCTGAAGGCTACAAGCCTGATTACAATGAGTGTGTACCTTTGATGTGGCACAGAGAGGCGGCGGCGCACCACTGGCCGCGAGGGCAGCTTTAGACCTACTTTTTATTCCTAATGATTTCTAGAGACTGCTTACCGTAACAATTTGACGAAAAAAAGCAAGCGAATGTAGCCGTTTCATATGTCACGTTTAGGAACAATGCTAATCGCGCTGCATTTGTTGGGTCAGCCGATCATTCATATACTTTTTGCTGCTTGAGCGGCTACTACGGAAGTTCTCACACCTCCACTGGGGTTCTATTCTTAAGTATCCATTATCCATTTCGTATCCCTTTAATCTACTCTGGATACTTTTGTTGGGTGACAATCAGGCAGGGTGTTCAAGCGTCCACTACCAGGCAATCGGATTTCAGCATTACCTACATGACTCAACCACCTGTTTGCCGGTATGTGCGGGGAGTGGCGATGACTTGTCAATGGCGGGAGCTGCTATCCTGCAATTTCTCTGACTGGGCGTTAGTTACGTTTCTCTGACGCTGCGGTCATGCAGACATCCAAATACAAGTTAAAATGGACAATTGATACCTATGAAATAGTGACCTTAAATTATGTCTCATAATGACCTCATCAAACGTTGCTTTTGTCAACAATTATATAGTCCATTTCTCGTCGCAAGGTTTGCTTACTGCAAGCAATCGCTGCTATTCCTATGATCATATTCCCCTTTATTTTTATTATCGGCAGCAAAATCTTACGAGATGCGTGTTTTCAAAAAACAAAAATTTTGTAGCGCTGTTTCACTAAATAGGTTGATAAGCAATTTATTAGTATATCGTTATCTTCAAGTGGGACAGGTTCTTTCCTACTTGCATTAACCTCAGGCGACTGAATCGAAATAGTTCTTTACCTGGCAGCATCGTGTAAATATTTGCCGCGAGGAATATCATCCGCTTGTTGCCCAAAGACTGCCGTTGTTGCACGGGTATTCAGTTTTCCCGGTCCCTACTCGACAAACAGAGTGTTCGGAACTCGCATGAAATGCTGCCAAAGCTAAATATTTGCGGTTGGGGCTTGAAATTCAAAAGCTGCTTGTCTTAAGCCCAATTGAGTGAGTTGCAAGTGGAACAGTGTACAGCGACACACGCGCATACCACCGCTGTTAATCTTTTATCTTCTGTCAATCACCTCCTTTTGGTTATTTTTTTGTTAATGCAAACAACTGAGTAAAAAAAAGATTGTGCACACCGCGGCATCTCTTAGCAGCTAAACTGCGGCCGGCGGAAATGAAACGATCAGGGAAATGAAGGAAAGAAAGGGGCGAAAGAAGAAAGAACAAGGTAAGAAAGCACATCGCTCACATCAGCTAAGCGGCTTAGATACTTTGCGGCTATTCAAGGCACTCTGTGCGCAAAAGACTGCAACGTGTGCCCTTTCTCCGTAGAATGCCCTGCCGTCCCCGCTGCTATATCCCCCCGCGTCCCCACATACCACACAAGAGGAGCCGCGCAGCGCGTTCCGGTTTGAGGCTATTTTCCTCCTCTCCGCGAAAACGGCCTATAGCAACAGCCATTGCTCGAGGATATAACAAAATTCTGCTGGGTCCCAAGTCACGTGGGCATTACGAGATAGCAGACACATGTGCTGCGAAATCCCGTGAGAAGCAAATGAAGTGTATAAACATACAATTCAGAAGAGCGTGTTGTCGGGCTAGTTGGTTCTGCGTAGTATATAAGAGAAATGCGCAACAACTTCAACAGGACACAGGAAGAAACACACAAAACAGTTCACGAGCGCTCGTGAACTGTTTTGTGTGTTCCTTCCTGTGTCCTGTTGAAGTTGTTGCGCATTTCTCTTATATACTTGCATTAAACTTGTACATCGCCAACAAAAAGAAAAATGGTAGTCTTCCTGGAATAGTAAAGCGGATAACAAACTACACCTATACTCCGCGACAACTTTTTTTGGCCCCGCTATCGAAGCTACGGAGGAGGAGCACCTGTAAATGTGTCCCTCCGCCATGTAGTTCGGAGGGTCGGCCTCCACGGAGCAGTTTCAGTTTCGTTTCTGCCGCCAGAAAGAAGCGCGTTCCGCAGCTTACTTGTTGGAGTCCGATATCTTTTTTTAATAGGTTCACGCGCGCTTTATAGTCACCATTAACGACGAGCAGCCAGACGAGAACGTACAGACATTGCTGTTTTCTTTTATACGTGCAATCAGCCGCGCCCAGCAACTTTCAGTAAGGCATTATAACTCTTGGCTCGCACATTTTTCACTAACGAAGTAAAATAGATAGCTTACCTATTTTTTAGCACTAGAAGCCAACACTAACGTGCGCTAATGCGCGATATATTGTTACGTTTCCGTGAGAAATAAAAAGTAAATTGCGAAGAAGAGACAGCGCCTACAATGATCTTTGCTAATGCTCGTAGAAACTATATATCTGTTGTATGTTTGTCTAAGTAAGCATTCAATAAATGCTTGCACCAGTAGATCACACCACGTAATTTCATATAGAACAGAAAGCTACAGCAGGTAGTTTTTCTGCGTAAACACAGCACTGCAGTCGAATAAATTAAAAAAAAATATATATGGATGCTCCACAACACTGTCATCGCACAACGTGACAATAGTTTTCAGCTGAAATAATAATAAATTCCTGTGAATCAGCAATCTTGATGTCCCCCTTCCAATTCTTCCACGCCACTCATTTCGCTGCTTTCGTTGGGTGAGCTAGATTTCGGGTCCAGAGAAAGTATATTGGCATCCAGCTGCGTGTCAATTACTCCATCACGTTCCCGTGCTTCTTCAAGGCGTACAACATGGGCACAGTCCCGTGACCAATCCTCCCTTGTAACGCAAGAGACCCCTTCGTTCACGAGTTTTTCTACTGCGGACAGAATGAGCGTAGTGTTGTTGGCAGCGACGTAGCCTTTCCCTTGACTCCACACCAGCTCAATGGGATTAAATTCACAATGATAAGGAGGCAGCCGGACTACGTCATGGCCAGCACTCTTTGCCAGAGCATCAATGCGGTACCCAGAATATCGATGTTTGTGTTGGTTTACAACCTGCAACAGTTCCGCCTTTAGCTGGTCGCCCGAAAACGGAATGTTTTTTTTTCTTTCAACCAAGATTCAATGTCGCTTTTTCGAGTACGCGAGGTTGGTACTTTTTCCAGTTGCACACTATGGTACGGAGCGTTATCCAACTATTACACTGTTTTGATCAATGTTCGCACTAATTGTCCCATGAACCACTTTTCGAATCGAGCACCGTCCATTTCGGTGTGGTAATCGGCAGTTCCTTTTGTAGCGCGAAAGATAAGGCACGCGTTTTCGACGAATCCATTCTCACTGCCGGCGTGAGCCACGATCAATCTGCCGCCTTTGCCGCTTGGTGCACGAAGTCCAGTTGTTAGGCCTTGGCAAAACGCATCCTCCCTTGACGCCACTGTGGTGCCTGTGGAAACTTTATCTTTAACGTGGCCTGCATTAACCCAGGTCTCATCAAGGTAGGAAACGGTCCTGCAAAAGGAAGTGAATTTATGTGGCACTCGGTTTTCTGCATCCATTGCTAGTTGAAAGCTAAATACTACTACTATACTACAACTACTACTACTACTACTACTACTACTACTACTACTACTACTACTACTACTACTACTACTACTACTACTACTACTAATAATAATAATAATAATAATAATAATAATAATAATAATAATAATAATAATTAATAATAATAGTAATAAATAACGAGCCCAAAGTGATTTTGACGCGATCTTCGATTTAGGACGGACAGAGGTTTAAAAAAAAAAGCATACAGACTCATACATGCAGCCCCGAAGCGGCCCCATCGCTATACGTGATCGCAGGGTACGTGAGACGATGCACCTGGACGGTTTTCATCGCGATCACATGACACGACGAAGCCGGCAGCGCAAGGCACTCAACTTACGTATGACCGTATTGCTTCGTCTATTACGCGCCTGCCTCTCCATGTTCATCCGAACCGCTTCCGACACTGCACTGCGCTTTTCCATTGTAATTGTCTTACAGCTCTGCAATTACAAAACAATACATGTTTAATCCTTACCTTCTCACATAATGCATGCAGTTGCATGTCCAAAAATACCTAACAGAAAGCGTACTTGCTTCTGCTTCTTTCTCATCCCCCGGATCATCCGGAGGTTCTTTCGTCGCCACATGACGATGTCGTCTCTTTCCAGAAGGGAAGAGTTCAGCTTGCGCTTCCGGAACGCAAACCCGATATCGTTTAGTATCCTCTGCACGTACGGACACTTATATTCGACATATCCATATCGTGATCATTTACTAAGTCCTCCCTTAGCTTTGCGGCAGTCGGCACTTCGTTGCGCATATAATACTGATGCACTTTGCGCCTCAGGACAGCGAGAGTGAAAGTGTCGTACCTTTCAAGCCGCGTCTTCCCGTTCTTTTTCTGAAAACAAGCCCAGGTGACGACTTCAGCCTTCTTCGCTTTGGAGATTTAAGAGAGCCAGAGAGGGCCTCCGCTTTAATACGGGAGACGGCACGCTCACTCACACCGGTGAGCTCGCTGACTTTGCGGCGCACGGATGATATAGAAAGCTGAGGCTGACTGCTCCTTACGCCAGCGTACACGTTGCACACCATCTCTTTTGCCTGCTTAGACAACCATCGGTTTTTCAGTCTCACTTGCATCTTCTTTGGCGAAAGAAGAGGTATAGTTTCGGAAGAACCCGACGCGGCGCAAAGAGCAGACGCCATCCTCTTTCAGCGCGATCGGTGTTTTGAAGACCCGCGACGGAACTCAAGCGAACCCATAAAACCCTGAAAAGAAAACAAAACGCTTCGCAGTCACCTTCCAACGCTAGCGAATCGTCGTTATGTTAGAAATGTGCTTAAAATCACAAGTTTTATGATTTCTAGTTTCTTCAAGGCTAAACACTAATTTCAACTTGCGAACTATATTCACCCGCTCAGGGACACAATGCGTTTCGGCCTCGCAGCCTTCCCAGCGGTGCCAAGAAAAGTTGACGCCGGGTATAGTAAAGCCAGTTTGGGAGAATGAATGTCGTGCCGGCATCAGGAACGTTTCATAGAAGTAATACTATGCCGCCTCCGCATTGGACACACACACCTGAACATAAGTTTCTCCTGACAAAAAAAGATAAAACTCAATGCGAAGAATGTGGAGAACAACTAATTATTAACCACGTTTTATTCTTAGTTAAGCCAGTTTGGGAGAATGGATGTCGTGCCGGCATCAGGAACGTTTCATAGAAGTAATACTATGCCGCCTCCGCATTGGACACACACACCTAAACATAAGTTTCTCCTGACAAAAAAAGATAAAACTCAATGCGAAGAATGTGGAGAACAACTAATTATTAACCACGTTTTATTCTTAGTTAAGCCAGTTTGGGAGAATGGATGTCGTGCCGGAATCATAGAAGTAATACTATGCCGCCTCCGCATTGGACACACACACCTGAACATAAGTTTCTCCTGACAAAAAAAGATAAAACTCAATGCGAAGAATCTGGAGAACAACTAATTATAACCACGTTTTATTCTTATTTATGCACAGGTCTTGAAACACTAAGAAACAAATATTTTACCCCATTTTACAAAAAACATATTCCTTTTCACCCAAAACTGATTTTAGGCGAAGATAGACTTGTAGATTTGAAGTGCGTTTTCAGTTTTCTAAGGGAAGCAAATGTTTTACACTAATATAGAATAAATCAAGTGTGCATCAGTAAAACAACATCATGATTTCCACATCATTGCGTTAGCAGCTAATGCGCCATAAAAACCAAAGCAACCCGTTTCCTAAAAGGTGATCTTCTAAGCAAACTCTAGTTTAAATACACCTGTTTTCCCCCTTTTGTAAAAACAAATTACCCTTGCTCATGGCGCATGATAGCCTTAGTTGCTTATGCGCCAGAAAACCCAACACAGCACAACACAACACAGCAATAAAGCTTATGGAGAAAATTGAGGTGGGGTATACTCTCCTACTTGTGGTAGTTGAGGTAGTGAGGTATTGCATGCATAGAACTGTCACATACTACGTTTCCGCTAAAGGAAAAAAAAATATATAATAAAAATATACCCTTGCAATATCTTTAGTATATTCACTTGGTAATCGCAATTTCGGCCCCATATTGTTCCAGTTGTGGGCTCGAATCCCACTTCTGCCATCAAATAATGCGGGCTAATGGAGCTATCTAGTAGAAACCACCCAGTAATGCAAATCCACAGAAAAAAAAAAGTACTGGTAGTGATAACTCTTCTTTAACCTCTGACTCACGCGCTCGCACCACCGTTTCTCTTTTGGACGCTTTGTTGAACGGCGTTCGAATGTCCCTGCTCCATGCTCCACCGCAGTGGGGCAGTAGTTAAGATGCCTGACTACGGTACCGGTGTACCCGAGTTCGATTCCGACTTCCGGCAGTTGCCTTTCGATGGAGGTGAAACGAAGAGGCGTCCTTGTGCTGTGCGATGTCAGTGCACGTTAAATATCTCCATGTGGCCGAAATTATTCCGGAGCACTCCACTACGGCACCGCTTTCTCTCTTTCCGCTTTCAATTGCACTTTCCTCCCTTTCCTAACAGCGCGGCTCAGGTACCCACAAAGCAAGCTTGACGGTTAGTCTGCCATTTCCAACCTTGTATATCAGAACGAACACATATATGCCTCTCATTCCGCGGAGAGCCGCCACTCTCACAGACGCACTCGGCGATATTGGGGTTGCTCGGTTGATCGCTTCATGACGTACCAACCACTTGATCTCTCAAAGACATTTCGGGCATCCGCATTCCATTAGGGCTAACAAAAGGAAAGAGGTCAACATGAAGCCACAACTCGTGATGACGAATCTCTGACGGGCGTATTTCAGGAAGCAGAAGCAATTATGCTACAAAAATGTTGCATTGTGTGTTCACATCCTTACTCCTTAGGACACCAGGTGGGCACCCAGCGCATCGATCACGAAATGTTGTAAACAAGGGTAGGAAACTCTGGCTAGTTTTGGTTTCAGCTATTTCAACGCGCCTGGCGAATGAAGAAAATTAGTGCTTTTCAAGGAATGACGCCCTGTTCCCGCATCCGACACTATAAGATGCGGTGGAGGCCGGGTTTTTAAAACAGTCTGCACTGGGAAGCTCTCATTTTCGCGAGTTGTTCGAACCGCGATCGAACACGAAGTTGTTTTTACAAGACTAAAGTTCAGCCACTATGAAATGAATTGGCGCTAGCTTCTTAATTAGCAGACAATGGGCTTGTATGGAAGTTTCTTGCCCGTCTCGAAGGTACTAAGAGTGTTTGAGGGGCGCCTAGTGAAAGCGCTCGCAACTAACCTGTGTGTTGCATGTCTACTGATGTAACATTAATACCAATTTTTAAAACCTAAATAGCATGACAAAATCAATTCTTAAATTTTTCGCAGATTTAAAACACCATGCGTAGTCTATAGGCGCGCTCAATGCTTAATTCGAAGATTCAGCGTCCCACTTATGTTTCATTTGTGAGCGAAATCGGGCTATAATGGCTTGAAATAATAGAAAAATGTGGCCTTACCTCAATGTACCCTATGGTGAATAAGTATCTATATTTTACATTCTCTGGTTTTTGTGCAACATACCTCCCTGGTGCATAAATTACCTTTGATAGTTTCACCCGTGCTAACCGAGTCAGTTGTGAAAGGGTTAAAGACGAAGATCGTGTGGAGTGCGCGTGGCTCTGGGCCGCTGCTGCTTTGCCTGCTCAGAGCCTGTTCTCTGCCTCTTGCATCTCAGCGCCCCGATCATGGCCTTGACTCTGTCCTTCTGGACTGCCGTCCGGGTAACGAAAGAGCCCGTGACATTCTGGCGGAGATGCGGGGTAAAAGCACAGCCCCTCAACCCCCGCTAATCTGAGTCCAACCCTAAGTCTCAGCTGCCGCTCCTTCGACGAGGAGGTCGAGATACATGCCAGCTGGCGATTTCAAGGGCTTGGTCCCGAATTTGGTCTGTTGCCGAAATCCGGTTTTCCACGACTTACTATGGCCCGGCGTACCATGACCCAATGTCAGCAGACGGATTCGTTTCTCGCACCGTCCGTGGTACATCTACCGACGACTCCTCGCACGGCTGCCGCGTTCCAAGGTGATACCTCCGAAGATGTAGAGGACTGGCTGGAACAGTACGAACGTGTGGACCGCACACTGTGGCTGGAATGCCGAAAACTGTCTACAGAATTTGCATTTTTGCTTGGACAGTACTGCATGGCACTGGTTTGAAAACCACGAGGTCTCCCTTACATCATGGGACGTCTGTAAGGAACAGCTGCGAAAGATGTTCGTCAATCAATCTTCGCGACAATGAGCAGAAGACTTTCTGCAAACCAGAGTGCAATGACCTGATGAAACAGTGACAAGTATTGTTCAAGACGACTTACGACTTAGCGCCCGGGCCACCCCCGTAGTCACCGACGAAAAAAAGGTGCGCGCATTCATGCGGGGCGTCAAGAGTGACATTTTCGGCAGGCTGATTTGAGATCCACCCACTAGAGTGGCACAGATTGTGACAGAGGCGACGAACATAAAACAAGCCTTGGTAAAGTGAGCGGATCATTATCGTCGCCTTGCTGGAGACACCGGCCTTGCTTGAGGTCCCAGCATTTCGAAACTTTCAGCTGCTCGCTTTTCGGTCGATTCCCTCAACACTGCAAACTTTCGCGAGATCATCCGCGAAGTTGTACGAGAGGAGATACGGCAGCTGCTTCCGCCTGCTGATGGTACGGCATCATGCGCCCTCACGAACGCTGTCCGCAAAGTAGTACAACATACCATTTATTCACAGTGCTCCGTTGCTTCTTCACCTGCTCAGCCCGTCGAGACATACGTGTTCGTCGCTAGTTGCCCACCGCCGCAGCAGCCACCACCGATGCTTGTTCGCTGTTAGTACTTGCCATCATAACCGCGTATCCCTGCGTACGATCTTCGTCCGCAGCGCCACTGGATGAACAAGGCCGACGCGTGGAGGATACCCGACCAACGCCCGCTATGCTTCCACTGCAGAGAGGCAGGCCACGTCTACTGTCACTGCCCTCATCGCGAGCTCGGTCTTCGCGGCTTCCAGCGGAATGCTTCCCACCCAGAGTTCGGCGAGCAGCCCCGCGACATCGCGGAATATATGCGCCGTTCACCACCACCCGACCGGTCTTCACGTCGCGACCTTAGCTCGCCACCACCCCGCAGGTGCGATTCTCCCCTTCGCAGTAATCGGCGGGAAAGCCTGTCCCCTGGTTGGCGTTGCTCCAGGTCTCGCGCAGCTGGATACTGGCTGCGCACACGTCCTTGTCCCTAACTTTCGCGGCACTCCACAGCACCTTACGAAAGGCACGGCTCTTGGTACCATCGAGAGTATTACCGCCCTATTCAAGTTGTTGCCCTGCCAGAAGGTACTTCTCTCCCTTCTTTTCGCAGCAGAACGGTGCACCTTTGGGTGTAAGCATTGCACCAAATCTCTCTGTGTGAGAGAGAGAGCCGAACTGATAACTCTGCGGAATTTCAAGACTGCTTCTCCATGTCATTCGGAGTTCGCCAGATGACCATTACCAAACACACAATAATTACTGATGACGCTGCTCACCCTGTTCTTCAGTCGCGCACCGGGTTTCTTGCAAACAACTCGAAGTTATCAGAACCAAGTGCAAGAAATGCTGGTCGACGATATAATCCAACCCTAGCATAGCCCATGGACAGCTCCAGTGGTACTTGTAAAGAAAAAGGATGGCACTCTGATTCTGTGTTGACTATCGTTGCCTCAACAACGTCACCAAGAAGAATGTTTATCCTTTTCTTCGCATTGATGACGAACGTGATCATCTACGGCACACCCGTAAATTTTCATCCATCGATCTTGTGGTTGCTGGCAAATCGAAGTTGATGATCGCGACCGATAGAAGACTGCTTTTATCACCCCGGATGGTCTGTATGAATTTAAAGTGATGCCGTTCGGCCTCTGTACCGCCCCAACAACCTTTCAGCGCGTTATGAACACCGTCTTGGCCGGACTGAAGTGGCAAATTTGTCTGGTCCACCTTGACGATGTTGTAATCTTCTAAAACATGTTCTCCGATCACCTTCTTCGCCTGAAAGCAGTGTTACACGCTATAAGGAGCGCAGGCCTCAATTTGAAGCCAACAAAGTGCACATTCGCTTGCGATCAACTAAAATTTCTTCGCCACGTCGTGATTAGTGAGGTGTCCGTCCAGATCCCGATAAAACAGCCGTCGTCGCCTCCTTCCGCACACCATCGGACAAGAACGCCATGCGAAGGTTTCTGGGCCTTTGCGCCTACTATAGGCGCTTTGTTCCCAATCTTCCTCATGCCGCTGCACCACTTACTCATCTCACGAAGGAGAACGTCGCCTTCCAGTGGTCGGATGAACAGCAGCGTGCATTCGACCGCTTTAAACAAAGCTTACAGACCTCCCCTGTACTCGGGTACTTTGGCCAGCACACCGAGACTGAAGTTCAAACAGACACCAAAAGTAAGGGCCTCGGAGCCGTGCTCATTCAAAAACAGAACGAGACCGAGCGTGTAATCGCTTACGCAAGTCAAACATTATCGAAGGCAGAGACTAACTACTCGACAACTGAAAAAGAATGCCTCACGGTAGTTTGTGCCAATAATAAGTTCAGACCCTACTTATACGGACACCCATTTCAGATGGTTACTGACCATAACTATCTATGTTGGCTCAGTACTCTCAGAGACCATTCAGGGCGACTTGGACGGTGGGCCCTTCGGTTGCAAGAATTCGATGCTACAGTACTTTATAAGTCCGGCAGCAGGTACACAGATGCCGATTGCCTCTCGAGAGCCCCTATAAAATCAGCATATGACGGTCAAGACGACGAATATGAAGACGCTTTTAGGCGCCATAAAAACGGTCGATATGGCAGCGCGACAACGACAGGACACTGAACTGTGTGAAGTTATCCGCCCATATGGAAGGTCAAGAAGACACCATTCCAGGAGTCTTCTTGCGCGTTCTACCCGGCTTTGCAACAAGGTGCTATATAAAAAGAACTTCGCAGCTAGTGCAAGGTCTTGGCTACTGGTTGTTCCGGCTGACGACCCAACAGCCGTACATTTGGGATACAGCCGAACACTCGCACGAATTCGTTTCATGTATTACTAGCCTCAACTTGCTAAGACTATTCGTCACTATACCAGAATCTCTTGCGAATGTCAAAGACGTAAGACTCCGCCCGTACAACCCGCAGGACATCTTCACCCGTCGAGCAGCCTATGACTTCATTCAGGCAAGTAGGCATGGACCTCTTCGGACCTTTTCCTATGTCCAACTAGGGACAGCGCTGGATTGCTGTTGTCACGGATTACCTCACGCGGTATACTGAATCGCGAGCTTCGCCTTCTGCAACAGCGGCTGATGTACCGAAGTTTTTTGTCGACTCCATCGTACTCTGTCCCGGTGCTCCTGAAGTCTTGATCACTGATCACGAGGACGCGTTCGTGTCCCAGCTAATGGCAGAGACCTTGCGATTAAGCAACACTCACCACCGCAGAACTACTGCATACCACCCCCAAACGAACGGGATCACCGAGCGCCCTAGTAAAACTATGGCCGACATGATATCTTTGTATGTGGACGTAGAGCACCGTACATGGCACGACATTCTTTCCTACGCAACTTTCACTTATAACAGTGCAACTCAGAAAGCAACCGGGTTTTCGCCGTTCCGCCTGGTGCATGGCCGAGAGGTGATTACTATGCTTCCCCATGAGTAATGCCGAAAGTTGGGCGAGTTGGTTAACGTTCGTGATGGGAAAATATCGCGAAAAAGTACACGAAGGACAGAAGGACGACACGAACAAGCGCTAACTCGCAACTGCAGGGTTTATTGCTGAAGCACGCATTCCCCATGAGACTGAGGTCTACTCTTACGACAATGTCCAACTGATACCCCAGCACGCAGAAGCACGACAGTTGGCACGACTCGCATCCAAGACCGCCAGCGCGTCGATGCACGCAGGTACAACCTCCGGCATTGTGAGGTTCATTTCAAACCTGGTGATAGAGTTTGGGCGTCGACTCCCGTTCGCCGTCGTGGTCTCCGCGAAAAGCTCCTAAAACGTTACTTTGGCGCATACGAGGTCGTTCGCCGTATAAGCGACGTGAATTACGCGGTGCGTCCGATTGTTCCGAGCACATCTCGCCGGCTCCTTAATTCTGAAGTGGTGCATGTGGTTCGCCTCAAACTTACTGTGTACGCTAGGACTACGTGTTCTGACTCTGCGTCTGTTCGCTTTAACGTTTCAATTACGCCGGAGCGAGCATCGGGACGATGCGCCTTTCAGGAGGAGGAGTAGGGTCACCCGTGCCGAGTCAGTTGTGAAAGAGAAGAAGACGAAGATCGTGCGGAGGGCGCGTGGTTCTTGGGCCACCGCTGCTTTGCCTGGTCAAGCGCCTGTTATCTGCCTCCTGCGCCTCAGCGCCCCGACCCCGTCGTTTACCCTGTCCTTCTGGACTGCCGTTCGGGTATAACGAAAGAGCCCGCGACATTCTTGCCGCGAAACCTTCAAAACTGTATTTGTTGTTTTCAGCATCCGCCGGCATGCAGCCTTATCACTCTCATTCTGGCATGCGTATCAGTTCTGTAATCTTTGTAGTGCTCGATGTCGCGAGAAGCACCTTTATCATTTCCTTTGTCGCGCAAGATGCGCCGAGGTCTGTCTCGAAGATTCCGGACACTCGCGTATCTTTATACAATGTTCCAGCTTGTACTAGTGACAGCGATGTTATCTAGATTGTTCTGAGCCGCCTTTAAATTGAGCGTTGATGTGTGTGGCAGGAATTTGTAGTTCGACGATCGACGAGCACGTTTGTTGCTGTCGCCGCAGCCGAGTTGCCTAGATATTGTGCGGGCGCAAGTCATCCCAATGAAGAGTTAATTTCAGTACCATCTCGCCTGTATCTTCTTTTGGTGTACAGCCTTGTCACCACTACGTGAAAATATTGTGCAAGACTATTATTATGCAGTGTACAGTGCGGGATCAAAGGCGTACGCCATTAAGCACGTCGGCACGAGGCTCGAAAGCGGGTATTCAGAAAAATATCTTATAAATTGTCGAGTGAATTCAAAGGGCATGTACACAATGTGCAGGCACAGTGGCGTTTCTTTATTGAATGCGCATATTTTCCAGCTACTTTCTGGATGCTCTTTCAAAGACTCTTTATTGAACTGAGAAAGATTCACAGCAAAGTGCATATAATTAAATGAGGATCCACAAAGGGCGCTGACAGACGAAAACCAATAATAATGTCGTGTAGGAAAGGCGTAGCTTAAGTGGCCCACAAATATTTGTCGTCTATCTCAACCTTACCAGGCTGTTCTCTTTTCTCTTCTAAATTATTTTCCAATGTTCTATGAAGGCATCTAAAAGGTGATGTAAACAATGAAATTTGATTAATTGGCGTCATGTTTCTGGTGCATTCTACGCGGTTTTTAAGCCACTGCGAAACATGTATGTTTTATCTGGCAAGCAATAACTGTATTAAAATCTATCACAGCGAAACCGGTTTCCTCGTGGGAAAGCGCTCGGAGGCTCCAGCTCGATCAACCACATGATCTACTCTCGAGGTAACCGTCGAGACTACGACCGCTGGGCATCGGAGTTTGGTGCAACGAATTGGTCATTCAAGGACGTGCTTCCTGATTTCAAGGCGATCGAAACCTCTTTCTTGGGTATAAACAATGGTAAGGCCACTCTTGTTTTTTTGACAAAACTGTTCGCTGATCCTGTCTGCGCAGTCTACTATAATATACGGTGCTTAGGAGGATGTCACGTTAGTAGAAACTTTCTTCATTGTCTAAAATATTTAGCCTTTCTATTGCAAGAGAATGTGTATAAATCTTGAAACATGAAGGTCTGTGGCTTTTTCTGTAGTTCTTTCCTCCCAGTATGATGAAATTACTACAGGTATAAAAATGGTTTGGAGAGGGATAGGAGTAAAGAAAAGGTTGCACCACACTTAGACCACACATCGAATGGAAAATCGCATAGGAGTGAGATGCGTCCTCCCGCTCATAGCGTTTTTTTTTCTATAGACACAAGAATCGGTCATGTAATCTTGAGATTACAACGTGTCGCAAACGTTCACGAGATGCATGTTCCCAGGCAAGCAAAACCGTTTTGCGTGCTGAATGAAATCTGGCCGCAAATAGACTATTTTTGACTCAAGTGCAAGCTTTCGATGTATACACAAAAGAATTATTTGACCACATAAAACTAAACTCCATGGACGACGCTGTGACCAGCCACAAGCCTAAGCAGGTTCCGCAGTCTCCCTTAGAGGGACTAAGAAATGGCTTGAAAAGTCACTGATAAACGTTTTGAATGTGTAGAACGAATTCTTCCGAGTGTTCCCCCAAAGTACAACTCCTTGCAACAAAGGCGGTGATTTAATAATAATTTTTTAAAACTGCATTTTTTGAAACTCGCAGGCTACTCAGATCCCGCGTGGCGGTGAAAGTAGAACCTATTCTGCCCTGAGTATACTCCGTCCCAATACCGAGAATGGCAGGCCACGAAAGGCTGCAATTGGCTGCAACCGCGGTGGCCACTACGTCACGGACATACTTTCGGTGCTGCGAAAGTCGTCTGCTCGAGTGCTGCATCCACAACATGCGTGAACCCTTGAGCTTGGCGCTTCGGTTCTCAATGCTAACCGGGCAGGTGGTGGCGTATGACTGAAAACGCACGTCAGCGCAAGAGTGCGGAAAGAGCACGAGCTGGTACGATTCAACACCTTACCGATTATACTCTTCTACTTCAGATCATATTTTAGGAGCAGCACATAAAATACGCAGCTTCTACCTTCGTGTACCCAGCTGTAGTCTCGTGTCTTTTCAGCATCGATCATTTGTGCGGCGTGCTGATAGTTAAATGGAACGTGCGTCAAAAAAGGTCTGCCCTTTGCTGCATCGCGATAGTACACAAATTCCCACCGGTTAAGGGAAGTAACGGATGCCGCCAGGTTACCGCAGAGATGCCGTCCGCGAGCGCTGCGGCCGACAACACTCCGGTCGTGAGTTTCTCCCTGGTTGTCGCCAGGCCTTGGTTGTTCGGCCACGGCGGACGGCGTTTTGGGATCGCCATTTCCGCGGCCTCTCTAAAGTAACCGCTCGCGTGTTGCTATGCGCGGTTCTTGCGTGTAGCTGCGGAAATTGTTGACAACCTGCGCTGCGGAACCGCATGTTCCAAGCTGCTTTGCTGATGTTTTGTGCCGTCGAGTCTGACTCGGACGATGCGTACACATGAGATAAAACATGCGTGCACGTTACGCATTGGCACTTCTTAAACGATTTCCGAAAGGACTTAAAAAAAAAACCTCTAGACTAGACTACATTTTTTTTAAATCTCAATTCCTAAGATTCGCGGACGAATATTTCGTGTTCACCTAGCTGTAGTCCGATTTCCAAACTTCGTGCTCTCACCGATGATACGTGTACATTCCATTCGTTATGCACCAGCAGAGATGCCTCATTCCAACCATCATGAAAGCGCTCCTCGCTAAAAACGACGACGACATGTTTGAACGCGTGCAACTCGCACACTCGTCTGCCAGCATCCATGCAGAATCGTTGCTATAGCGTCGACTCCGCGCACTAATTTGTATGGAATGGTACTGAATACGAAGGGAAGTGCTTCGCCACGGCGGTCGCCGGTGTGTGTGAACAACAACCTGCCCACCTGCAGTAACGCGGTCGCGAACGACCCGGGTCGTTCGGGCTGCTGCCACACAGAATTCTGAGAGGTCAAGGAAGTGAAGAAAGCAGTGGCCAGGAAGACAAGAGACAAGATTTAAAGCTATGCAAACGCACATGGTAAGGGAAAGACAGACTGATGAATGCTTGGGCAGCGCTCGGAAAAACAGGCGCGACAATTGGAAGTCTGCGAACCGAGCGTCACCCGATGACGCTTCATGGGCGGCGCGGAGTTCCGGAGCTGTTTTCTTCAATTTATTTTTGTTTCTCGGAGTGTTGAGTTGAAGAGGGAGAGGAGGAGCGCCATTTGTAATCGTCGATATCTCCGGTGTTCATAAGCTGGCTGAAACTTGTGAGAGAGTACCTATTTCTCGACCGATTTGCTTTACCTCATTTTCGGCATTTCATAGTCCCTTTAATGCCTGACCGAAGTTTGAGCTGCGGTTCACGGCGCAGCTGTCTCTGTTTAACGTGCAAAGTCGTGAACTGAATAACGACAGAAAACCAAACATGCCGATAAATTGGTGAATGAGGTCCTTCGGCTAGCGATTTCGGATTTTATCTCTTCATTGCTGTTCGGTTTCGTAGAAGTGTTGTTTCGGCCCGTTTTGGGCGGTTCAATGAATTGACTGCGATGAACTATTTTATACCGTACACATTTGTCTCGTGCAGGTTTCACGTGTACAGCACATGTAAACGTGGCTGCATTTTGTGAATGTCCTCATAAACCATCGCGTATCCACTACACAAAATTAAACTTCCCCGCTTACTAACAAATGCTTGTTTTAAATTAACAAGCAAGCTCAGTTATTAAGAATATTTAGAATGCTAATTCATAGTATGTAATAATCCAGCATTCGTAGTAAAATGGTCTGCTGCAAGTCATCAGAAAGGTGAGAACTGATGCTGATAGAACAGAAAATTGCTAGTCAGCGCCTGTGGTGTGTCCTGTATAGTGTGTGCTGCTTTCTTCCGAAATTCTCTATTATCTAGCTAAAATATCGACTTTAGGGCAACTCGTGGTGGTTTAGTTCAGCTGTCTGAACTTCGACGGAAGCCGATCGTATAATAAACAGGTAGCAGAGGGCCTGGAGGATTCATGACATTATGCTCTCTGCTGTACTAGAGCCGACCTATGGGAACGTATCGGAGAGAGAGGGACAAAAAAGAAATACTAACCGAAACGTGACTCGCTTCGCTAAAGTGATGTGTGATGTTATTTGCCAAATAGGTAAATGAGGTCATGATGTGCCTATCTGCATTGAGCTTGTTTAATGAGAATTGAAACGTTTATCAGCTAAGTGGTTGTCTCTTAGGATTGCGCAGGGATGTTTTAGGTGATTTCGTTGTAGAAGGATGTAAAGTTTTTTGTTGTTGTTGTTTTAAGTGCTCGCGTTATGCGCACGAGATCAAGATATGGTCCACTGTAATGTCAACTGCGGAGTTTTTGCTGAAGGTTTTACTTTATTGACAGTAAAAGGTGCGCGTGTTGATCATACGTTCAATACGAAGACGACACAAAATAATTTCGCTCAAATGCTCCTGTTGTGTTTATGGCCTCTATTCTCTTATAATGTGTTTGTCCTGCACGGCTATTTTCCTTCCTTACCTCCTTTACTTTGTCATTTATTTATCAGACTTTGCAATCTTAGTAGGGCATATGTATTTTCTTTATCTCGTTCTTTCAAGTTTGCGTAGCATATACGTAGGCTCTGTCGTTACCATCTATCCCGACATGGCTCCGCTTGACTAAATTGCACTTCGGGAAGCGAAAGAGGGCCATAACATGAAGATTCGGAATAAATATTGTCAGGGCCAAAGTGGCTCATAAAGACATGAGCACAACAAACTCATACCACCTCAGAAGCAGAGCACCCTCGGTTAGAGAAGTAGTGCCTACATGCCTTGAGACTAGGCGATGTTTGAGGCAAACTACCGAACTAAGTCCATTCTGAGTCGCTCAGTGACGAAAGGGTCAACTGGAGACATCCCACCGTGAAGCACGTACCGCTGTTTGATGTCGCGGGGGATGAGGTGGGTGGAAGCAATACATATCGAACTTTTCGAAATGGTGAGCGCAGAAAGGATTTTGTGCTTCCTTATAAGGAGCCGGATGGCCCCAAAAGAAGCAGATCTGGTTGCTAGTGTTCATTTTGTCTCTCGCCCCTGGCGTGTACAGCGAGTGAGCAATAAATGCATAGGCTCCAAAATAGCTTTGAGCAATTCACGAATTGCTCAAGATATGGAAGGGATCCTAGCTCATCTGTAACTGATAATCATGGCACCTGTAGCGATGGCCTTGCCCATTGCAAATCGCGGTCTTCATCCGCAACTTTTCCTCGTGCTCAATTAGCCCGTAGGCTCGGGCCTTGGCAGCGTGATACCTGCTTGCGCGGTAGGGGTGGGCATGGCTCCGGTAATAATGATAGAGAAGCATTACTTCAGGGAAGCATAAATATTTGACACAAGTTATTTAACTGCGCCAAGTTATATTTATGTTTATTGGTCATACTTAAAATGGGGCTTCTTCTCACCCTATCGATGGCACGTGCATTGGCATAGGCTTATAAATTATAAGACCGCTCGAGTTGCAAGTTACACCGGTAACTGATGGATTGTCCACACACTTTGACTCCAGAGCCCGACGACACCGGTTAAGTGTCCGATCCAGGTCGTTATGAATATTCACTACAGCTTCAATCAATACGCGTAGTGCGATACAGCCTACAACATACTTGTCCCTGACCTTGCGATGTGAATGTACTCAAATTTTTCCCAGCGTCATGGTAGATGGTGCTCGTGTCTTAGTTTCAATGATTGATTTGCAGAATATATAAGCAGGGGCCAAAAGCCACTGACATGAAGGAATCCACAAGGGACGTTTTTATTTTGTATGGATACATGAGATGTAATCTAGCCATCTTCATTCTCTCGTTATACAGTACTCTTTAAGGATATTTAACAAGGCTATGAATGTTGACAGCCTTCAATGTGTCAGCGCTATTTTGACCCTTAAAAGCAAACAGTAGGTTCAAATATTTGAAATTTACGTCCAGAAACTGTGTACTACGATATAGAAACTGTGCTCATTCCTATATAAACCTGCTTCAGATAATAGTAGACGTAATTCTCACTGCATTCAAGAAAAAAGCTAAATATTCAGAAAATAACCCAATATATATACGTATTTATATGTCATGATGAACACTAACTGTAATGACGAGCATTCAGGCATTCTAAAAGACCATATTTCATGCTTTTGTGCATACTATTGATGCTACGTGGGTTATTCACTTAACTTTCAGGGTATCGCGGAGTTAACGGTGAAGTGCCGGTTACGTTTCCATCATCGCATACGAAAGCCAGTGACGTTTTTTTAGAGGCTGGACGAGAGCTCGGCTACAGCAATGATGATTACAATGGTCCAAATCAAACAAGTGAGTAATCCAACTCCTTCCACGTAGCACGCGTAATCTCCATGCCTTCTGTGTTGTGCCATCATGACCATTGGCCACGGAAAGGGGTATCAGGACACAGCACCAAGAGGCTACAAACAACTGTGGTAACAAGCATTGGAATCCTTCATCTGCTGTTGTTTGCACATGGCATAGAACGGTCACGCAAAGTGGTTGTAAGCATATAAAGTGACGAGAATGAATTTTCTTCTTATACAAAAAAAAAGATGTACAGGAGCCTTGAAAGGCAACCACTGAAGGTCGAGTGGGGCGGAGATGTGGCGCGAATATATTTATTTGTAAATTTCAACAGACAGCACTAAATTGGTCTGAAATTAAAAGAAACTATGGAGTGTATGGGATGATAAGTAAACATATCACCCGGCACTAAAGACAGATGCGCCAGCAAGAAATAGATTTTGTGGTAAACGGTGCATACAAACTTCTAAACTCAGAAAAATATAACCAGGAAGTTTTTATGCTTTAAATTTGTGAAATTTTATTTCTATTTAATTTTATTTGGGAATACTGCAAACCTTATTTCCCTTCCAACAATGAAGGGAGAAACGTATTATCGTTACTCAATGTATGGGGTGGCAAATATCGATAAACTGGTCACAACAAATTAAATTGCCGAGTGTTCCAAATATGCAGTCTCAAATATAACGAGTAACTCGTTATAGTCATCAGCCTATATTCTTCTGCTGAGTGGAAGGGTTTCAAAAATTATTAAAATTTAAAGCTTCCAAAACTAGATGCAGAGTGAGAGCTCGTTTCACCTTGGTTACTCTTTTAACCCGAAAGCGTTACTTCGCTGTGTTCCCAGATTTCTGTCCACAGACCGTGTCCGCAGACCGTGTCTGCAGAGCGAGTCCGCAAAATTGGGTCCGCAGCTGTTGCGAGTCATTTAGAAGTGATAGAGGGTATTGAGTGGTGTCAATCAATAGAAGCTGCCGTAATGGTGCTGCCGAAAGGATAATTATGGCAATAAGTAATTTATGTAATTAATTAGAGGCAAAAAATGTAAAAGTTGTCCGCAGCAGTTGAGTAATTCAGAGGTTAATGAGTGCTGTCAATCGATAGAAGGTGACGTAATGTTGCGTTCGAAAAAATAATTAGGCCAATAAGGCAATTAGGTAATTATTACAGGCAAAACACGCAAAATTGTGTCTGCAGCAGTTGTGAGTAATTAAGAAGTCAGAGTTTGAAGAGTGGTGTCAATCGATAGAAAGTGATGTAACTTGTTGCGAAAAAATAATTAGGCCAATTAGTTATTTAGGTAATTATTAACTGGCAAACAATGTAACAGTAAAAGCGAAAGTGGTCTCATTAGCGAATGGCTTGGCACCGAATTTGAATGTATCAAATACTAAAATTGTTATATAAATCAGTCAATTAAAGTGATGTCAAATGTGACATCAAACAACCGGAAGTAGAGCCGAAAAAGGGCATAGAAAGGGATTGGCGCGATATTTGAAATTACCAGACTAAAATGAATAAACAAGACGTGAATTATTGTGGCGTAGATAATGTGACGTCACGCAACCGCAAGTAGAGCCGGAAAAGGCATAGGAAGGGATTGAGCGCGTCCGCAGCAGTTGTGAGTAATTGAGATGTAGAGGTTAATGATTGATGTAAATAGATAGAGGGAGATGTAATGTTGTGTACGAAAAGGTAATTAGGTCAATAGGTTAATTAGACAATTATTGAAAGGCAAAAAATGAGAAAGTAAAGGTGAATATGGTCTCATTAGCGAATGGCTTGGCGCCACATTTGAATGTATCAGATACTAAATAGTTAATTAAATCATTCAGTTAGAGCGATGTCAAAGATGCAACGTCACGCAACCTGAAGTCGAGCCGAAAAAAGGCACAGGAAGAAGTTGCTGCGCAATTTGAAAGTACCAAAGGCTAATATAGATAATTAATGAAGTCAACTAGGCTGACATCAAATATGTCACGTCAGGCAACCGAAAGTAGAGCCGAAAAGGGCATAGGAACGGATTGGCGCGCAATTTCAAAAGACTGAAAACTAAAATGGGTACACAAGAAGTGAAATGTGACGTTAAGGATGTGACGTCACGCAACCGGAAGTAGAGCTGGAAATAGCATAAGAAGGCATTGGCGTGTAATTTGAAAGTACGAAACTAAAATGAATAAACAAGAAGTGAAATATTGTGACGTAGAGGATTTGACGTCACGCAACCGGAAGCAGAGGCGAAAAAGGGCACAGAAAGGGATTGGCGCGCAATTTGAAACTACAAAAAACTAAAATGAATAAAAAAAGTGAATTAGGTAACTAGAAGCAACTAGAAGCAACCAGAAACTATCAACAGCATCTGTGCTCTCACATTACTCTAATGCAGATTTTGCAGTGCTCTTTTTTGTATGGTTTAATGTCAAAGGTCAATTTTAAACATCAATGTCGTTAGAATAATTGGACAACGCTATGTTAATAGGCCTCCATAACTTTAAAACAAACTGCAAGTTCTGGCTTCAAAGTCAAACTGTCTCACGAGAATCGAAACCTGGAATAATAGAGTTCTCCCTCTGAAAGTATGTGCAAAATATTGCATTACGCGATCATTGTCTTGGCGGCGGGTCCTACGTGTTTCTCAAAATTGCACTAGAGGATGGCAGAATGCGTGATTTGCCATAATTAGTGGACAAAGTATAGTCGGGTGATCTCACGTCTACATAAAGAGGTGTGACATTCTTCATCGCGATTAATAAACAAGAGGGATTTTTACCCAATTGTTCGAAGTTTCGAATAACCTCTGCGTTTTTTCTAATTCTGTCATTTTTTCATTGATATAATGATAGCAGCATAGTCGAGGTTTGTTCTTATGTGTGCAGTGAAGGCTAGAAATATGAAGCTGTGAGATGCACCTCTATCTATTTTGGCGAATAAAAATATTTTAATGAAGTTCTTTAGTTACAAGCTGTGCATATTCTTTTTAGTATTTTGGCTACTGGAATATGTGCCTTGAAGACAGGCTAAAATATGTAATCCATGCCAGCGACTAAAAAATACCTGAAGTTTCTCGTGCACGTACATGTTTTGATAATATTTAAGATAGCGCAATCTGTTGTCAACTATAAGGTATGTTTCTTTTAGCTAGGGGCGAGCTTGAGCGTGGGCCTCAGCACGACCTAGAAATTTGAGATACACTTGGCGAGAATGTAACAGGCGATTGATAAATATATTCTGAACTTCAGCTATGCTTCCTGCTTGGCATTCTTCTTTTATTTTCAGGTTTTTCACGGGTTCAAAATAATATAAGAAACGGCGAGCGGTGGAGCTCAAGCAAGTCCTTTATTACAAGTAAAGTCCGTCGACGAAGAAACCTCGATACCGTTCTCAATGCACATGTAACTAAGGTAAATTCTTCATCTTGTTGTGATCATTTACTGGTGTTCCTTGCTATACTGCTAGTCAACAAAGCACTGGCCTCTCCGGTGACACGGAGGTGCAGATCACTTCTTCATAATGCCTACAAATTCAATAATGTTCATTTATTTTCTTCGTTATCTTACCAGATCCTGTTTGATGGAAAAACTGCCGTCGGAGTGGAGTATAAGCGCGGGCTTATAACTCGAAGTGTCCGTGCGAGGCGGGAAGTCATTCTGTCCGCAGGGGCTATCGGTTCAGCCCAGCTGCTTATGCTCTCCGGCATTGGACCTCGAGGACATTTGAAGTCCTTTGGGGTAAGCGATTGCGGCTTTTGCTTCGCGTGACAGTACAAAAACAGTTTGATTGTAGAACGTGAGTCCTTGTGCCACACCCTAACTCTGGCATTCCGTTCTGTAGCCGTTTATCAAATAACAACGCGTAAACAAATGAAAATGTACAATAATACTTCTATCAAGGAGAACATCACTTAGGCCCATTTATTATGAACAAATAATAGGTATTAGCGTTAGATCTCAGCTCTAACATTAGTCTAGACAGAGGGAAGAAGGCAGTACGACCAAATGCGTTGCCATCGTTCGTCTACATATATACGAAACCACGACGAAGGGGTTTGGTCATGAAACGACTATAATCAGTTTACGATTAGGAAAAAATATCTAGGTTGCAGATTTAAATTAGCTTCACAACGTCAACACGTGAGCCATAATATAACAGAATTCTCCGAGGGGGCAAGTGCTAAACCAGATATTTGTGTATACTGTATGAAGCAACGGATCCCGATCACCCATGATTAGTCTTTATGGCATCACCACGTCCGGGTAAATTGGGATCTCTTTGCGTTAGGCCATGCAAAAATTTTGGACGCTATTTTTTATTTTTACAAATCGCTGCTCTATCCGGAGATACCATAGAAAGTATTGTGGGCATGGATGCACATGTAAAAAACGGCATTAAAATGTGTTAAACAAACAGTGCGAATCAACTAAACAAGAAAGCAAACTCAGAAGCAAACTCATACCTGAATGGTGTTCAACAAGACAGTGGTCAACAGCGGCTGATTGCGTTAGCCATGACATGCAAGGGAAGGGAGCTATATGAGCCATGGGGCCTCTTTTATGCTTCAATCGAACGAAACAAAAAACTGTATTTCAATTTGTTGGTTTGTGAATCAACATAGCCGGTAGTTGTAAGACGATAATGACCATCTACAATACAATAACGAAATATATAAATTTCAAAGATTTAACTTGCCGGGGATTAGGCGATCTTAGCTTCAATAAAGGAAGCGCAGAAGAGGCACACACGTCCCGCTATACTGGTAATAAATATAAGAAAACTATTTGTTTCATCACTTTCTGTCTGGTCGAAAGTGTTTGTGAAAATTTCACATCATGCAAGCACACAAAGAATAGAAAGGATTAACCATTTTTGCTGCGATAAGGACCTCAAGTCGAGCTTAGGCTAAGGCACTTTTAGGTACCCTAGGTCGCGTAGGTTTACAGCAAATTAAATCAATATGTTATAGCAAACGTGTTTGAATAAGACCCTTTGGCGGAAGCGAACACGCCCCTTCGGCCTCTGCTTCCCCCAGACACCACCTCCGGACTGACCCACTCGAGCGGAATCGACAGTCGCGTTTTCCTATCGTCTATCTTAAAACTTTCTTGTCACCTTGTATTTTCGTGGCTTTGTTTTTTCGCGGAGGCGAAAATTAACATGGTGCGGAATAACTACTCCGAGTTATGCTCTATTTGTTTAAAGTTAGGGTATCTGGCTGACATGAGCAATACTTGCATGCAATTTCCTGTCCCGGGCCCTTGTTCGGCCTCAAGATGGACGGCTGGCGCCATAGCCATAGAACATTTTTTCTCATGGTGTTTTTGTTTTCAAAGAAAACAGTCGCCTTCAATAAGAATGGTGGACCAAGTGCCCACAACAATTCTTCCAGAGAGCAAAAGAAACATTCCCTAAATTTCCTGTTCTTCAGAGCGAAGCAACTGTAAAACGGCTAAAATCTTCTCTCCTCCTTATTGCCAAAATGCTTTACTGATGCCTTGGGCCAGGTTACACGCTTTCAGAAATGTTGAGTGGCAACCTCCTGTTCGAGCTCAGAAACAGTGTACAATGCTTGAAGCTATCAAGCATGGAATCCTTCGGAGAAATCCCTATTTCAAAACCATCACGGAGATTTCTGAACGCCATCCGCGGTGTGTATGCAAAGAATCACTTGTTGCACCTCGCGTAGTTTGCCGTCCGCAACGAGGAGAAAACATTTATTGACAATGAAATGATTTGGGAAGTGAGGTGCGTATAGTTGTGGAGCTGAGTGGCAGACCCTATTCCGGGGCGCCATTGGCCACCGCCGCTGACGTGAACTGTTTTGTGAGACACAAATTTAAAAACGTCCCTTCATCCGTAAAATTACTGTCTTGCTTCTCATTTATTAGACCTAAGTTAGAGTATAAGTTCATAGCATGGGATCCTCACAATAATTAGAATATCAACTGGCTTGAAATGGCGTGGAACGGCAGCTCAGCGCGTAGCTCATTCAGAGCTGAAACATCAGCAGTTTGCTAACGAGAAACTTCCAAGTGGTTCGGAGTTGTCTGACTGCACTGAGGACTCCTTCATCTACGCGCAACAGACATCGCACGCAGCCGCAGAAGAGAACATACAGCGGCGATAACGGGAGGCCGACGCACTGCCGCACGAGCCAATAGCGCCGAGAGCTCGAGATGCCCGATGGGAACGGGGCGACCCGCCTCAAATACGTTGGGGCTCGAACCACCGGTGCCACCGGTGTGACCAACTAGGGCATTTCCCCCACGGCTGTGGTCACCGTCTCGCCCTAGATGAAACAAGGTCAGACAACGACCAAAGCCAATTCTGATCGACCTTATACTCCGCGCGGCGTACAGAGACAACTCCGTGCGGCGCCCATAGCTTGTCGCGTAGGAAGCTTTGTTGACTCGCCAACGCCGTTCTTTGGGCTAAGATAGCTTGACCAAAACTGCCTGCGTTAATTGATACAGGGCCAAGTGCATCTTTGCTTGGTGACGACTTGTTAAAACCATCTGTGCGAGAACGTAATTCGGTTGAGAGAGTGCTGTACCACTCTTCGCTTTGCAAGCGGTTTAGCGCAAACAAGTGGTTCAGCTAGGACAGGGGATTTGCTGCAAAAAACGCGTGCGGCGACAATGCCTTATTGATCTTCCCGGTTTATCCGTTCCTGCAATTCTTGGACGAGGCTTTCTATTCAAGAAAAGCATCGTGATAACGTAAGCAGCGGAGGCTACCAACAGTACACGACAGGTGCGTTGCAGCTTTTCAGAAAGAGCCCTCAATACCGCAGTTATTTCAGGAGGCGAATGCGTTGCGAATAAGTGAGGATGAATAAGGGCGATTAAAAAGCACCCACACTTTCCAGCCTCACCGAAACGAAAAGGCGAGCGGGTAATCACCCCTGGCATCAAAGATGGAGGGAATGAAAGAGCGGTGGAAAACTCTCCGCGGCGCAATAAACGACATGTCACCCGTTGTTTGTTTCGGAAGTGAGCAGCATGTCGGTCACAAAAAAAGGCGTAATTGTCGCCCTTGTATGAACACAACGTGATCCTCACGGGCCATCCTGGCCACAAGTAAGGGTCCAGATGTGGTGTTCTAATGTGGGGATAAATACGTTTTCCCCGCTAAGGCGTGACTGGCTGTCGAAACCGCTGTCCCCAACTCGTGATCGCACACGCTACCGAGCCCTGCCGACCACGGTGGGGCGAGGTGCTGGGAACCAAGGAATAACATGCGGAGACAACAGCCTCATTGCTAAAGTGACAACGCCTGTCCGCAATAAAACGCGGTAAAAAACTAAGCCCTCCGACTCATCTGCAGAGTTACGGATACGTTTTCGGGCACGTTATGGCATGAAGAGAATACTCCGAGGACGGAAGGGACGAGCATGCGGGAAAAGTGCCCGCCAGGCCTCGTTTTGCTGACAAGAGCGGAGCCCTCGAAAGCGCTTCCGCACGAGCCGAGTTCTCCGACGTCGAAGACCGTCTTCCCTCACGCGCAGTGCCGCACTCGTCAGTGGCGCTCGTGCTGCCGCGACGCTGGAGCCATTCCCAGATAGTTAATGTTAATTACCGAAGCTGGGTCATCTTCCTATAGCTTTAATATTTCCACCGCGAGGGAAAGCGAGAATAAAGGGGGTGATTGGAGGTCGTTCACCACGATACCCTTCATGATATTGTTCCAAGATAGAACCCACTGCTTCAGTGGTGCAGCCTTCCCTTCAAACGACCTTCCCTTCAGCCTTCCCTTCAAACCTTCAAACGACCTCAATTTCGGAAAACCATATCTAGCTCTAAAATATGAATATTGAAGATACATGGAATTTTATACAGATCGCTCTTTAATAACGACGTATGTCAGGAGGGCTGTAATATAAGAAAAATGTGAAGAAATAGTACAAATACCATATTTGGTACCAAGTTTTAGAGCGATATATTTGCGGTTGGTATAACTAAAAAAAAAAACATAATTGAGATCAAAGGGAGTGTACTCTGCACTAACTAGTCAAGCACACTTGCAGCACTGTATTCAAGAAACGCAGTGGAACCCGTGGTAAGAGACATCATACACAGAATACAAAATGCCGCAACAGAATAAAGTAAGATTCTCCTGGGTCCCAAGAGACGTGGCGATAGATACCAACGGCGCACACTAGAAGAATAGTAAACTTCCATGTGCCAAGAGCGTTTGATTGAAGTGTAGTGAACTATACGAGCGGATCTGCCGAAGACTAAGAAGAGAACGACGAAGTGACGCTGCGCTGCTCGAGCTCGCTGCTGTTTGCCTAGGCTAGCTGTGTTGTTGTTTTGTTCGCCGTGTAGCTTAAACAGGGCTATATTCCTTGTTAAAACACAGTAAAAACCCGTTTCACTTGGTGAAGGTGAGGATTTCCTGCCGTCCTGGAGCTTCGCAGCCCCACACTCCCGACAACAGTCATGACCAGCGCTAGCACCCCTAGCCCAACCGGGCCCTCTTCCCCCGTCTTCTGCGCTGGAGCTTTGCGCCAGCGGGATCCCCCTATATTCAGTGGAACCGGCGACCATGACGTGGAAGACTGGCTGGCATCATATGAGCGGGTTAGTACTCACAACTAATGGGACGACGCCCGAAAATTCAATGTCATATTCTATCAAACGGACGTGGCCAACCTGTGGTTCCGCAACCACGAGGCCGATATCACTTCGTAGTCTGCTTTCAAGACTAGTTTTTCCGATATCTTCAGCCGGCCTGCATTGCGCAATCTGCGTGCTTAGCAACGCCTGAGCGGCCATGCACAGCTTCCTGGCGAGAATATTACCAGTTATATTGAAGATGGTGTAGACCTGCGCAAGCGCGTGGACGCTTCAATGCTAGAGCATGCCAAGATTGGTCACATTATGCAAGGAATTGATGATGACGCGTTCCAGATGCTTCTGGCCAGAAATCCAACAACCGTCGTCGATGTTATCAATGCGTGCCAAAACTTTGATGAATTACGCAAGCGCCGCAACATCACTCGTTCTTCGCTCTCACACCAGGAGCCTCTTGCAGCTTTAACACCTGATGCAGACCAGTCGTCCTTGCTGCCACAAATAAAACAGTTTGTTCGAGAAGAAGTTGCCTGTCAACTATCACTCGTTCACCAACGTCCTGACGCTCCATCTCCTTTGGTGCCGAAGTTGCAGCACGTCGTCCGCGAACAAGTCGCAGAAGCACTTCCCACGCATCCTGAAGCTCCTTCTGTTGCTCCTTTGACATACATCGGAGCACCAGTGCAGTACAGCCAACCATCTGTTGCAGCCCCTTTGACCTACGCGGCTGAGGCTGCGCGGCCTCCGCCTGAGCCGTTACCAACTATGCAGCCTGTCCTACGCCCCCCACCACTTCCTCCAACGGCTCCGCTTCATACTCCGACTCCACGCTATTACAACCCTTGACGTACTTCGGACAATCGCACAATTTGCTACTCCTGTGGTTTTGCTGGACACGTGGCCCGTCGGTGTCGTCGTCGCATGGCCGCGTCTCCCGACCCTGCGTCTTCTGATTACTCCCCACCGCTGCTTCGTTCTACTCTCTCTTCGCTTGCGTACGCCACCGAACAGCGTCCGTATACCACCCATTGTTCTCCTCCACGTCACCGGCCACTATCGCCAATGCGCCGGCGGCCACCACCTGCTGACGAGGGAAACTATGTTCCGCGGTTCCTGAGGCGAGAACTGCGTGCCCTGCGAGAAGCTCAAGGCCTCATATTTCTCCCACGAACGTTATTGGTATCTCTATCGATTGTCTGTCTGTATATGCGCTGGTCGATACGGGGGCTGCAGTGTCTGTGATTCATGAGCGACTTTGCCATTGATTACGAAAAGGTACGACGTCATTTGACGGTTTGTCGCTCCGCACTGCCAGTGAAGAGAGGATTGCACCTTTCGCAGCATGTACAGCACGTGTCGTCACTGAAGGTGTTTTGTACAGTGTTGAGTTCGTAGTTTTGTCGTCTTGCTTCCACGACGTGATCCTCGGATGGAACTTCTAGTCTAAAAATAACCCCGTGAACAATTGCGACTGAGCTGAAGTAGAATTTTCTGCACTGTGCGACGCACTGCCCGACGACAACAGTTCAGTGTGTCCTCAAAAGCTTACCATCTCTGAAGATGTCGACGTAGCACCAGAGGCTGGTTCCCTTGTGCCTCTATCGTGTTCTGCCGTGTCAGCCGTTAGTGTTTTATTTACGCCGTCTACATCTTTCATCCATCGCAAGCACCTGCCGCTGCCGTCTGCTGTTCTCGATGTTTATGGTGTCTTCACGATGCTACTCATCTACAATTAGTCTCCGCGCCCGATTACTCTGCTACGTGGGGAATCTCCCGGTTCTATTCAACCAGCCAATCTTCTCTCTTACCTAGACGCCTCCGAGACCTACCGTAGTAACTACATCGATTCTCTGCAGTCCGATTCGACGCCTGATTCGTTACCAAACGACTTCTTCCGAACCGCCATCGATGACACTGTTCCTTCCGCCTACCGGACGCAGATTGTCGCCCTTTTACAGACGTTTCGCTTCGCGTTTGACGCCGCCCCAACACCTCTCAGCCGCACTTCCACAGTCGCGCATCACATTCAGACCGGCTCTAACACGCCTTTTCGACAGCGCCCCAATCGTGTGTCAGCGGCAGAGCGTCGTGTGATCAATGAGCAAGTTGAGGACATGCTACAACGTGGTGTATTCCGTCCATCTCAAAGCCCCTGGTCCTCACCAGTGGTGCTAGTAAAGAAAAAAGATGGATCGTTTCGCTTTTGTATCGATTACCGGCGCCTCAACAAAATTACTCACAAGGACAATTACCCCCTTCCGCGTATAGACGACGCTCTTGATTGCCTCCAAGGTGCCGAGTACTTTTCGTCTCTTGATTTACATTGCGGATACTGGCAAGTGCCAATGGCCGCCTGTTACAGAGAGAACACCGCATTTGTCACACCTGATGGCCTCTATGAATTTAATGTGATGCCCTTCGGTCTATGCAATGCGCCCGCTACACTCGAGAGGATGATGGATAACTTCTTGCGGAAGTTCAAGTGGCACATCTGCCTTTGCTACTTGGACGACATTGTTGCCTTTTCCACCGACTTCGCCACGCACCTAGAGCGCTTGCAGTAAGTTTTGGTTTGTCTTACTGACGCTGGCCTACGACTGAATCTTAGGAAGTGTCACTTCGGTGCTCGCCAGCTGACAATTTTGGGTCACATCGTCTCTAAGGAAGGTATTCGCGCTGATTCGGCCATGCTGCGCGCAGTGGCGGAGTTTCCTAAACCGGTCTCACTCAAGCAACTTCGAAGCTTCATAGGTCTGTGCTCGTATTTTCGGTGCTTCGAACGGAATTTTGCTTTTATTATTGCTTCCATGACGAAGCTACTCGGGGGAGACAATGACTTCACGGCCTGGTCGGCCGAGTGCGACGAAGCGTTCACCGCATTGCGCCACCTTTTTTTTCGAGAAGTTTGCCACAAGGCATAAGTTGAGAAAGGGGAATTGGGATGCAGGAGATAGAAAGTTAAAAGAAGGAGTGAAGTCCAGTTGCGCTTATGTATACGAGAAGGTTGGCAGTGTAGCGATTGCCCATTGTCCATTTCTCATAATCACAATCGCGATTCCACCGCAGGCACACGTTCATGATTATCCGTTGCCTATAGTGAGTCGTTGATGGACACGTCCACAACAAGTGACGCACATCGCAGACGTCAGGTGGAGTGTCAAAGTGAGGGCACCTCTAAGTCACTGGTAGATCTTTTTCCCGCCATCGATGTCGAACAGATAGGGTCAGAGCCGCACTGCCCGGATCCGGCGCACTGTTACCCCCTCCTGCCGAGTAAGACTACGTGGGAGAGGGTGCGAACACGGAGGAATGAGAGCGCGTGTTCGCTGGCGCAAAACTTGCGAATCGGAAACGTGGGACAGGAACGGATCTAGGGGAAGAGCGCCGCCTTTTGACATCGCCTCCAATCCTTCGCCACTAGGACCCGACAGCACCCACCGAGGTCCATACTGATGCAAGTGGTGTTGACCTTGGAGCTGTCTTGGCTCAAAGGAAAAACGGAAAAACGGATTTCACGAATACGTCGTCGCGTACGCGAGTCGTGTCCTCTCCAAAGCTGAATGCAACTACTCAGTTACGGAAACGGAGTGTTTGGAAATTGTGTGGGCAATAACGAAATTCCGACCCTACCTGTACGGTCGCCAGTTTGACGTCGTCACGGACCACTACGCGTTATGTTGCCTGTCCTCTCTTAAAGACCCGTCCGGCCGCCTCGCACGATGGGCTCTCCGCCTTCAGGAATTCGACATCCGGGTTATATATCGCTCTGGCCGTAAACATATGGACGCAGACGCTCTGTCTCGTTCTCCCTTATCCAGCGAACCTGCTTGCTTCACGGCGGCTGATCCCGTCATCTCGTCTCTAACCATCGCTGATATGCCTGCGGAGCAGCGCAAAGACCCGTGGGTCGCATCGATTACTGACATCGTGTCCACTTCTCCAAACGCTACGCCTTCTCGGACTTTGCGCCATCAAGCACCGCACTTTGCCCTACGAGACGGTCTTCTCTACCGCCGCAATTATATGCCTGACGGTCGACGGTGGCTTCTTGTCATTCGCCGCCTTTTACGACATAAAATTTGCGCCTTTTTCAATGCCGACCCTCAATGTGCCCATCCTAGTGTAAATACGTTTCAGATTATTTGTGAACGCTACTATTGGCAGGGCATGTACGGTTACACTCGCAAATACGTCTGCTCCTGCATCGCCTGCCAGCGCCGCAAGTCATCCACACCTCATGCTTCTGGCCCCTTACAACCCCTTCATGCCTGGCCGTCCTTTTGATCGCGTTGGCTTTGAGATTTAGGGGCCATTTCCATGCACGATCTCTGGGAACCGCTGGATTATCGTCGGCATCGACCACGTCACCCGCTACTGCCCGTGAAGTTGCCCTGTTTTTGCTACATCATTTTGTTCTTCGCCACGGCGCGCCACGGAGCGCCGCGTGAGCCGCTGAGTGACAGAGGCCGAATCTTCCTTTCCAATGCCGTTGAAGCTCTACTGGCCGAATGTCGCATCATACATCGGGCCAGTACAGCCTATCACCCTCAAACTAACGGGCTGACTGAGCGCTTCAATTGTACTCTCGGAAATATGCTTACAATGTACGTTGCTGCTGATCAGACCAACTGGGACGCTGTTCTTAGTTTCGTGACGCAGGCTTACAACACCGCCACACAGTCAGCCACCAGATTTAGCCCTTTCTTCCTCCTTTATGGCCGTGATGCGTCGTCCACAATGGACACTATATTACCATATCGCCCCGACTCCTCCGAGTGGACTCCCCTTTCCGACGCTGCAAAGCACGTGGAGGAATGCCGCCAGCTAGCCCGCAGTCTAACATCGGAATCTCAAGGCCGCCAAAAGCATCATCACGACAAAGATCAGACGCCACACGTTTTCCCTACAGGATCCCTTGCTTGGCTCTGAGTTCCTGGCACCCCACCAGAATTGTCATCAAAATTTCGAACTGAGTACCACAGCCCCTACCGCATCGTTCACCAAACCTCCTCTGTAAATTATATCGTGGAGCCACTCACTCCCTCTTCGGACATGCGTCATCGCGGCCGCGAAACTGTGCACGTGAGCCGCCTCAAAACGTACTACGACCCGCTCGTCTTGTCCTCGCCATAGGTAGCCAGGGTGGCTCCTCTTCGCTCCCGGGGAAATTGTAGTGAACTATACGAGCGGATATCCCGAAGACGAAGAAGAGAACGACGAAGTGCCGCTGCGCTGCTCGAGCTCTCTGGTGTTTGCCTAGGCTAGCTGTGTTGTGTTGTTCGCCGTGCAGCTTAGACAGGGCTATATTCCTTGTTAAAACACAGTAAAACCCCCTTTCAGAAGTAATATTTTGCCGCTTTCGCTTTGGTCATACACACCTTAATCATTTTAATTCGCAAGCATTAAATGACTATATTCACTCTTTCGTGTCGTCAGGTTTTCAGAACGATTTTGTAATTCAATAAAAAGGGGAAAAGGAATATTGTTATGAGCTAGAGGTTTAAACAATCTTCCTAGATACTCAGTATTGTCGATGTGGAGTGTTCAGGCAAAACATTTGAGGCAAAAAGGTCAAATAGAGATCGAAATAACGCGAACATGTGTATAGCGTCGGGCCGTGCAAAACTGTAGTGACGCCACACCAAAGCGGAAGCCGCTGAAATTGGGACAATAAAAGCGCTAACAAGAAAAATAAAGGGTTGAAATTATAGAATCTATAATTGGTATGCTTTAATCAAAACATTATTCAGACATAATTTTACGTAGTAAATGCAATAAAGGATGCGTTCGTCGTGACGTCACAAGACGCGGTTGAATGCTGTGATGATACATTCTAGCAATGCGTGTCGTCATGGGAGAGGATGGCAGCGCGATAGGAAAGAGTGGTGACGCAATTGGGGAGGGTGACGCCGCTGGTGACGACTGTTACAAGCAACAATATTTTCACGTTATTGAAATCAGGGTTGCCGCAGTAATGTCTAACGTTTACTTTCTGACAGAACAGGAAAACCTCTTTGTGAAAAATGTGAAGACGAGCTCACGGTAAACCTTGTTTATATTCATGCAGAAAACTTAAACAAAGAAGGAAAAAATACACCCAATGTTGCTCTTATGCGCAAGTGCACTTCTTGCCGTAAAGTTTTCAGATGATTAAAAGATGTAAATGTCTTATCCTGGGCGCAGTGATACGAGTCCTTGAATGCGCAAAGCGCCTGGATTCACGGCTCGCACAATTATTTCCTGACCATATTTAAGAAGGATATTTACGAAGGACAGTATTAATTAATTGTCCCCAGTGCTGGAAATTTGCAGGAGGCTAACAATGATACAGTCTATACATTGTTCCCAGAAATACTGATTACTAGTACATATTTGTCATCCCAAAATAGCTACCCAGGTTGGGAACATGCAGATGATTCTGTACGCGACCATGTCCCCTGGTAACTACTACCCTTTGGTGACGTTTCAGACGCACGGATTGCTGGATTTTCTGGGGAACGGGTATTCTAACGCTATTGCATTTGAATGGTTTTCTTAGCAGGAGTGTAATTCAATTAATCTTCGGCTTTCCGGCTTCCGGTACAAATTGCTTCACCTTTATCTTTCGTCCCGTGTAGCAATGACAAAAGCAATAATGCCAGAAGCAATGGGCACCAATGCTATGGACAATGAGTAACAATAACAACGTCTTTACTTGAGGCCATCGGGAGTATTCGTTCTTATTCATGACCTTGCCGACGACGCCTCGCTTTGTTCGCTGCATCCGCCAGATTCGATAATCGGATATGCAGGGAACCGACGTTCTGTATTGAGACTGGCTAGACTAGATGGCAGCCTTTAATTTTGAAAGCATCTGTTGACAGTAAAATTCTAGTACTTTCCTAAAACTGCTAGCGTAATCGGGTCAGAACAGTGAGCCTTAGCACAAGGAGCGCTTTTAATGCAACAGGGCTAGAGCCCCCTTCACCATAAATTATGTTTGGGCATCCATTATCCGGCGTGCTGTCACATGAAAGTGTAAGAGGGGAAGTAGGGCAAAAGGACTCTTGCACGTACCCTTAAAAGTTTTCCAACTTCGAAAAAATCAAGACCATGCCTCCAGCAAGAAGTAGTTGGTTGCTCCCATGACCGGGCCATGGCAGAAAGTCATGGAAGTCATTCGTAATGCAACAATATTTCAGTTGTTCATAATACGTGGGGTAGAATATTGTGCATCATACTATATAAATGTAACACGCTCACCTATATGCTGCAGAAATCGAATATGGGATCTCCGAATTTTTTTTCAAATACAACTTTTTTTGTGAAAGCTTGCACAAATGGTCGCTGTTGATACTTTGCTGCTGGCGTATGCTCAGCGCAAGGTGTATGTGTTATCGCAAGTGATCTTTAATTTTAATTCAGTGTCCACATTTGACTCTTCTGTATTCGCCATAAATAAGAAAACATATTTTTTTCAGATAAAAGTGGTGGCAGATCTTCCTGTGGGAGAAAACCTCTATGACCATCTTACAGTCAACGGGATTGCTGGAGTAGCAAAAGAAAACATAATTATAAACTATCGCGCCCTCTCTACAATACCAAAATACGTATTTAAAAGAACGGGTAAGTGTCGTAAGACTATACTTATTGAAGCAAATGGCACTTAGAAACGAAATAACTGTGCTTGAAAACTCGTGAAGAGAATTTGACTTGCGTGTAAAATTTCACACAAGAGTTATATTGTATTCCCAACTCTGAGGGAGTAGTAAAACCATTGGTTTAGGAATGCAAAACATGGACAGTTTTACGTGTAGCTAGAAGCAGGTAAACAGAGGTAAAAATACTTGTTCTCATGCTTATATCTGGTAATCGCCTTTATAAGAAATTTGACGGTTTTCCTTGCTTGGGCTCCCTCAGCGTACGGCCTTTCGTTTTAACGTAATAGCATCGAAAACATTCTTATTCGAAAAATCCCGCGTTATGATACTCTCTAATATCAGGTGACAAAACGACATGACGGAGTTGGTAGGCGGTGTCAACACGTGTTTTTCTTTTGAAAGGGGAAGATGAGATAGCAACTGCCCGAGAGCCTTCGATCCCGACTGAGACACGCCGATCATATAGGCCATGCAAGCCCGTTACAGTGTTAGTTTAACGCTGAGTTTCCGATCTGTGTCGCATGGTCAAACTTCAGGTGACGTGTGAAGCTAGCACAGAATGACAATGAGTATGTTTCACTTAATAAAGGCATAAACTGAGGCCTTTTAGCGATTCAGAGTAGCGCACAGCGCATATGCGAGAACTAAGACTACCACGGCGAACAATTAAAGCTTTCGCGTCCTTGCCCTTGGATGCGGTACTTGACTGTACTCCACTTTTTTCGCTAATCAAGCAAATTACCTGAGCCTGTGAGGAAGGAACGTACAATAGTATTGCTGCTCTAGTATAGAAAATAATTGTTTCAGAAAAATGCGTCATCCATACCAAAATATTTTGAACGCAAAAAAGCAACCATATAACACTACATCCATCACGCTCTTATATATTCTTCGGATTGTGCAAAGATCAGCTAATGGTAGTGTGCAAGCAAGACGATTAATTCACGAAAAAACATTAGAGGTGAAACTATTCAACTTTGTTTCGCGAACGAAAGCGATCGGATGCAATCGCTGCTGTCGCTTCGGCTATGGTTGGCTTCCGCGCTTGGTAAGGTATTCGGCAACAAGCTACTCGGAATTTCATTGTTCGATGGTCTCGGCAGCCTGTCTGGTACGGCTTCCTCCGCGCCACGCTGCTTCCTTTCTTTTCTTCAACGCCGCCCGGCGGATGCACCCAACTCTATGCTCGTAGACGTCGACCATATTAGCCCAGAAAGTTGGCTTATGCGTATGGGTAAGTGTATGGCATATTTATCTGGGTTGAATGAAAAACTAGCGCCAAGAAAATTTCATGAAGACAACGAAATTCGGTGCCCAGCGCGAGTGCGTGTTGCAGTTATAGGCGTAATCGGATGCTGGATTCGCTAGGACATAGCGTATTTACGCGGGTATGAAGAATGTTACGCCCACTTTGCACTGATACTTTCTTCTACTCGCTACGCACGGAAACATTGCCTGTGAAGGCTTGGCTTCAGAAAGGGGGTATTTTGTGTCATATGCGAACTGCTTCCATTGTGATATTCCTGAAACCATTGAATATTAATTCATCACATTTATTCTTTGTAAGAACGCAATTTATTTGTGCGATATCCTGTCATGGTCCTTGAAAAAACGAATTTATTTCAATTCACATTTAGTTCGATACCACACTGCTCTGGAGTATGCTCATGCTCCTCTTGATTGGTTTAGTAAAACTTTATTTCCTGAAGGACACTCGGCTAGGCGCCAGTTGTAGAGGGCAGCTCCCACATCGGCACAGAGAGCCCGAAGCTATCCGCCGCCGCGCGGGCCTCCTGGACAGCCCGAAGCTGATCATGTAGTTAAGAACTTTTTAACACTTTGTCCCAATGTTCCTTGTTCTTGGCGTAGGCGTCGCTCGATGCACAACCGCACAGCATATGGTTTAAGTCTACACGGTCACTGCACCGTTCACACACATGTTGTCCGTCGTAGTCTGGGTCGATGTGCTCCATGCGCCAGGGGTTGAGGTACGAGTTAGTTTGGAGCAAGCGTAACGTGACTGATTGGCTGCGGGTTAATTTCTTATCCGGGAGGGGAAATGCTCGTCTGCCTAGATATAAGTGCTTAGTGAGCTCATTGTACGTGAATAATTGATCTCTGTACTCGATATGTGGAGTAGCAGGGGAAACCGAAGGGACGCGGTCGATGCGTCCTCGCGCCGCCTCGCGTGCGATCTCATTGAGATTCCGCAGGTTGCCCCCTAAGCTGCCCATGTGTGCCGGGAACCATGCGATGGAGTGATCGGTGATATTACTTCCGCCTAAGATCCGTAGAGTCGTCTTGTCTATCCCGCCCTTGGCGAAAGCTCGAGTGGCTGCTCTAGAGTCGCTGTATAGTGAAGTTCGAGCCTTTTAGAGCTAGTGCTATCGCTACTTGTACCTCTGGCTTCTTGTTGTAAAGTGTGAGTGAGTGGCGCGTACGCCCGTGTCCGTCGACTACTGTTACCGAGTAGGCATGCTTTCCCGGTATGTACGCTGCATCCACGAAAGCTGTCGGGTCGGGAGACTGTGCCGCGTCCGCAGCGAGGGCTTTGACGCGGGCGAGCCTTCTTCCTTGATTGTGGATCGGGTGTACGTATCTTGGGAAGGGGGACACTGATTGCTTCTCACACAACTTTAGGTAACTGCAGGACGTTGTCCCTTTCTACTTGGTGTTCAGGCCGAGCTTGAAGAGAATCTCTCTGCCCGCTTTGGTGCTTGATAGGCGTGCAATTTGTGCCGTGTGCTGTGCCTCGATGATTTCGGCAAGGGTATTGTGCACTCCGTGGAGGCATTATCGGGGAGCGCCAACGCTGTCTTGAAAGCTCGGCGTATGTGTACTTCAAGCCTTCTCTGATGTTCCTTTTCCAGTTGAGCATTGCAGCCACGTATATGATGTGACAGAGTACAAAAGCATGGACCATTTGAATAGCGTTGTCCTCGCTCAGTTCCCTCTGCCTATTTATGATGCGCCTAAACATCCGGATCGCGTTTACACTCTTTAACGTGATGCTGTCAAGCATCGCCCTGGTGGACCCGTTGCTTTGGATGAGTAACCTAGAATTCGTATTTTGTCGACCGTAGGTATGCGATTTCCATCCCTTTCGTGTAACTCCATGCATGGTGTGTGGTGTCGGCGCCAGTCGTTGGACGGGCGCCCTGGTCTTGGGGGGTGGAAGATGAGTAGCTCGGATTTTCTAGAAGAGCAGTGAAGTCCCATTGGGGCAAGATGGGCCTCGGTAACCGTGATGGCTTCCTGCATGCGCGCTTCCAATTCCGCATCGCTGCCACTGGTGCTCCAGATGGTAACATCGTCTACGTATATGGTGTGCTCCACATCAGCAATTTCACCCAGTGCGCGAGAAAGCTTTGTCATCGCCAAGTTAAATAAGAATGGTGAAAGTACTGAGCCTTGTGGTGTTCCCTTATTGCCCAGATTAAAGCTCTCCGAGACGTGCTCGCCTATCTGGAGAGTGGCCATTCGATCCTCCAGAAACGCCTTGACGTAGTGGTAGAAGCGTGTTCCGAGATTGTGGTTAGATATGGCTTTGAGAATGGCTTGATGTTGCATTTTGTCTAAAGCTTGCTCCACGTAAAGTCCCAGTAGCGCCTTGGTGTCTCGTGTGGGGTGATCCAATAGACTTTTTTTTATTCGTAGCATAGAGTCTTGCATTGAGAGACCTGGCCTGTAGCCAATCATATTGTAAGGGAAGTACTCCTTTTCTTCTACGTATTCCGATAGTCTATTCAGGATGACGTGTTCGGCTAGCTTTCCTAGGCAGGACGTCAGTGAGATCGGCCTTAGGTTGGGTAGACCCAGCGGCTTGCCCGGTTTTGGGATAACCGTAATGGCATGTTTCCACTCTGCAGGTAGTTGGCCAGTTTTCCAGACTTCATTGATTTGTTGCATTAGGAACGTGACCGAGTCGTCCTCTAAGTTTCGGAGAGCCCTATTTGTGATACCATCGGGGCCGGCTGCAGAGTTACTGTTGAGTTCGCGAATTGCGAAGCGTACTTCGCTTTCTGTGAAGTCCGTATCTAGCTCTGAGCTTGGGGCACCATCACAGCTTTTATTTTGTAAGGTACTGGGTAGCCCCGATTTAAGCGGTGAGTACCGTTTGGCAAGGTCATCCCGAAGGGCTTCGGCGGTACTGGTTTGCTTCTCGCGATGTACTAATTTACTTAGCCTGATCCGTTGCATAGTTTTGGACTTTGTTCCGTGTTCATCGAGGAGGTGTTTTATGAGTCTCCACCCACTTCCTCTGCATATTCTCCCATTGAGGGAGTTACAGACTTCGTCCCATTGTTGTCGGGAGAGAACCATGCAGTATTGTTCAATGATCTTGTTGAGTTCGGCAAGTTTTCTTCGCAGTCTTCTGTTAAGAAGTTGCCCTTCCACCTGGCTAGAATGGAATGTTTGGCTTCGAGAAGATCCGCTAGCCGACTGTCCATCCTCTCTACCTTAACGTCCGTGGTGATGGCCCGTTCCGAGGCTGCGATGTCTGCTTTGAGCTGCTCGGTCCAGCTCGATATCATGTGCTTTGTGGTTGCTCCTGATGAATTGGATAGCTGCGCCCGTATTGCACGAAATTTGTCCCAATCGATAAGTTTGTACTCCCTTTGCCTTTTTCCGGTATCTCTGAATCAATTCCGCGAATATAGTGGTCACTGCCAAGGTCTATTCCCGAGTTGTGCCAGGCACATTTTTCTAGGCCCCGGACAAAAGTAAGGTCCGGTGTGGTGCCTCGACATGTGGAAGTGCCACATCTGGTTGGGGTCTCCGGGTCTGTGATCAGCGTGAAATAGAGATCGGGGGCTGTCGTGAGAAGACGATTTTCCTTGTTAGAGGTATACGTGTAGCCCCAAGCCTGGTGTGGGGCGTTAAAATCTCCACCTATAATCAGCGGACTGTCTTTGGCGATGTGTGCAATCGTGGCCAGAATGCCTCCAAACCCTTGCCTCGTATCCTTAGGGCTGCTGTATAAATTGGCGAGGAAGATGCTTTGCTTGTTCCCTACGTGGTCGTTCGGTATGATCTCAATCGTGAGGTGTTTTAGATAGCAGGCTGTGTGGCGGATCTCATGCCGAATGTACGAGATCTTCTTTCCAATCAGTAAAGCGACGCCTCTGCCCTGCTCGTTTCTGTGGGCTTCGGGCGTATATCCCGTAATGGTTGTGAGTGTTGTGATTGTTTCTTGTAGCAGGATGACGCGGTGGTTTCTCGGTTTCTGATTTGACCATGTGCTGGAGGACAGCCTTTTTTGAGGCGATCCCCCTGCAGTTTCATTGCCAGACGCGGAGACTGCGACTGCGTGTCTTATTCGGCACTGTCATGTTGGCCGTTGACGCCTCCTTCGCTTGCAGTGAGACTATCGCGGGGTGGACCTTGCGCACCGATGTGTTGTGAACTCATCCTTGCCATTGCCGGTACTACCGTATTGTTTAGATGCATTTCCATTTTCTGTACCGGTGAGCTAAATATGTCCATTTTCTCGTTCATTCGCACCATGCTCTCGTGCATTAGCCTCATATTCTCGCTCATGGCGTCCATAGCGTTCTTCGTGGTTGCGTTAATGCGCGATTTTTAGAAGGCGGGCATTCTTCGATTTGTTCTTCATGTTTCTTCGTCTCAACGAGGGGCTCAGGTGTGAGCGTTTGTTTACGGCTGTTCGCTTTACCCATTGCAGTTAATTTGAGTGTTAGATTAGTATAAGCGGCTTTTAGCTCTCTGAGTTCCTGTTCTAACATAGCTATTCGCTCTTTATCAGGATTGCGGGACTCACTTTTCTTTGAAGGCGTTGTAGCGTCTCTGACCTTGTCCGCTCACGTGCCATCGCCTCCGTTGTCCTTCTCACCGAAGCGCACCTGAGAACGACTTCTGTTTGTCCTCGCATGTGTGCGGCTCTTCGATGGAGAGCGGGAGTGGCTGCGTGTCGGCGTCTTGGACCTAGATCGGCTTCGTGCCGCGTGCTGCTTGTCTTCTTCGACTAGCTGTACTTCCTCTTGTTGCTCCAGTCACGCTTGTTGTCGTCGTGCGCGTACTACGTATCGAATGAAATAGCGTTTCCTGCACACCTTGTCCGCCGTCACGTGCAAGCCCCCGCACAGCTTGCATTTCGGATCGCACACATAGAATGAGGTGGGGTTAGGAAGTCCGCAACCCCTGCATTTGGTGGAGCCCGGCTCGAGGCAAACGCCCGCATGGTGTCCGAGTTTGCCGCATACGTAGCATATGTCTACTTGTCTGCAATATAAGTAGCAGGATACCAGTGTGGGCATACCTCACGAACTTTGGGACGCGAAGCCCATCGAACACAATGATCACTGATCCTGAGCCCTTGATTCTTTTCGCCGCTAGTGCCAAGGGGCTGCGGTCATTCACAATGTTTCTTTCAATCGTCCTGTGATCGTCGGCACTATCGATGTGTCTGATTACCCTTTTGCAGGTGTCGCTTGGGGCAGTTTCGTAAGCGCTGAATGCGTACTCTTTTCCGGATATTCCGATAGCCCTTACTTGAGCATACTTGTCGAAATTTTCTCGAAAGGGCGTGCTCGCCACCATGATATTATGTCCTCCGCGGTCTGCTGTGGGTCAAGATTAACTGCTGCCATTATGGCATTGCTCATTAAGGTAGGTCCGACCTTCTGCAAGTTCACGCCGCCCTTTGGGCGAAGCACTGTCTTGGGCGAAGCACTGTCTTAATGTTGTCGTGCGGCAGGAGTGGCATGCGGGAGGCCCTTATCCCCCGGTTCTTAATGTTAGGAGGCTTGCGAGAAGAGCTCACCTGCCCGTCGCTTGCATGTTGTGCTTGCTGCGAAAGTTGCGAAGTAAGTTGGGCGCGGTCCTTCTTCGTTTTCCGGCTGGTCACCACTTTCCAACCCGTGTCCTCTTCTCGTCCATTAGCTAGTGCTGAAGTAGTCGGCGCTTCTGGTAAATCCTCCGCAGAGCTATCTATTTCATCGGTTGCCATTCTCTTCGTGTTGCGCCCAGCGTGAAGGGCGGCTGGCGTCCCGCCGAGCTAGCGCGTTTCTGGCTAGCGCTAGCGTCTGGCGTGCCCGCCTAGGCTTAGTTCGGCGGCGGCGTTGACGTGGTAGAAAAGTACTTGTAGATTCTTGAAAAATGATGACCCACCTCAAAATGGGGTATCCACGAATTCCCTGCAACTTCAAAAAACTGCTGGTGCAAGAACTTCAGTGAAATTCGACAGAAATCACTGCGGAATCATGTGAAGATGACGGAACCGATGAGATCACGTCCACACATCTCGGCGACCGCAGCGCCACCCCCCCCCCCCCCCCCCCGCTCCTCTTGATACGTTTTTTTTTTCTACACTGACTGCACAGCTCATGAAAAATCACGTTTCTGAATCTACAGTGTGAACAGTTGTTTCGGCAAAATCTCATTTATATAAAATAATTGTTCAACAGTGAGATGTGAATGAACTTACTAACGCTTAACCGCAGTGGCGCTGTGGCTGAAGTTTTTGCCTTACATCGCGTCTAGTGCACTGTTACAATGTATTTCAGGAGTCTTTCGTAGCCATACATAAAACCTCTATAAATAGGTTTTGTAGCTATAGCTTACATTCAGTCCAATACCTGCCATTTTAAAAACACCGCGACAGCTTTGCGCGCTCCTGCTTGTTCAAGGCAATATTATCTGTCACGGCACGGGCTTGATTCCATTTGCGACATTGTTTTTTTTTGTGTGTCGAAGCAGTGGCGCGGAACAATCATACTGGCGCTTGCGCACTACCTAGATTTCGCAGATGATTGGCCTTATGGAATGAAGACAGTGTTTGCCGCACTACGCGAGAGTTCATGATCACATGTTCGGAGCGGGATAGGCTTGAGATTTAAATGGCAAAAGTAGACGTTCCGCTCTAAAAGCACTCGAACGAATACGTTTTAACGAACATAGACGCAGGGTATGTGCACATAGTTATAATTTCAGAACACGCCTTTCCTTGGTATTTAAAAATGCAATACATGCAAGCTAAAAGGTTGCAATAAACGCGTTAGGGAAGCTAATCGCTCTCCAGAGCCCCTTTTTTCGTTATCGTTTCTTCGTTATTCGTTATCAGTTTTATTTCGCGTGACATGAGCATCAGACAAAATGAGCAGGTGGGCTGGTCAGCAAAGCCATGATATCGCGGGTTGTCGTGATAGGGATTCATTTGATACTCTATCGTAAGCACCGGCTCAATATCGGCTAAGATGTGCCGTTAGAATAAAGGGAGAAAAAAAAAACAACCTATTATCAAGCCTCAGACAGCACGACCCATGCTTGAAAAACTGCTTTTTGATAAAAATGCTATTGTTCTTTCGCGGTAAAGCACCATTTAAAATATTAATCTGAAGAGAACATCTTATGGTACCAATCGGGAATGCATTTACAGGCTACTGTATAAAACCACAGGGTGGCGCTCGACTCTGGGAAATGACAGAAAAATAGATACTATTTTGTCTACCGCTAGTAAATACAGCCATACAGCCTTCCTCCTTCTGAAAGCCGCTGATGGATTATAGTTTTAGGGAAAAGGTTGATGCCAGTCGCCCGAGCTCTGTCCTGGAACGCCTTGGCAGTTATAATGGGTATGCCGAAAAGCAAAAACCGACAAAAGTCAAACTACTGCTCGCATTTTGCCTTCGGATTTAAACGCTAGCTAATCTGTAAAGAATCAATATTTTACAGATATTCACTGAATTTTTTGAAAATTTTCAAAGTTCTCGGCTCCAAAAGTATTTTTATTGTATAAAGCTGCCTTTGTAGTCCCAGAAGCACTATGAAAGATTCGGAGATTAACAGTTTCATTTTCAAGTTCACTTCTACATATGTAATGAAATTATCACTGCTCGTACTTCTATCATTCGTAGTCTGCTTTCTCATTGCATAATCATCTCGCCTGCTAAAGGTAAGTCGACTGAATAGCATCTTAAGAAAAAGTACGAAACCCATTCATATCGTTGCGAGGAAGAAGACCGGCAGTGGCGTGAGAGCAGCCCTCGCGCTAGGCCAGACATAAAGTCATCGTTCATGCTGTCACCATGTTGCGCGGTCTCCTTGCTTGTCATCATGTGACATTTTGGTTGGAGGTGTGGCGTATGTCATCCCCATCCTTGTGTTGGGGCATTGCCGCCTTCTGTGCGCCGGCACCATCGACCGATGACCCTTGGACATCGCCGAGCAGCTTCGCCCCAGCCCTTCGTGCCCAGACCCGCCCAACTACCGCCCAGCCCCCAGCCCGGATCTGAAGACAGGCAGAACAGACAAACCAACCAGACCCGAGACGAAGGACCCGAAAGAGCTGAAGGACCCAAAGGAACCGGACATGTACGCGCAACCACTGCCCAGCCGCTCGTCGCAAACTCGAGCCATCGGTCCCATGGCCTCTGGTGGCGGATGGTTGAAAAGCTCCAGGGGAGGCGGATCACCCAAGCATCATCGTATTTATCGTCATCGTGGTGGCAAGCGCATCATTCTCTTCTATCTTTTCTTGAACATCTACACCATCACGTCACTATTGACTTGAACGAAACGATCAGAACGATCGCTCGGTGGCCCGGGAAGTATTGCAAAGAAGATCTGCAGTGGCGCAAGAGGAGCCCTGGCGCTAGGCCAGACATAAAATGATCGTTCATTTTGTCACCATGTTGTGCCGTTTCTTTGCTTGTCACAACGTAAGAATATGTAGTTCAAACGATGAGTGTTGTTTTGTCTTTCTTCGTAAGAAACAGTACTTTCCACCCCTAAACTTTATATCTTCTTCGGGTAATTTCTTCCTGTTTCAGGTCCTTTGATTCACGCTTTTGGAGTGGAATGCGTCGCGTTTCTGAGCACACCAGGTTCTGATTCCAGCATTCCTAATATTCAGTTTCTTCTGGTCACGATAAATCCTACGACTATTGAAGCAGGATACTTGGCTGATATGATAGGAATATCAAGAAAGGTGAGCAGTAAACTCTTCCATGAATACATCCATGAATATATAGTACGCTTCTATGTTTAAGCCAAAGGTTTATGCAATATTGCGAAAAATGCGTGGCCTTAACCTTCAAGAGTGATATCGAAATTATCATCCTTAATGTCTTCTATTTACTAGAACTAATAATATCAGGAAATTGTTGAAGCCATAGCAGCAACGCGCTTTTGTCTGAAACTCCTAATAATATTTGGTCAGAGTGTTCCTAGTCGTTTATGAAAATGGTCACTTCGAAACCTTCTAAAAAGAAACCTCGTATTTATTTCTCAGCATTTTGAGTTCAGAATCCCAGAAAATTGCGTAAGTACCCTTCTTCCACTACAAAACAAACCTTCGTATTGTCGAGTAAAAGTACTTCGAAAATATCAGAAACCATGAAAACCAAACAGAATTGGCTTCGACACGCATTTTACGTCGCGACAAGGGAGCCTATGACGTCCCAGGTGTCGTCACAAAAGATATCGCGTGCGTGTTGATTGCTCAAAATGTCAGATGTTACAGTGGAAGTCACTGTTTTCCCGATGTCATCGGAAGCGAGCAGTGAACACAGAGCAAGTATAAATGGCCTTGCATCAAGGGATGTCGCGCACATGGGTTGCCAAATAAATTTGACAGCAGTACAAAATACCAGCAAAGTGAGGTGAACATACATTTCAAAATTTCATAAAGTAACAGGTGTTCGAAAAACAAAACGCTAAAGTTCCATTTTAATTATTACTCTTAGCCTGTAAGTGGCACTTAATGTGCAACAAGGTTATTTGGTGGACCTCCACTGCGTGCTGAAGCTAGGAATTATGGACTCTGAAGTTAGCTTGAAAGCTTAGATTGCTCGACGGCGTCACATATGGCTGTTGATTGCCCTGCACAAGCCCCAGCGTTCCCTATGAAATGCAGGTATCTTAAAAAGCTGTATGTGACCGAATACCACGTTTTCAGTGTTAAATAGATGGTGCTAACCGCGACGGCGTCAAATGATCTATGCCATTGAACGCATGTTGATCTTGGCGGCATTAACATAAGACTGTCATGGAATCGTGACTCGTCTCGCTAAGTGGGCAGCTGTCCACGTTCAAAGTCGTGAATACCGCTCCTTTGATCTGTAACAACTTCGCCACCACCATACGAGAGCACACTGTCTGAACTTTAATATATCCTCTCTACTAAACACAAGGGCGCCCCTTTTACAGCGAGTAGATGGAAACTTTCTTCGATACGTCTTTGTCCTCTGCATGGCCTCACATTGAAGCAACGAGGCACGTAAACAGAGGGTACCGGATGTGGTGCTTCATGCGGCCTGCCATCTAGCGGTGACCCGCTGCCAAGTCAGTGTGAACGCGCTCCGAATAGAGCGCCCACGTGGCCGCATGTTCACAATAATAGTGGACAACTCGGTACCAGCATTATCTTCAGGTCATAGGATTGAGTAGTAAGCTATATCCCTGTTCCAAGAGCTCTGGCGAGGATATGGCCATGTAGGCGTTCTTCAGTTTGGTAGAAATGACATGGATGTTACAGCTTTGCTTTCTACTCTAGCATTTGAGGCTTTGTTTATTGATCAAAAATGGCTTTTCTTACATTCTATCAAAAGAGAATAGATTTCTCAACGCGTTATGTATGCATGGGGGACATCAGAAATGCCCATCAGCGCATGCCAGGAACCAATGCACTTGAAGCGATCGTAACTTTCTACAGCGGAGCATCATGTTGCAGTACTGGGGGAGAGGTCTGACATAACAACCCGCAAAATCAATACCTCAGTCAAGCTTTAGGGTTGTTTCCTCAGTTTTCACGTTGGTCGCAGGTTAACTTCAAATTCTTCCGCAGTCATAACCCGGACTGAGGTGCCTCCATATAGTGTAATTTCTGCGCAATACCATTATGTTGTCGCGCCACTTTATAGCTAAATTTTAATGGTATATATCTAGCCGTAAAGCCAAGAGTACTTAGTAATAGATGGTTTGTAGTAATACGTCGTCGTCGCTGCGAGAAGGTATTTGTGATGTCGCCACAAAGAAGTCCCACCTCCAAAGATTGCTTCCTTTTCTTTTGTCCATGAGAGAGACCGAATACTCTGCTCGCATCCCGGTCGAAACGTGGCTTACTTGTGGTGTATATGCGGGTGGCAAGAGTATAGCAGTATCTAAAGCAATAATTCAGCGCTGTTCACATTTTAAAACTCCATCATTTAAACAGAGGCCACACAAAAACACCCTAAACCAACGTAGCATATGGTCTAAAATGAGTTGGCTCCACTTGAGTAGCTTGAGACGAGTCCGCTACGTGTACAGAGCGGAAGTGGTCCAACAATGTGTCGTATAGTGGGGCGTGTAGGTATCGCCACCCATAATGTTCACATCTCGAAAGCCTATCGTAGGACATGCCACTAGTGCGATGGAGAGCAACAAATCTGGAATTGGGCCCATTTTGAGGCTCTACCCATGCAATGCCAAACGAGAAGAAAACAACGCTGCGAGCCATGTGGTTATTTGTGAACCGAAGCTTAAACCACAAAATATTGGTTCCCATGGTGCCGTAGAAGCAGTGGCAACTGGCTTGGCAACAAGTATTTTTGTCGAAAAATATGCATAGGGCTCTCTGACACGACTTGATTCAAGATTACAAGACAAATAGTTAACTTTCGCGGGCCAGTAGCCGAAAACGGCGACGACAAAAGAAACAGTACTTCCCGGTCACACTGCCAATCTTTGACGTTTGGTGGCTTTTCAGCGTAATGTAAATCAGTTACGTTGCTTTATATAACGGTCAACACAACACACGATTTTCCTCTGATGATATGTCATTCTCTGCTCGGCAACTTGTCATGTAACATAAAATAATCGTATGACGCAAACAGAAGAGAACAAATGAACAAGCAAAAGGAAGATTAGAGGAGAGGGAAAGAATATCATCTCACTACATTGCAGGTCAGCCACCGATAGTCATATTGTCTAGTAATAAGATCGCATTTTGGCTGTAAAATAGTTAAATATTCCTCGTACCAGTTAGAAAGTTGCGACAACTGCAGAAAGAAAATTGTGATGCCAAATTTGTATCGCTGCTTTCGTTTCTCATTTTCTAGCGGTACATTTCAATAAAAGCCTGGAAACTTAAGCAGGTGCGAGCAACGTATTTAATATCATATTAATTGTTTGGAGTACACAACGCATATAATAAAGTGTAATCGATGATAGTGTAAGTAGATACAAGCACACAGCGATTGGGTGTATTAGCAAATATTTACAAATGGGTTGGTGACCACAGACGACTAACTTCATTCCAGCAGCGCCCAGCACGAACCACCCACACACTTCGTCGTCTTCGCGTTCCGCATATTCCACACGCGAGTACAGCACTTTGCCCTCGTCGTCCCTTGACATAAGTCCCGGTGGCGAAAGCACCGTCCCGGTGATAAGTAGAAGACGGATCAGGTGCATGGTTCGGCTTAAGGCGAACTACGTGAACAACGTCGGTGGCAAGGTGGGAGGATGACGTCGGAGAATCGAGAGGGCAACCTCATATATCACGTCGGTCACGTGCCGAAGCACATGAAAAGGGCCAGAAAGACCGACACGCCGAGAAGTATACCAAACGAGAACGAGTGATCCTGGGGCATAGTGCACTGGGCGATGCTGGCGGTCGTAAACTGACTTCTGGCAGGTCTGAGAGGTGGTGAGATGGTCGCGGGCAATTTCGCGGGCAATAGTTGCTTGAGCGATAACGTCACGTTCGTACTGCGTGGTCGACTCTAAAGATGGCGGCAGCATTGTATCCATTGGCAATGCAGGATGTTGACCAAATAGAAGACAGAAAAGCGAATAGCTTGTGGTGTTATGCCGCGACGAACTGTAAGCAAATGTTACATAGGGCAAGACAATGCCCAATCACGGCGGTCGGGTGCGACGTACATAGATAGCATGTCAGTGAGGGACCTGTTCAGCCGCTCGGTAAGCCCGTTCGTTGGAGGATGGTACGCTGTAGTGAACTTATGATGCGGGGAATAGGACCTGAGTATGTCGTCAACTACCCGGTACGAAACGTAGCGGCCGCGGTCTGTCAGAAATTGGCGTGGAGCACCATGATCAATGATGACTATTTGAAGCAGGAAATTCACGATATCGGTGGCACAACGGGTTGGTAATACACGCGTGAAAGCTTATCGGGTGGCGTAGTCGGTCGTAACAGCGATCCAGCGGTTGCCGGAACTGGACATCGCACATCTAGCCCAACATAAATGTAAGTGTTCGAGGGGTACGTCAATAGCCTGCAGAAGACTGCCAGGCAATGTGGGTGGCCGCTTTCTGCGTTGACAGAAGTCGCAACTGGCAACGTAATGGTGAACACTACGATATAGACCGGGCCAAAAGAAGCCGCGTCAGACCCGATCCTGCGTTCGTGAGGCACCGAGGTGACAAGCGGGGGGCAGGTCATGTAGTTCCTTGAGGAGAGAGGAGCGGAGACGCTGGGGAACGACGAACAGGAGTGGAGGTACATCAGGGCGAAGGTTGCGCCGGTATAGGGTTTCATAACGAATAACAGAGTTGAAGTGTAGGGTCTGAGGTCGCACCGCTGAGGCGATCGATTAGTAGACGCAAGGAGGAGTCTTGCCGCTGCTAGTCCGCGATGTTAAGCAGATCAGAGATAGCGAACAAGCAAGGGCCGAGGTCATTGTCTGTGGAGTCTGGTGGTTGCACAGGGTGAAGAGACAGGCAGTCAGAGTGTTAATGTAGACGCCCTGTCTTGTAGACAACGGTGTAAGAATACTCGTGAAGGCGTAATGCCCAAAAACCAAGCCGGCCTCTGAGGTACTTCAGTAAAGAAAACCAACAAAGAGCGTGGTGATCAGTCACAACCGAGAAAGAATGGCCAAACAGGTAGGGTCGAAATTTAGACACGACCCAAACAAGGGGTAGGCACTCGCGCTCTGAAATGGAATAACTGCGCCGGCAGTGGAAAGCAGGCGGCTGGCATATGCGATTACGCTGCCTTGACCTTGGTGACGTTGGGCTAGCACGGCGCTGACACCATATCCGCTGGCATCTCTGCGAACTTTTCTTTCAGCCGACGGGTTGAAATGGGCCAATACAGGCGGTTAGATAAGCAAGTGAATCAGTGAAAAAAAATGAGTTTTGTTGAGCAGGGCCCCAGGTAAAAGGGGTGTCTTTCTTAAAGAAATCGGTGAGAGGACGGGCGATGGCAACAAAATTTTGATGAAACGTCGGAAATAGGAGCACAAGCTGACAACGCTTCACACATCCGTGTAAGATCGAGGCAGAGGGAAGTCCTTGACAGCTTGTTGTTTAGCAGGATCTTGGCGGACACCAGAAGCATCGACAAAATGCCCAAGGATTGTGAGTTGGCGGCGTCCGGATTTGCATTTCGACAAGTTGAGCTGCAACCTGGCTCTACAGAAAACGAAAAGAATTCTCGTCAGCCTTTCGAGGTACACGGAACATTTGGAGGAAAAAACTACAATGTCGTCGAGGTAATACAGGCCTGTAGCCCATGTAATTCTTCGAAGCAATGAGTCCTACCATCAGCGACATGAACAACAGCTGAGGGGGTAGGAGTGAGAACATTTCATAGGCGATGGCGGAGACAGGAATTCACAACGGAGACATTCGCTCCGGTGTCAATCAGAGCTGTAACAGGGATCCTGTCCACATCGACGCTAAGCATGTTTCGTCGGGCCTGAATTATTGGAGGGTTTTCGGGTCGGGTCGTCAGAGTAGCATCACCTCCAGACGCCGCAGCCATCAGTTTTTCGAACGAAATTGGGCATACGGGTCAGGAAGTGGCGGGCGGCGAGATCGGGGCGACGGAAAACGACGGCGGTACGGCGGCGACGAACGGATGGTGGACAGAGTCTGAGCGTCGGAGCTTGAGAATTGCTGTTCAGAGTGCGACACACGGCGGACACACGGCGAGCATCTGGGGAGGTAATGGAGCATACAGATTGGATCCGGATATTGGCGCATTCATACCGGACAACAGCCTGTATAAGGGCTACCATAGGGGCACTACTCAGTAATGATAGTTGGGAAACTGGGAGAGACTGCTTCTAGCTCCTGGCGCACAAGTCGTGTCAGGCTGTCGGATGTTGGCAGAGGGCAAGGTGAAGTTGAGCCCAGGCAGGAGGACGTCGCAATCGTGTTCGGCAGCCGCATGTACTTAGAGGAAATACGGCGGCTTTCGCTTGTTCAAACCAGCGGCATTCTTGTTCAACGCTTGTTCAACGGCGGCATAATGTAACGTAGATACACGCACACAGAGTGGATGTCTTAACAAATATTTCCAATTGGGTTGCTGACCACAGACAAACAACTTCAGGCCAGCGGCGCCTAGCCCGAACCACCCACACACTTCGACGTCTTCGCGTTCCCCACATTCCACACGCAAGCACAGCACTTTGGCCTCGTCGCCCCTTGACAATATTAGTTAATTGCATAATGCTGTCGCTACAAAAACTTTTAACCGGTCCAGACATGGAGGAAGCAAAAAAGGTACTCACATCCTCCATGGGTCCAGAAGTACGCGGTTTGTGAAAGCAGCGCCGGATATGCGCGCGCGCGTCTGCCAGAGAGCATACAGACGTCACAAACTAAGCTTCAACTAGCCACATGCAAATGCCAGTGTAACTACCTGGAACTCCATACAAGTGCCTCAAGAGCTCTTTCGTCCAGGTACATGAAACAATGTGAAACACGGTTGAGGCGCAACCGTAGTGCGCTAGCCAACTTCGAGAGATGGCCTTGTCATTGTCTTAACAGCACGTTGGTCTCTGGCGGAGTGCTCATACACAGATCCCATGCTGAGAGGAAGGCCCCGTTAATGGGAGGAGGATCAGGTTTTTGAAGAGATAGACATGAAAAAGCAAGAAGAGGCGGCGGGCGCTTACCGGGCATAAGCTAGAGTACATTAGACTGCTTGACCTAAACGTCTATGATGAAGTAGGCAAGCTTCAGCAGAATAAAATCAGCAGAGAGCTAGCAAGCGTTAACAAAAAATGGCGTGTCAAAGAAGAGAGGCTAAAGCAGACACCAACAGCAGTTTAGCTGCCAATGAAATTAATGCTAAGGGTCACTTCGTAACAGAAAAAAGCATCCGTAAATGGACTCACCGGTTGAAAAAGTGCAGCGGTGGAAGGTGATGACAAGTCAGGGAACCCAGGCAGTCGACCGATGCCAAAATGAGGCTACCGCCACCTAACAGATACATCTGTCTTGTATGCCTAGCATGCATTTTATGCATGCATATGTAGCAGATGATGAGATTGACTAAACCTACATTGTAAATTTTCAGCTTAAACTGACAAAACGCCACTGAAATTGAATTTGAATCCAAGAAAACCTCTATTTTTGTATTGTGTTCGTGAGCTTAGGTTACAGAGAGCAGTCCAGCTTATCATTAAGACTCACCTTGGTCTATTTCGCATTGCATCGATTACTAAGTAGATCAATGGGCCACGCGTTATGTACGCTGAGCTTTCATGCTCAAATGCGCGTCTTCTGATCGGAAACTCGCATCCATGGCGCTATCAGGGTTTTCCATCACTCAAAAAACAGCGCTTTATTTAGAAAGAATATTCTAAGTGTTCCTCTTTGCATACACTTCTCATCTGTAAACATCGTGTAGTTGAGAATTTCTCGACAGCGCATGTTAGCATAGAGCTGGCCACACAAATCAATATTTTCTGAAATATTGCTATAGCATACTGAAGCATGTGAACTCTATTACGGAGCTTCCTTAGGAACCCAATCTGAAAATCAGAGATTTTGAGATTTCATAAATACCTGAATGTCGTCTATAGGGTATTTCAACTTAAAAGTTCATACTATTCCTTTAGTGAATGGACACCTTGTGTGGAGTAAAGTGGAATGATTATTGAATTAACTAAAAGAATGTAATGTCCATATGATTTAATGTTCAGGAATCCGAATTTTATAAATTTAGCAACAACGCACTCACTGCGTCTTATTTCTTTCGTATACTTTCAGATGTTCAACGGCTACTACAGGCCTAAGCGGGGACAGCATGTTCTGATGATCGTCCCTGTGCTGCTCCTTCCAAAATCACGCGGATTCATAAAGCTCAGGAGCACTGATCCTTTTGAATATCCCAGTATCGACCCGAAATTTCTTACAAATGATACAGACCTTGATGTTTTAGTTAAAGGTGAGTACTTTGGGCTTTACTCGGTACTTAAACTAAGATAACAGCAGAACATGAAAGCAAAACACGGTGAGCTATCTCAGACCACGAATTTGTTATCAGATAAGAAGCACACTTCGCTCTTCGATGACTGCACATGCATTTAGTTGAAAGTATGCGGTCGTGGTGCCACGCAGGTGAAGGAATGAAGGTGGACTAAATAAAACAAGGACAAAGTGCGATAGATAAGAACAGTAAATTTAAAACTATATATTTACAGAAGAACTAAATATAACCCACCAAGAATGTTGACAAAGTGTATAAAGGCAGCAGAAAAAGGCTCATGAAAGAATGTTTGAAACAGCTATCGGTTCATTACTTAGTTACAAGCATGTCTTTAGGATTCCAAACTGATTGCTTTAATGACGAGCTATGATTCACTCCGTTTTCATTCTAATATACCTTCAGGTGGCAAATAATATATTGCCACCAGGTGGATAGAGGTAGCACCTAAGAGACGAAGTTAGAGACTTTTCACGTAAATCCCTGTCTTCTTGACAATTTTGGTGGAGGTGCTGGACAACTAGCCTCTCATTGTCGTACACGCCTCCGCGAACGAACGACAACGAGCGCCTGTGGACACGCTAGTACATCGTGTCAACCGGAGAAACCAGCGCCTTCCTCCCGACCACGAGCCCTTACAGTCCACTTCGACAACGGAGCTACGGCCAGCCACGCAAAGCACCACTTCAGTGATGCAACGTGCTCCTGAATACACCCTTCAGAACCCCCGAGGGCCGAAGTCGTTACATGGCACTCTGCACGAAGACGTGGAACTGGCTTACTAAGTCTGAGAGAGTCCAATCCTATCATCAGTAGGACGCCAATTTAAAACTATGGAAAGCCATTTTCTGTCCGGAAGATTATGCTTTAACGTGGTATGAGAACCGAAAAGGCATATTAGCATCCTGAATTTGGCCTCAATTCGGTCATCTTATCCTAGAGACGTATGTCAGCCTGGATAAACGCGAACGAGCTGAACACAGATTCTAAACGAGTCTGCCACGATGTATGTTCAGGACCTTATGAAACACTTTTGACGAACGAATCCAAGCTTGCCAGAAGACAGAAAGCAGCACGACCTGATGAGCGGGGCTAAAGAAAAGCTTTTTCCTGGTCTAGTGCTCAAACCTATAACTACTGTTACCTCGTTTTTAACCGAGGCGATCACAATAGAAAAGATGCTCCAACAGCGTTTCGCTGTCTACGACAGACCCATGCTCTCTACGGCTACTGCCGAACGTCTTACAGCCGTTGTAGGTAACACTGACACCCTCCGCAATTTTATTCATGAACTACAGAAGGTTTGTGGCACATACCAACTCAATGCCGATTCCCTCGAAAATGTCATCCGCGAAGAGATTCAGCGCGGCCACCACTCCAAGTTGCTGAAATTCAACGCGCCTCTATTCCAGGCTACCCCCGTCATACTTGCGCGGACGTCCTCCGACCGCGCAAGTATGACGCGGTCGGAGGACCGCGTCATACTTGCGTATGACGGATTTCAAGCCATTTCAAGCTCCATTATCTCCCTTACCTCAGCTGGTGCCACCAACTCATAACAAGCCAACCCAGAAGCCAATGCAATACATTCCCGTACAGCAACAAACGCGGTATGTGCGGCCATGGCGGTCACAGGTACGAAGAACGGACGTCTGTCGGAACTCTGACAATGGGTGCATTTGCTATTTTTGTGGAGAACCTGTTCACAGTTTGCGGTGGTGCCCGTATCGGGAACTCGGACTGGAGGGTATTTCCCCCCCCCCCCGCACCTAGACCCACTTTCGGTCAACGACCTCGTGACATTGAAGACAACTCGCACAAGTGCGCCTCCCGGTGACACGTCGACAATCCAGGTTTCCATATATCCACGCCGACAATCACCTCCAACAAACGTTAAGTTCCCTGCGAGCACCGCTTGGTCGCTCGGCAAGCCTTCGCAGGGGAAACTGAGTTGAACCAACCTTCAGGGGTGGGGTCGCTAATAGTGAGTACAAACAAGTCCCCCACAGAGAGCAGAAATGAATTTTGGAGCAGCAACCATAGCATTTGGTTCACAAGACCAGCTGTCGCTGGACATCCCTGTGTGTATCGATGGACATTACGTAAGCAGTTTAGTGGCTACGGAGCAGACTTTCCAATTTTAAGTGGGAAACTTGTAGCGCGCCTTAGGATGGTTATAACACTATGGTGTTGTACGCAGACACGGGGGCATATTATCCCTATTGGACAGGCACGGTTATAATCTAGATTCCTACGTCAATATTTGATGTCAGCTACGTCGTTCTCCGGGCATGTTCTAGTTATTTGATTCGCAGTGTGGATTTCCTGCGGGAATATGACGCCATTATCGATTCCGACAGCAAATGGTCTCGTACTCAACAAAGAAAGCGGCTGGCAGCCTCTCTGCCGACCAACGTACCTATGCCCTACGAATTTCAGCGAGTGTGTTTAGTACCTCTCCTCTACAGCGTTTTTGTGAGTGTTGTTTGTGACGGGGTACGTGACGGGCCGATAATTTTAGTAAGCAGCCATTGGCTTTTATTTTCTCGCGGCATCTGTGTACCTCAAAGCTTATTTATTCTGTGCAATAGTCACTATGAAATTCTCGTGACGAACTTCGCGCGTAAATCTCACCAACTCTACCGCTCTACTGGGATCGTTTTGGTCAAACTGTTAAATGAAGATTCGAATTCTTCGCATCCAATATTATTGATGCTTCGGGTGTTCTCGACCATATCAACGTTAGCAGTTACCTTTCGGCCTGTCGACAATGCCACCTGCATGCCTTACTGCTGAAGTACGTCCCATGCTTTACCTCATCATCGAAAGTCCGGAAAACTTCTATCACCAAACATCGCATCTTAACGTCTGGCGATGCAGGACCTATTCTACAACTGCCGTACCGCATTTAGACCGACGAACATGATGCAATCCGGATGACCCAATTCCAGGAAATGCTTAACGACGTTATTTAGCAGCCTACAAATGCATGGTCGCCGCCAGTAGTGCTGGTTAAGAGAAAGGATGGAGCCCTGCATGTTTGCATTGACTACAGCAAACTGAATGACATTGCAAAAAAGAACGTATATCCATTGCCCTGTATCGACGATTCACTGGACCGACTTCGCAACTTCAAGTTCTTTTCCTTCATCGATTTAAAAAATGGTTATTGGCAGATATAGGTTTTTGAGCGCGATCGGAAAAAGACAAACTTTTCATGCTCGATGGCTTATATGAATTTCAAGCATCGTCTCTCGGTCTGGGTTTACCGCCTGCAACTTTCCAGCGAATGATGGATACCGTACTTGCTGGCCTGAGATGACAAACAAGTAAGGTTTATATGGACGACGTCATCATGTTTTCAGAAACCTTTGACCAACATCTTCAAGGGCTGCTAACAGTATTGGATCCTCTCCGCTCGGCTGTTTTGGCACTCAAGCCGGAAAATGCAACTTTGGATATCAGAAGCTAAACTTTCTCAGTCATGTGGTTAGTGCTGATGTTGACCGGCCCAATCCCTTTTTGTAAACTCTCAAAATGGCAAGAAAACGAAATAAATGTGAGAGAAAGCCCGCACCGAACCAGAGGTTATCGAGGACAAAAACCAATTGAAAATTAAAGAAAATGGGAAACTCCCAATAAAAATTTTTAAAAGCCAATCAGAAGAAAAAAAACGTGGCACAAATGTAGGTCGGCAAAAGTAGTTTTTAGGGCAGAAATGCCCCGCGACAAAATGGCTCATTATGGAAACGAAAAAAAAAAACACACAAGGCTGGATCCAGCGTCCCAAGAACCTTGCGATGTGCTCGCGAGTGGCCACGATGGAGGAAAGGGCAGAGGACTGTGGGAAAGAAGAGAAACAAGAAAAGAAGGCGAGGGAAATGAAAAAGAGAGGGAAGGGAGAGAGGGCAGGTCAGTGGGGGGGGGGGGTAAAGAATGCAGGTCGTAAGAACAAAGCAAGACATGGTAGAGAGAAAGGAAAACAAGGAGGAGAAACAGGTAGGAACAAGGAAACTGTTGCGCAACTAGTGAAAAAGAAAATAAAACAACAAAAGGAGCTCGGCTAACAGTCATTACGGAACAAATCTATGTACTAATACAGATCAAAATAAACGAGGGCACTCATGGCAATCAAACAGGAAAGCCACAAGCCTACATGGCAGGGGCAGGGTCGCAGCCCACCAAAATCAGCCATATGGCGCCCCCAACCACACAAGACATGTTAGAGACTGCATTGACCGGTAGGGCTACGAACCATCCAGGCGGGAATGAATGCGATTGACAGGTGGAAGCAAAGAGACACGAACGGCAATGCGTATAGGCAGCGCACGAGAACGAGCGGAGGATAACAAGGAAGGGAAGTCTTGAGGGGAAACAGAGTTCAGATACTCAGGCAGAATCTTTGCTATATCCACAGTGAGTGGACAAGCGTGTGGGTGATAAATCACATTACCCTTAGCTTCGTCGCAAAACATGAAGGCGAAAGGAGAAGTGCAAAGCGATGGAAGTACGAAGGAAAACGGTCGTAGCCCGTTAGGAGAAAAACAAGAGAACGGGATGGAGGGAAAGAGAGAGGTGGACGAAGAATGGAGGGGACAAAATTAGACAAGAGCGTGTCTGAGTGATCTGCGGTCTAGATGGATGCCCAGAGCTTTAGAACAATAGTGCGCATACGAGTGCGCACAGACAAAGGCTACAGCCACGACGGGCGTAAGAGTCCACGCGTCGACGTCAGAGAGGCTGCCCTGTCAGCTAGCTCGTTTCCCCAGACACCAAAGTCGGCAGGGACATGATATAAAAAGACAGGACGGTGAAGAGAAATGGTGGCAAGGGTGAATTTTATGTCGCGGATGCGGAAATCTCGGGTGGAAAGAGAATGGATAGCCTTACAGAGAGAAGGGCAATCAGAGTAAATGTGCAAGGGTAGAGAAGAAGGAGCATGCCGGGCATAACAACAAGCCTCGTGAAACGCAACAGCCTCTGCGCAGAAGGCACTGAAGGCTGTCTCAAGGAGAAACCGAGCTACTTTACGTAGCGCGCCACAAGATCTACATGCAACAAAGGCAGCGCCCGCAGAGCGAGATGTATAGGAACCATCCATAAAAATATGAAGGCCGGGAAGGTAGGACCGAAAAGGAAAATTAGAACGGAGAAGACCGGTGAATGAGAAAGAAAAGGCCAGAGAGGGATGGACACAGCAGGAATCAAAGAGTGGAAGAATATCGGATGGGAGATAAGTGTGACCTCCAAAAGTTACTGGATCCACACCGCTTAAGAGGCTGTACTCTGCAAATAAGCGGTAAGGGCAGAGGAGGTACCCGGAGGAACACCTGGAGAGCAGCCGTGCGAGTTGTACGGAATGCTCCTGTGAGAGCAAGAAGAGGGACACGTTACATAGTAATTGTCTTATCCCGAAGGCGAGAATGAATGGGGCGAGACCACCAAGCTGGAGCAGCGCAGGTAATGGCGGTCTGTACTACCTGAAAATAAAGCTTACGAAGAGGGGGGTATCGAACGATTAAATGAAAGAAATGTGCTGAGGCGCGAAGTGAGTACCTCTGCCCTGTTGCGTAGGAAGTTAGCATGAGGTAAACATGTGACCATGGCGGTCAAAAACAACACCTAAAATTCTTAGTTCTTGTATGGAGCTGAACGGCCGGCCCGTAAAGCGCACGTTGGGGTTCAGTTTTTCATGCCGCCCACGTTATAAGAAAATAGCATACAGAATGTTTTCGCCCACAAGATAGTGACACGTGAGTGGGAAGCCCAGCTGGCTATCCTATCAGGACGTCTGCGCATAACTGTTCGAGTTCATGGCGCGTTCTGACCGTTATCAATACTATGGTCTCATCAGCATACGCTTGTAAGAAGACGCCAGGAGGCATAGATAGTCGATAAGGGCTACGATAATAAAATTCCACAACAATGGGGAAACTGGGGAACCCTGAGGGTAGCCAAGAGTAGTATTGGCAAACACTTCTTTGCCCATGCGGTAAACTACCGTGCGGTGAGGAAGGAAGGAACGTATGATAGAGAAGGACGAGGGGATGCCAAACGCTATTGAATGCACCCTGAAAATTCAGGGATGAGAACCACGGACGCGCGGGATGAGCGGAAAGATTCCAAAGCCGTCCGCAACGAGGCGAAGGCTTGAACAGTACGTCGTGATGGTGTAACCCCAAATTGGTTAGGGTGAAGAATGCCCCTGGCGTGCAAGAAATAATAAATGCGGCAATGCAGTAAGCGTTCTAATAATTTACCCAATATTGAATTCATTACTATTGGCCGGTAGGAAGTAGGGAGAGAAGATGCACGGCCCGGCTTAGCAAGGACGACAATCCACCCCGTGCGCCGCGCCGAGGGAAAGTGGCCAAGACGGAGGGCACTGTTGAATAGGAAGAGGAAGAAGGACGGGCGGGCATGCCAGAGGCCGGCAACCAATGGCGTAGTCAGCGCATCCAGGCCGGGAGCCGTGCACGTACCGAGTACGTCCAAGCGCAAGTGAAGCTCGTTATGCGACAAAGGTACGTCAGGAGGCACTAAAGGGTTGCAATGAAACTCGACAGATGCACGAATAGACGTGTGTAGCTCTGAATCAAATTTAGTATCATCACATGCCGGAGCAAAAGTGCCGCCGACTCGAGGACGGGGGTCGTGAGTACGCCTCCACCAATGTCCAGCGGCGTTAGAAGTACTGGTGCGCGCAGTTTGGTGAATGCCTGTTTAAAAGGTACGCCGAAACGATTTTTTCGGGTCGCGTCGCGGCATGCCTGTTGTACAACCGTGTCCTTCGCCTGCTTGATTATTCGTCGGTAACATGCACGTGCCACCTGAAACGCGATGCGGTATACAGGGCACATCGACAGGTCTGAGCAACGCTGGAAGTGCCGGGGCAAACCTCGAACGTGGCGCCACTCGATGATGAGCTCAGGCGACCACCATGGCTTTGGTGGCTTAGAGCGCTGAGAACCCGCTATCGTGCGTTTGTGGCGCTCAATCAGCGAGGCAACGCGGTCATGGAACCCCGTGACCACTGTCTCCAGTGTGTCAGAGGAACGCAAGTCGGCTCCAGCGACTCGAGGAAACCTTGTGTCTCTTGCGAGAGAGTCGATGATACGAGCTCTAGGCGCGACCGTTAAATGGTGTTCCTGTGGAGGGGCAGGACCAATTGTCACTTCAATATAAGAATGTTCGGACATCGATTCGGCGTCCGAGACGATCCAAGTGTATCCGGAGCTGAGATGGGACGGGGAGGCGAGCGTGACATCAACCCACGGCTTGGCCTAATGATTATCATACGTCGGAGCACAAGTTGGATTATTCAAAACTGTCAGTTGATGGGCCCCAGCAATGTGGACTAATTTGGATCCGCGTGAGTCGGAGGGCGCAGGACCCCATAATTCATGTTTGGCGTTAAAGTCATCAGCCAAAATGACGGGGCGGCCGGCCGCCAAGGCAATCACTTCGTCGAGCTCTTCTAAAGAAGAGTTAAATATGGCGCGCGGGGGAGAGTAAACAGAGACGAGAAGAAATCAAGCCGATGAATAGGTGCACATCAGCACCACAACGAATGTGGAGGCACAAACAGGAAAGACCTCGAAAGGAGGATCCAGTGTAAAAACTAGCGAACGCGGATGAGATGGCGAGAGAAGATGGCAACATCACCGGTTGGATGGATGGAATGGATGGAATATAGGAGCTTCCCCTTTGGAATGGGGTGGTAGCAGTAGCTATCATGCTAATTTTTCTCCCTATATCCTAATTATTGTTTTGGTTAACTATACCATCATTCTATTTATTGAATTTTTGTTTCTACATTATTAACATTGCCACTTTTCTGCGTTTAAGCCACCAATTTCCAGTCGTTTTTTGCTAGCTTCCACCGCCGGTTTATTCACCCGGCCACTGGTATCTCTAAACCCCAGAGCTTCAGGAAGAGTGACTGCGCCTGCATCGACTTCCGACTTTCGGGCAGACCTGAAACCACGCCACCTACCATGTAAGGATCCGCTATCTCCGCAAGGGAAAAGGAAGATGAAATAAAATGACTAGGGAGTGCAGCTGTCGCACGCGTAGTGTGGTCAAGGTTTATCTGGAGGAAAATAAAACTACCCATGGTGATACATAGAGGAATATAAACGAGCATAAAAGAAGCAGAACAGGCCTACACACAGCCGACGGCTGATGAAAAGGGGAGAGGGGAAAAAACGAAGAGAGAGAACAAGATTTGGCGGTGATGTGACACACTGGAGGCAAGAAGCGCGAAATGGGCCGAAAGCGAAGTGACTGGTAACGCCCAAAAAAAGATGGAAGAAAGGTAAGGTTAAAAGTAGCTCTGTAGGCATGAAAAAATAGGCCGCAATGCCAGTAAGTAGAACCTGGGGAGTGATAAGGAAAGAAGACTACGAAGAGAAGTAAATATAGGCTGGTGTCAAAAGAAACCCGTAACCACTAAAAGTGTGAACACAACAATTACAAGGGGCTGCGACAGGCCTTAGACACAATGGTCATGTATTCAATAATATATAGGGCGGAATAATAAGAAAAAAAAGTTGGGTAATCCCGCTATGAAGTAATAAAAGATATAGATTGTAGACAAAGCGGATGAATGGCGTCGCGGGTAGCAAATATAAGACGGAGGGATTAGGTGGATGCGGCGGGGGCACAGGCACGGCGGCAGAGTACCGACTACTGACTACAGCTGTAGCGGGTAGCAATAGAGCAATATAGAGGAAAATGTAAAGAAAAAAGGACCAACCACAATCTCGGAAGAGGGACGCAGGACGACAGCGGCTCTAAATATTATAAGCGGTCCTGGCGCGAACGCGGCTAACGCGCTCCTGCAAAATAGAACAAGAGGCATGCCCGGCTTGATGGTTAGAGAGGCGGCCAGCGGCTTCACCAATCCTGACAAAACAGCCACTATAGAGAACGTTTCCATTCCTATCAAGAAGAAAGCAATCAGGTGTTTCTTGGGTCTGTGTGCGAACTATCGCTGTTTCATTGTTGGTATTGCCTAGATTGCGGAACCCCTGACGAGCCGGACTCTGGCTGCATAACGACCCCTCCCCCCCCCCCCCCCCGTTCTTGTACACTTTGATAAGAACACCGTCACCAAAGTTCACACCGATGCCAGCAATGCCCGTCTAGGCGCCGTTCTTTTTCAGCACCAGAAAGCCGAGGAAAAACTGATCAGTTATTGCAGCTGCACCCTTTCTATTCAACTATTTAACTTCCAAAAATGAATGTCCCGCCGTCGTTGGGCAGCCATGAAATTTCGACCTTACCTGCATGGCCGCGAAATTAAAGTTGCGACAGAGCATCATGGCTTGTGTTGACTGGCTTGTCTCCGAGACCCATCACAACGTCTTGCACAGTGGAGTCTCCATATGCAGGAGTTTGATTACTCGATCATTTATAAATCTGGACGCCAATATTAAAATGCTGACACAACTTCTGGAGCAGCTGTGGAGTTGGTTCATGACAGTACAGACGAAGACGATCATTTTCGTGGCATTATCAGTTCCTCTGATTTAAAGGCTAGACAACAGTCTTATGTAGACCTCAAAACTGTGATCGATCATCTAGAGTGTCCCGATTCTAGAGTATCCCGACTGATCACTGAGAACTTGTTACCCTGCTGTACGCGCGATGGAATCCTCTACAAGAAAAGCACGGCAAGAGTGGCCGAGCCTAACTTCTGGCTATCCCTGCAGATCTCCGCGACGAAATCCTTCACGCTTGTCATGACCAGCCCACTGCTCGACACTTGGGCTTTGCAAGCACTCTTACTAGAGTGCGCCAGGCGTACTACTGACCCAAACCTGCTGCCACCGTGCATCGATGCGTTAGACGGCGCTGAGAATGCCAGCGCGCAAGACACTGCTATTGATGCCAGCTGGTTTCCTGCAGCATATTCTCTCAAAGCTAGTACGATTCAACCAAATAGGTACGGCTTTTCTCGGCCCTTTTCCTTTATCGTCAGCTGGCAATAAGTGGACTGGCTTGGCTACCGACTACATAACACGTTACGAGAAAATTATGACAGGTGCCGCGTGCAAAATCCTTCAAAAGTGGCACAGTTGTTGATGTAGCAGACTGTCCTCCGGCATGGCACCCCTTCATGCGTCATCACTCATCATCACAAGGCATTTGCAGCGTGACGTTGCAACGAAACCAGATATATCACCGAAAAACTACTGCCTACGTCCCCAGTCTAATGACCTTACCGAGCGAATAAACAAAACAATAGTGAATATGCTCGCCATATACGTAGATGTGTGGCATAAAATGTGGGACAATACTATGCCTTATGTAACATTCGCATGCAACACGGCCGTCCAAGAAACAACGCGGTTCACTGTGTTTCGCATAGTAAACAGGCACAATGCGCAGGCCATGCTCGACACCATAACACCGTGTGCCACTGATGATCGGCTGTTTACCGCTGACGCAAAAGAATTGGCCAACTACGCTGAGGAACCTCGCCAACTCGACCATACTTGCATTAAGAAACAGCAAGCAACAGCTGTACTCCGATATAAAGACCGACATTGCTACGTCGTGTTCCAGCGCGGTGACAAAATGTCGATGAGGACACCTGTCGGCCGCCGAGGCCTGCCAGAAAAACCTCTCAACCACTACTTTGTATACCACAGAGTATTGCGTCGCATATCAGATGTTTCGTACCAGGTTGTCTCCGACGGAAATGTACCAAGTTCTAATCGTCAGCGGTCGCCTACCGTAGTGCATGTACTTCTCATGACTCCGTATTTCACGCGCTGAAAGCAGCACTTCCCCTCCGGAACATATCTATCTGTGAGCAAACATTTTTCAAGAGGGGGAATAATGTCCCATGGTGATTTCAGTGAGTGCCTGAGAGATGAAGGAGTTAGCTTCTCTCGTGAGCCTTTTCTTCAAGCTGGGAATTACTGTAGATCAGCTCTTTACTCTGTGTCGCTGCCCTCTTACATTTTCACGTAAATCCCTGTCATCGTTACAATACGTTTGGGAATAGTCTGGAAGCTTTTCAGTGTGTACTCTTGTGGCTGCCATATTCCGCTTTCCTTGGTGCGCATACTTTAGCAGTTTTAGCAGTGAGATGATCGCCTAACATTCTCGAAGTGCATGCTGAGAGTACAGCCTAACAAAAAGCAGGGCTGCCTGTACGAAAAAAACTGGTATTTATTGGTGCATTACCTGAGGCTTCTTGGTTGCTGGCACATACCTGCAATGTCCTGCAGAGGCAGCTAAGGAAACATTAACCATTTCCTGTTAACAACGTTTCCTTAATATGCAGTAAGAAGTAAATATTTAGAATTACAAAGATCAGTCGCATTTTTGTTTTACCTTTTTTAGCCATCATACGTCAATTTGCATGTTGAAGGAATTTAAAGGAGGATTTTAGTCACGTTCTGGATAATGATCTAGCAAATTCGCTTAGTCTGCTCCCTGAATTTGTGAGTCACCTCATGTTTAGGATTTCTGTTTAGAGCCGCGCATAAGGAGGTAGCTATGATTTGTAGTGTTATAAACTACGAATGGAAGTGTTATAAACTATTTCCGTATTTAGAAATAGTGTTCATGTTTAGTGGCTCCCTAATGCGCAGAGATGTGATGCGTTGATTATGTTTCCTTAGCTCAAACAAGGAATTATACAGGTACCGATTGGTAGCTAAAATGAATGGACACGGAGGCTGAAATGAACAGCTTTAAAGCTCCAGTTCAGCGGACATCCCCGCAAATTGCTTCAGCGTTCTGCGTTGCATTGCAAAACTGGATTGGTCGTCAGGGCCATGTCGTTAAAGCGCAATTATCTTGCAGGGGGTATGAAACACCCGATAGCGCGCACGTGCAACGTGACATCGCGATTTGATGAAAAGAATCATGACGTGAGAAGTATTACAAATTATAAATTGCAGAGATTGTAAATTATATATCTTAATAGAAAATTTATTGCGTTTAAACGTTACTGCCAAATATTTTAGATTTCAGGCGGAATTCGAACACCAGTTGTCATGAGCCAGAGACTTTACCGAAAAGGTCATGCAATGCCCGCTTCTATCACTTATGATCAAGTTGGTGTTGCTATGCACGATCGCGTGGCATTTCAAGTAATTTTTCTTTTATCTATATGCAAATGCGTATGTAGGAAATTAGAAAAATTAGAGAGGAAGTAGTAGCACTATCCAGTGCCCAGACTGTTATGTCTAATACGAAAAAACGCACCCTAATTGTTCTCAAAATATTGATTACTATATCATTAACCGGGAAAAGGTTTCCTTTTATAACTGTACAAATTTCTATACCAACTGATGAGAACAATAATTTATATTCTTAGATCATTATACTTGAAACGACTTAATATAAGCAAATAGGTATGGCCAGTGCAAAAATATCTTGAAACACACCAGCGCAAATTATTTTTCTTTGTATATATAACCTAATATCCTTGCGCCATTCGCCTTTCTCCATCATCAACATTCTATACATCTAGTTTTATGACATGCTCGCAGTTTGTTTCCAGGCTCCCAATTCACCCTTGCAGGAGGCACCATCTTCATGACGGCTGAGCGAGCATTGAAGTTTTTGCTTTCTGAAATTGAAAATATCTGTTCGCGGGCGTAGCAGTGCCTTATGGCTTATGAATAAGCATATGCCGGAGCGATACTGTTATAACCGGCGCGAAAGCAGCCAGATGCAAACTGATAATGTAATTGGCTGCTCTTAATCAACAGTAGGGAGTATTCCCGGCGGAGCGTCCAGCCTCCTTACCTAGCCCATAGGAGCAATCGAAACGTGAGATCAGCGGAAGAGTCTCCTTTTTTGTTGTCTGACAGCTCTCCAATTCTCAATTCTCTTTTTGCCTTTTTTTCACGTTCACCAACACGCAACAGTTAAAAATCGTCACGGACATTCGATCATCAGTGAGCGTTTGTATAGACTTATCCAAACATTTGACTGATATATAGTTTTTACAGCTCAAACAGACTTATGCTACGAGGAACATCGTAGTGTTCAGCCCAGAAAGTTGAGACCACGCCGTTTTTCTTAACGTACACTCACATCACACGGTACATGGGCGCCTTGCCCTTCGCCTGGATCGAAAAGCGGTCGCCGCGGCCGGCTTGGAACCCGCATTCTTGACATCAGCAGTTGAGCTGCTTAGCCACTTAGCCTTCGCGGTTGGACTTGTTGCAGAGTCAAAGTATGCAGCGTGTATCAAGATGATTTCTAGACTGAAGAATTTGGCGCACAATGCCTGGCTGAGCATTTTATCAAACCAGTTTTGCGCAGCAAATATGCTTACCTTATCAACAACGTCATCACGCAACCGCGTCCTCTGTTCTCCGTCTTCACGGTATATACTTATCTTAAGCAGAACAATGTTCGGGTAAATGGAGATAAGGTGTGCGATGATTAGCTTTGTTTACTAGACGACAATTTCCTCTTAGTGCGTGCGGTTTCCACGATTAGGCAAGATTATGGTATTTGAGTATTTCATTCGTAAATCACCTAAATATACGTGGATCGCCTTTAAACGAATGAAAACTAACGCAGCAACTTCAAGAAAGTGGTGATAGAGCAACAGTAAGCTTGCTCGTTGGACTATTGTAGCGCGCTCCTTTTCAGAACATATTTAACATTTTGGGCATGCTAAGTAATTTGAGCTTAAAAGACTCTGCTTGCACACTCCTTGCAACGTTGCTGTCGTCTACCAACTTGGAGAACACAGCCTTCATCGTACGTCAAATTCGAGCACATGTACAAGGTATCGAGCGCAATGCATTTTTCTTCAACATCAAATGTTCCGCAACTATGGCGCGAAGCCTTACCTTTTATTCTCCATTCTGCATGCTGCGCGCTAAATTTCTAATTTAAAAAAAATATTTAGAATCCTGCCTAGCATTTTCACTGATAGAAATACCTTCAGTAAAATGAAAACCGGCCCTTAATTGCGCAAAGCATACCCAGCGGTTTCTCCTGTTACCCCTTATGCTGTGCTATTGAATAACAGCTAAGAAAACGTGCACTGCCCTGGCTTTTCAGGTTCGCAGAAGGCCATACGAGTGTTCCGCAGCAACGCAATGAAGCGGGCAGGCGTAACTCTCTGGGACATTCCCCTTCCGGGATGCGAGTCGGCTGGTCCCCTTTGGAGTGAGGAGTACCTGCGCTGTTTCGTGCGGCACACCGCGCAGAGTGGATGGCACCCGTGCTGCACAGCTCCTATGGGGACGCACAAAGAAGCAGTATTGGATGCAAGACTCAGGTAATGATTTCAAAACGACCTGCGCGACGCTATTTGAACCAAAATCTACGATTGAGTAGATGAAACTATGCTGTTTGTAAATGTCTGGAATCAAAATTACCCTTCGAGAGATATAAGTACATTACTGCTTTCACACAACATAAATACGTTGCGATCATTTTTTTTATGGTTAGCACATTTCTAGTAAACATTGCGCGGATGATATCACGGATACCGCCTTCACATAATGAGTTTTGAGCTCCGCGGACACAAAAGCGATTTCGATACGGTTTGTGTGGTCTAACGTCCTAAAGCGACTCAGGCTATGAAAGGTAATGTAGTGGAGGGCATAGGAAATTTCTACCAGGTGGGAATCATTAGCGTGCACTAATATCGCACATCACATGGACGCCGCGCTTTTCCTTCCATCGAAAAGCGGCCGCTGCGGCCGAGATTTGATCCTGCATGCTTGGGAACAGTAGTGGAGTGCCCTAACCACTGCACCATACGGCGAGGCCACAGGACAGATTTAGTTGTGATGGTATTCGACAATAGTGAAATTCGTTTATATTCAAAACTTTTGTAAATATATTTAATGCCTAAGGGCATCAGTAGGGTTTGAGATGAAGAATAAAAAATAATTAACTGAATGGAATTCCTAATTGTTCGTTGTAAGCTTTATATACAACAGTATGTTCACACAGCTTGAAAATTCAAGTATCATCAGGCTTACAGCATAAGCGTAATTAAATTCGACATTCATCAAGTAAATAGCCATTTAGTCGCATTTTATTTCCAACCAAGATACTTAACATGCGTCGAAATAAACGCCAACTATTAAAGCTATTGAAGAATTAGAATACCTCAGACGTATCCTAGGTAGCGAAGTACTGGTAACTAGTAGACGATTATGTCTCCTTAGGACAGGTAGTAACCGCAGATCCGGACTATGAAAGGGAAATAACAAGGAGAATAAGACTGGGATGGAGCGCATTTGGCAAGCAGTCCCAGATTACGACTAGCAGCTTACCGGTATCGCTAAAGAGGAAAGTATATAACAGTTGCATCTTACCTGTACTCACCTATGGGGCTGAAACGTGGAGGCTAACCAAGAGAGTTCTACTTAAGTTGAGGACAACCCAGAGGGCTATGGAACGAAAAATGGTAGGGGTAACATTACGAGATAGGAAGCGTGCAGAGTGGGTCAGAGAAATAACTCAAGTTACCGACATTCTAGTAGAAATTAAGAAGAAGAAATGGGCATGGGCAGGACATGTAGTGCGAAGAGAGGATAACCGATGGTCGCTTAGGGTAACAAACTGGATTTCAAGAGAAGGAAAGCGTAGCAGGTGGCGGCAGAAAGTTAGCTGGACGGATGAGGGTAAGAAGTTCGCGGGGGTCAAGTGTATGCAGCTAGCACAGAACCGGGTTAAATGGAGAAATATGGGAGAGGCCTTCGCCCTGCAGCGGGTATAGTCAGGCTGATGATGATGAGGATGATGCTGATCCTAGCCCAAGCTTCAGAGAAGGGAAGTTCATTCGTCCTATACTTGTTAATGCTTGCAATAGGAACCCTGACAAACTAGCAGATATCAGTCATAGGGAACCTGATAATAAACCTTTTTGTTTTATTTTTCACGCGCGTCGTCAGGTTTTTTCTTTGATACATTTCGGCCTCCTTTTATTGCAGCTTACGACACTGTCCTGTCCCCGACAGAGTGAAGCTTTGAAATTCCATTATTACGCTTATTATTATGCTCATTATCAGCTTTCATCTTTCCACTTATATTACTCCAGTACTTCGGATGACCACAAGACATTAACACGAACTTAACCTAAATCCTTATTTTGCTGCAATGACACATATAAGTGCAGCTTTATTCTCCGCGTAATAGAGGATTGGTACAGGTTACCTAGCTTATACCACACTCTTCCACTGCACGAGCTAACATCGTGAGCCACTGTTCACCACTGACTTGATGGATGTCACTAAATTATTATTTTGATTCTGCTTTTGTTTGCTTTTGCTTCATTGTTTATTTGATCGCGGTACATGTTTATTATGCACAGGAGTTTTTTTTTAGCATTGTGCAGCCTCTGCCCCCGCCACCTCCTGCTATAGCTCCGGACAGAGCTGCACTATGTAAAATAAATAAAGAATTAAAAAGCTGCCACACCCCTTGGTTGAGCTGCGTAGGTTTCTGTCTTGGTCTAATCTTATTTTGGGCCTTCACCGCGCCAACACTGATCATTATGTGGGGCAGCGGTGAAAAACGCTCATTCCGCAAAACCTGAGTTTGTTCAGTCCATCCATAAGCCTGAATTAAAACTTTATGAGAGATATCTTTATCGAAGTTATAAAAACGTGAATAACAAGTCATTATTAAGGCGTGATGGCTAAGCTAGGACCTGTATTTGTAACCATCTAACATGCGGATCGGAGGTAGCCAAGTAGAAATGATGAATGGCCAGTAACATATAAGGGAATGGTGAGCTTGCGACTACCCCCGCCCCTGAAACGTACTACCTCTACTATGTCGCTAACAGCTGTTGAGCGAGCACATAGACGCACATGATTTCCGGCACCGCCTCTGGTATTCGCGTTATAATTACAGGATAGTAGGAACCGCAGAAATCTGTGGCTGAGAGGGGGCCAACAGTAGTTCTAACTTTCGGTTAGAATTGCAGCACCGGCGTCATTACAGAGCTCCCCACCCACGAGCGACTTGGCCGCCCTGTTCCGTCGCAAGCTAAGCTCACTATTGTTCATAAACTGCTGTGCATCCTAGTGGGTGTTCTTCTTGCAAGAGAGCAACCTTGTATGAATAACCTATGATAAATGTTCCTGCCTAGTTTTCAAACCTATATCGAATCGAGCATCCTGCAAATTGTAATCACCGTTGGTTGCTCATTGTATACGTTTTGAAGAGTGTTCATTAAACACGACTTCCGTCGCCATGAATTGTCTCTGCATGAAGACCTCACAGAACGGCATCAAACGATTGATTTGGATTTCACCAAAGGTCCTTGATCAGGAGCTGTGAAGAAACTGACCTCATATGGGCATTATACCGACTGTCGAAGTCCATTTTGCCGTCAAAAGCAGTAATGTCTGCAGGGCCCACTGCCAGTTGGCAATAAATTAGAGCACTGCAGAATCTGCATTGGAGTAAAGCAAAGCAAGGATGCTAATGTTTTTTGCTTCTGGTTGCTTCTAGTTGCTAAATTCACTTATTGTTTATCTCTTTTAGTCTTTTGTACTTTCAAATGGTGAGCCAATCTCTTCTTATGCCCTTTTTCGGCTCTACTTCCTGTTGCGCGACGTCAAATCCTTAATATCTTCCCTACGGCACCCCATTCTCTTTTTCCGCTTCCACTCCCACCTTCCTCCTTTTCCTTACGGCGCGGTTCAATGTCCACAAAACAAGTGTGACAGATACAGCGCCTTTCGATTCCTGTAAACCAGTTATTCTAAATAATTACCTAATAACGTATTTCCTGATCATGTTTCACATAGAACGCTACGTCCCTATCTATCGACTGACACCACCCATTAACACCGACTACTTCTCAATTATCCCCAACTGCTGCGCACAAAATTTTGCGGACAGGTTCTGCGGACAGCAATCGAGAACATAGCGAAATAATGCTTTCGCATTAATAATCTGCACCGCCTCAGAGAACACAACCACCAAGTTCCAAGAACAGTGAATGCCTGTTGTGTCATTTACTCAGAATGCTCTGTAGAAGGAAACGTGAGGGCGACTACAGTATGGAAAGTATTTTGAGCGGTGCTGTCAGCGAACTGATTGAGTATATAGCATATCGTTAACGTGTTCACGCTATCGTAAGGGGGGTGGCATGTTGCGAGTTCCTCATCCGCGCTATAGAAGCCGCCACTGTCGGAACGATAGCAGCGCACCGGTGGCAGAGGCAAAACGCAGGTGGCGCTGGGCCTAATACAAATACAATTTCCGCACTTACCGAAGCATGGAGTACAATACATTTATCAGTTCAGTTCAGGCGTTCAGTCGTGTCCGACTCTTCGTGACCCTATGGACCATGTCACGCCACGCTTTCCGGTCTCTCACTATCTTCTTAACATCACATAGCTTCATCTGCAATGCCTCAGAATGCCATCTAACCATCGCGTTCGCTGCCTACCCCTTCTCCGGCGACCCTCAACCTTTCCCAACATCAAATCTTTCTCCAGCGACTCCTCTCTTCTCATCAGATGACCAAAGTAGCTGAGCTTTAACTTTAGAATTTGACCCTCCAATGAGCAGTCAGGGTTTATGGTCGACAATATCGACTGATTTGATCTTCTGGCAGTCCAGGGAACTCTTAAGAGTCTTCGCCAGCACCACAATTCAAACGCGTCAATTCTTCGGCAGTCAGCCTTTTTCACAGTCCAACTCTCGCATCCATACATCACAACTGGAAAGACCATAGCACGGGTTATACGGATCTTGGTTGGCAGACTAATGTCTCTGCTCTTTACTAGGCGGTCAAGGCTAACCATTGCTCTCTTTCCCAGAAGCAGGCGTCTCCTAATTTCATGGCTGCAGGCTCCTTCCGAGGTAATCTTGGCGCCCAAGAACAGAAAATCTGTCACAGCTTCCACTTGTCCATTGGTGCTCTAGGACTTGATAGGGCAAGACGCCATGATCTTCGTCTTTTTAATGTTCAGTTTAAGCTCAAACTTCTCACTCTCTTCTTGTACGCGCATCAGAAGTCTCTTGAGATCCACTTCACTTTCTGCCATTAAAGTGGTATCATCCGCATATCTAGGGTTGTTGATGCGTTTTCCAGCGATCTTCACACCAGCTGAAGACTCGTCCAGACCAGCCTTCCTCATGATGCACTCTGCATATAGGTTAAATAGGCAGGGCGACAGTATGCAGCCTTGCCTCACCCCTTTCTCAATCGGAAACCAATCAGTAAGACCATGCCCAGTTCTGACTGTGGCCTCTTGCCCTTCATAAAGGTTCCTGAGGAGACAGATGAGGTGAATTGGAACTCCCATCTCTTGGAGAGCTTGCCACAATCTGCTGTGATCTACGCAGTCAAACGCTTTCGCATAATCAATAAAGCAGAAGTAAATGGGTTTCTGGAACTCTCTTGCTTTTTCCATGATCCAGCGAAGGTTGGCAATTTGGTCTCTAGTTCCTCTGCCCTTGCGAAACCCAGCTTGCACGTCCGGAAGCTCCCGATCCACATACTGCTGCAGCCTACCTTGCAGGATTTGTAACATCACCTTGCTAGCATGCGAAATAAGCGCGATCGTGCGGTAGTTGGAACAATCTTTGGCACTGCCTTTCTTTGGAATGGGGATGTAAACTGACCTCCTCCAATCCTGTGGCCACTGCACGGTTGTCCAAATCTTTTGACATAATGTATGCAGTGTGTTAACAGCGTCGTGGTTGAGGTTTTGAATCAACTCAGCTGGAATACCATCAATTCCGCTAGCTTTGTTCTTAGCAAGGCTGGAGGCCCATTCAACTTCACTCTTCAGGATGCCCGGCTCGAGATCAGTAATCACAACCGTCCTATGTTGGGTTTTCACATCCGGGTCCTTCTTGTACAGTTCTTCTGTGTATTCCTGCCACCTCTTCTTTATCTCTGAGGCTTCAGTGAGGTCCTTGCCTCGTTTGTCCTTTATCACGCCCAGCTTAGCACAGAAGCTTCCTTTGATATCTTTGATTGTCTTATACAGAGCTCTTGTGTTCCTTAATTGGCTGTTGTCCTCAACTGCTTGACACTGTATGTTCAAGAAGGCATTCTTATCTCTCCTTGCTATTTTCTGAAAATCCGCATTGAGAACCTTGTATCTTTCTCTTTCCCCCATACCTTTTGCCATCCTCCTTTCCTCAGCTATTTGCAAAGCCTCTTCAGATAACCAGTTTGCTTTTTTGCATTTCTTTTGCTTTGGAACTACCTTAGTAGCAATTTCTTGTATTATATCACGAACATCAGTCCACATCTCTTCGGGCTCTTTGTCTTCTAGATCTAATACATTTATGTTCGCAGGTAAATTTCTAAACAAGCCACACACAGCTGAAAGCGTTTTGTTGCGAAAAAATATCTGCCCACGTGACATACATTCCCCCCCCCCCCCCCCCCCCTTCCCATCCATTTGAATCAGCCGAGAGTGCGGCTGGTGCGGCAGCAAGTGCGGGCGGCCACCGCATGTACCGCGTAACGTTAGGAAGTGTTTTGAAATTGAGAAGTGAAAAGAAGCAACGCGATGGGATAAAATTGTGCAATAAAGCTCTGCGGTACACCACCGGCTACTAATGATTGTACGAGTTCTACAGTTGTTGTTTACCAAACGTATTTTCCGCACTTCATCTAAAACGTTAGCTCCGTTAAGCGAAAGCGTTACAACCGATAGCGACACTATAGCTATCTTAGGCCGGTGGCATTTGCTACTTGAAGCCGCTACGACGGGACATTCAGGAATGTGCGTGTTTTGTATGATTCTTTAATAAATTTGTTAACACCGGTACAGTGAAAATGCCGTCATGCTGCTGTTTCGTCAAGTCGGAACTTTTGTGCATGCACATAAGTTTAGACACTGCCGTCGTGATGCTCATGCCCAAAAGCGTCATTTTTTAATGTGCAATCTCTAGACTAATGTTTAATTTGATAAAGTATGCACTTTATGTCGAATATTTTGTGTTGCTGCCTGGCTAGCGCTCGACCGCTTTCGAGGGGGAGGCGCATTCTGCTACATTTTTACTAACGCGCCAGAGGTGCTACATGAGAACGAATATACACGAGATGTAGGGGCTCAGCAAAATATGCGGAAGAGCTGGGTGAGAGCAGCAGGTGACAAAACGTATCAACAAACGAGCAGAAGCAGTAATACTGCGGTAGGCGCTCCCAACGGGCCCGCTTCCATAAGTGATTGGATTGGCTTGTTGCGGCAAGAAGGGCTTGCGCAATTTCGAAGCGAGCATTGATGCGTTCCAACTGCAGGTACAATCTGAGGTTTTTACCGGTCGTACACATTGGTAATAGGATTTTCGCTGCTAATAATGGCCTAATATAGCAATTTAACGCATTACGTACCCTGCTCTACTCTCGGGTGGGTACGGATGTAATTTAGCGATCCGAGTGTTTACCACCGAAAAAGCTGGAGCCGCTAGTGTCGCCAGGGATTTTTCCGCCACATTGCTTCTATAAGAGTGTCACCCTACTGCTAGCGTTTCTCGGACCAGGCTAGTGACATCTGGGCATGTAATGGTAATAATGGATTGAGAGCAATTTAAGGAATCTTTTTCTAGGTTGCGGAGGCTTTAGACAGCGAACATGGCAGCGCACTCCTGTCCCGCTTCGTACAATATGCTGCATCGCCACCGTGTTTTTCGGTACGATATCTCACTCGAAATGGAGCCATTCGCTTTCGTTTCATATGCTGTCAAGTAAAGACTCCACGTATAATCGGCTACTAGACCGTTTTTCCTAATAAAATACGCAATATTCGATCTGTTAATCCCGGATGCACGCCGTGTGCGGTCACAATCAGTTTCAACAACATTGCCCATATTCATGATCATTTCGTGAAAAGAATGAAATGCTTTTTATGGAATCTCTATTCTGAATAATTGTAATTGAAATATTGAAATAACTGAATTCCCCAACACAGTCGGATGGGGGCTTGAGTCGGATGCGGTTTTGGATTCGCTTTAACGGCAACTCGGAGTTTTTGGGTAGGGGTGTGCCTTCAGCCGGTTTTAAGAAAACCTTCATTTAGGTATTCAAAACTCCGGAAACGTTATGTGTTTACACTGCACAGTATAACTATAGACAGCGGTCTAATACAGATTCCTGGCGGCACTTTCACTTGGTGTTGTGCTTCGATTTCTTGGTATAGACGTATGGGATTGTGGGTGCGTTGCGGAAGACGAGTGGAATATAGCAAATAGGATGTTCTGCCTTAGTGGTCTTCATAAACACAATTTTGAAATCGTCGCCCTGTAAAGCTCTGAGTTTAAATACACTCAGATCGTAGCTTAAGGCGCCTCAGATAGCTCAAAAATATCTCGCATCAAACAGGCCAACCTGCTGGAATGCCAGCGTATATGCATTAGGCGGTTTCTGAAAGATGCGAGGCTTTGCCTACATCTTTTGAGTGGTACAGGCGAGTGGCTTCTAAGTTCTCACTGCACTAAGTACGCATATTTACATTCGTCGTTTCTCGACCAGTTGACCGTTGAAATACTGCCTTTATTTTCTGTCAATTACAGTAGTCTCATCTGAACAGCATGAAATGATAGCACGAGAAACACCCTGGTTGTGCTTGGTTTAAATCTGAATTTTCAGAGACAGGCTTTTGCGCCTAGGATTCCGAAACTGCATTTTTATGCATTTTGTGATTCTCAGTGTGCGTCGTCATTGAACCGCACAGCATTATGTGCAGTAGGCAGCCTTCATCAAGTTATTCGTTTCTCGAAAACGGCTGTAGGATGCATGGTACTGCAAACGATTTAAGCAACGGTTTATTCAAATAACTTGTCCAAAATACATTCTGCGCTCGTAATGGTTTACAAGGACCAATCTGCAAAAACAAATCGACTCGCAGTCTTTGTTCGATGACCGAGAATCGTATATTGTCTAAGCAGGGTAGGCTTGAGGAAACCACGCACAATAAAAAATGGGTTGGGTACTTTAACAATTTTCTTTTGCAATTTCTAAACAAGTTCACATTTAAGGCACGTGAGGAGCGAACAGCTGACGGAGTTATGAAAACGGCGTAAATAGGGCAAGATAAATCCTAGGAATATAAAATGAGTGATAGCTCATGTGGTAAGTGTAACGGTAAAAGACTGGAAGAGAACAGAGTGGGTAGGAGAGCAATCAGGAGTTAATAACATTCTAGTCGAAGTCTAGCAGACGAAACTGGGATCGGCAGAACATGTATACCTATGAAAAGGAAGCCGTTATAGGCAAATAATAATTGATTGGGTTCAGAGAGAAGTAAGGATGCAAAAAGATCAAGTGAGAGGATAAAATAAAGACTTATAAGGGGCTGCGCACTTTCGCCTGAACAGAGCGGAATAATGGTTGGCATGTGAAACCAGTTTTTGCGCTGCTTTAGGCTTCGGCTTGCTGACGATGGTGATGGTAGAACGTCTGAATCAGACCTACAATATAAGGCGATGGTTTGGTTGGATATAAAACACAATATTTAGGGAATTATTAGCAAACTTTTCACGTCTATTATATCCGACCTCCCACTTTTAGCATCCAGAAACATTGGAATTAGTTAACTATGACCTCTCTTCAAAGCCCAAAAAGAACAAAATTGCAAGATTTATATGAATTGCGGCTGCACATTTTCCACTAGGAACGATAAAACGGTCAAAGCAACTTTGTTATCATTTCGCATGTAAGGACATTCCATCGTTTTCATGCCGCCAGGCTGTCAGGTTTGTATTGGCCTAATTGTATTAGCATTACCTCAAAGGAGTAGGCTAACCAATGCATTTAAAAGCAGCATTTCCTTCGTTCAATCAAATGTCGTTTTGATCTGCTAGGCCCATAGTCGATTGAACAAAAATATTGTTATAATAGAGCATTATACACGTCTGGTCTTTTTCACAAATAAACCCTAAAGGACAATTACGGAATATTTCCTGTATTTTCATAATGTTATAGTTTTGGTAATTGGCACATCCTGTGTGAACACCAGCCGCTCAGTTTCACTGCAGCCAAGCAAGGGACGCACATTTTATACTTTCGGCAAATTTTACGTTAAATCTCTTCCAATAGAATTACTCGTCGTCTCCACCAGTTCCCGCTTCGATCTCCTTCTTATTCAATTTTATTAACCACAGTCTTAGCCCCTCAAAAAATCACACAACACAAGAGTGCGAGTGGCAGAAGTCGTACAATCTCAATCGCCAAACCTCCCGGTGCACTAAGGAAGGCCACATGCACTGGACAGAAGGTGAGTAATAATTAATCAGGCTGAAATTTCCCTCGTGTTGATTTTACGCATCCGCCCTCTCAAACAGCTTACCTATAAAACTGCCTGACTTGGGAAACAGACTTCTGCATAGACTGGTATTTCCACAAGAGCAGCGCTCACATCTATGAAAAAGTTGACTCCGACCGCAAGAATAGTTTTGCAAGGACCTCTTCAGGGAACCTGGAGCCATTATAGAATTGCAAGCATTACCATCAGTGGCTGCACTAGGACCATCGGCATCACTAGGACCGTGGTACATCATTCTAGACGGCTTTTGGCAACAGCGGCGTTCTTCTCGTCAGACAACCGAAAATCACATGCCGCAACATTGGCATAGGCTGGAAAATCCAGCTGCAAAATGACTATTTGGACTCAGCATTTAATTTAGGGTTTTGAGCATATTGAGCATCGTCGATCTTTCCCGGAAATAGAACAAGGCCAAACTTTTGCATTGCCGTCGGCGAGAATAAAACTGCCCAACTGTCAGCATCAAATTGGCAGGTATGGAAATGAAGTAGGTAGGTTAGGTCTGACGTAATGGGATTGGAATGTCTAACAATGAATACTCTGAGCCGGATTATCCCGTATGAAGAGGAGAAGCAAGGACCGTGTTGAGCCGAACTCTAAGAGGAGCCGACCATCCTCTTAGAGTTCGTGTCTCCTCTTTCACATTCATTATGTACGGATATAAGTTTAAAAAGATACTTGAAGATATTTTAATACACTCAACCATTGTATGTAATATTCAATAACAAAATATTTTCGTCTATTGTTATATGCAGGGTTCTAGGCGGCGTGAAGAAGTTGCGTGTTGTGGACGCTTCTTCAATGCCTTACCTTCCTTCTGGAAACCTAAACGTCCCACTTATGATGATGGGGCACAGAGCAGCCGCCATGATTATTCAAGATAATAAATAAATATTGTCAACAAAAATAAAATAATTTTATTCAAGCAATCGACTTTTTATTGTTGCCCATATTTTCAATCTGTTAGCACGAGTAGCTTTATTGGTAACAAAACGTCAGAAAAATTTCCAACACATGATGAAACCGGTCATATTTATTAAGAGATAGAATACGGTATTTGCCTATTTGAGAAGAAATTCCGGTCCCATGGGTGCTGGAGAAAGAGTCACTGATAAAGAAAGAACAAATGAAATACATGTGTCCACAGATGTTTAGAGTTAAACCTTCCCTGGCGACGTGTGCAGGGACTATTTTGAATCTTACGTCGCGACAAGTGTAAGCAAGTCGCGACATGCTTACGCTTATCTGCCAGAGAACCAGTGGGACCACACTGCACTCCAATATAAATCATAAAGAAAGAATAGAATTTTTTGTCAACGAGGCGTTCTGAAACCTTTCTGATAGCCCAATTTTCCGTAGGCTATTTTGCCATTCCATGAGCCAGTGGGGTGCGCATAGCAGCTCTTTTCAGGATGAAGAAGCAGGAAAATGTATTGCAAGAAGATGGTTTGCTTCGGTTTGTGCGGTATAATGTCCCAAATCACAGTGAGGGTCTCTGTGGCTGCGGTGAGATCAGTGGCGGAAAGGGTGTACCTAGGTCAGAGAAGATCTTAGCTGCCTGAAAGACGAATCACAGTCGAGTGGCCAAACAAACTTCAAGTCGTACAGAAGAGCAGTTAGGGAACGTGCAAGATGGTCAAAATCAGCGGCGGAAATACAATGCCAGCCATCGCAATAACCAAAGAGTTATGAGTGTACGTGGCTTTTCAGTCTCCAACTGCAGCTAACTTCTGTGGATCGGTTTGAATGCTGTCCTTGTTCAACACCATGCCAAGAACTATAAGAGCTCGTGCTCCGAAGTATGAAGGAGCACAGAACAAGGGTAGAGAGGTTTCCCTTCAGTTCCCAAGTCGAGCCAACGTTTCGACAAGTGGACTTGTCTTCGTCTGGGCGAAGCGATCATCACTAGCAGAAGAAAAGCTATCGAAGGGGGAAAGTGGGTGAGAAGAAAGTAGGTCAAGGATTGGAAAAAAATGTAAAAAATATAAAAAAATGTTTCTTCAGTGTGTATTTCTCAGCCTCGAACCACAGATCATGTGACCTGCAAAAGCAATAAAAGCGGCAGTTCCAGGAAAAACTACAATAATGGGTAAATGATTAGGCCCCATGATCCCTGGTTGGCGGCTGAGAAGTAAATACTGAATAAACATTTTTTATAGTTTTTAAATTCTTTCCACTCCATGACCTACTTGCCTCTCGCTCATCCTCCCCCTTCACACTCCTTGACCTACTTCCGTCACACCCATTTTCCCCCTCCAGAGCTTTTCTTCGGAAGCAAAAGCGTATTTAAACCCCTGTCAGTGGTGATCGCTTTGCCCATACGAAGACAAGTTCACTTGTCGAAATGTTGCTCGGCCTGCGAAATGGAGCTTCCCCCCTCTACCCTTGTTCAGAGCTCCTTCATACCGTGTAAGCCATCTTTTTCCTCTCGTTCTACCGTACTCCGAAGTGGCACTTTTCTATTTTGAGCTTTGCTGATCCAGTCGAGGGCGATTTTGAGGCCTTCGCTTTGCTCCTAAAATGTCTTAACAAACATAATGACATAATCCAAACAGCCCATAGAAATAATTCCTTTGATGCCATGACGAAGAACCTTATCTATGAAACGATCGTACGTCGCAGATGCATTACACAACACGAAAGCATTACGTTATATTCGAATATGCCGTTAGGGGCTATGAACGCTATATCTTCTTTTTGTCGCAAAGGCGCATATGTATTTGTCAGTGCTCGGAACGGAGATAAACGGACAAGACTTTCCAAGCCATTCGCAGACTGTCGGTAGGGTCATCACTATACGGCAAGGATTAATTTTTGTGACCGCACTTAAGCGAAAATATTGATATATTTGAAAATACTGCAGCCCAATACAGGGTGATAGCAAGAATGGGTATACAGAATGGGTATACAGAGTGCACTATATAATATATGAGGAACTCAGTTTCTCGGCGGGATGAGAACGGACTTAGTTTTAGAGACGCCATTGCCGATTAGGGTGAAAAATGAAAGTCGTATCAGAGACAAATAAATGCTACAGCTTTTTGTTGTGTACGTTCGATTTGATCAATTTCCCGGTATTTATATGGGGCCCAGATATTTGACGCATATTCAAGAATAGGCCGGATTAAAGTTTCGTACATCACCAGTATGGCCTCCTTAGGAGCTGCAAGTGGTGGCCTTTTGGTAGAGCATCCGCCTCGTATTTGGGAGATGCCAGGTTCGATCACCTGTGCCGCTGGGCACCTGCCGGTTTTCAGAGTACAAGATTGCGTCTGGCCTAATGCTCGGCTCTTTGAGGTGAAATGCTTGGGAAAGGGGTGATGAAACATTTGTTTTGGGCACATCCAAAGAAAACAAAACAAGAAAGGGCCCCATAATGGCTTTCGCTGCGCCAGGCGGACTTGTTGTCCAATGGCGGAACGGATCACTGTCTCTTCGGTGCTACTATTTGGGACCTATGACCCTTTTCCTAAGCACTTCAACTTAAAGAGCCGAGCACCAGGTCGGGGGAAATATTGCACCCAATGGAAACCGGTGGATAACCGGCGGTACCGGGGATTGAACCTGGTACCTCCCAAATGCGATGCGGATGCTCACTATCGCCATGAATTGTTTTTCACACTAATATTACGGTGTGGGCCCATGAACTAGAAGACTCTCAATGAGACTTTCTGAAGCGTCTTGAACTTGAGCGTGCATAATGTTGCGCTCGGCTGTAGAGACACGATATGAATTCTGACGAACGTGATTGCAGTGTACGTCTATTAATAGAGAGCAGCGACTTGCTGATCATCATTCCTGTAGGGCCGCGCCCGAGGTTAATCATTTGCAGGTACGCTTCTCTGCACGGCGCCGCCACCTGCCTGTCTGCTTCTGGTATTGTAAAAGCGGTCGCCCTTCTACAAGCGAGCCGCGGGTGGGGAGAGCCGACCGGACCGTCGGCGCCGGATTTGCGGGATCGTTTTAGGCCGGAGGTCATTCATGGGAACATGCGTAGCGGAACGTGCTGCTGGGTGCTCGCATGTATGGCACCCTTCGTACTGGCCGGTAGCGAGCACCCAAATGACCCTTCGGCCCTTTTTTTTTTTTTACACTGCGACTTTGAGCAGTGCGAAAGGAATTTTATCCTGTCTGCAGATGCGACAAAAGAACGCCCAAAGAAGTATTCAGGAGTTGACTCGGGTATTGTGCTCAGAGTGGGCAAGCCAGAAGCTCCCCTTTAATCCGGCGCCAGGCCTGCAGAATGGCGGCTGGTGGATCTTTCCCTTTCCATGTCGTTGCTCGTAGTGGTAAACACGGGTGGCGCGGGGCAATGCACTGTAGAAAGGATTCAGCCAGCAGCGGCAGCGTGGATGGGGCGGCGGTGTGCGGGAGACAAATGGGAAGAAAGTTTCCCGAGAGGAGAAGGTTCGACACCCTCATTGGGAAAGAGTTTCGCTGTGCTTTGTTTGTTGGAATTTGTATTGCTAGTGGGACCCTGGGTTAGAAGCTAAGGCCAACCCATGTGGCTGGGCCCATCTAGCATATTTTCTTATTGGACAGGTGATGTGTGGGGCTGGCCTCTGAAAATGACCGCCCCTATTTCCTTGTTTTGTTAATGTGTAAAATGAGACATAATCCAAGAGAGTTCAGTCCAGTCTGAGCTGGGGCTCCATGCGTAGGCATGTAACTCGGCTGTTCTGCTTAGGCTCTAACCAGTTAGGTCGAAGAGTAAAGTAGCGCAGAGTGTTGTTTTTGTAAATTCATTTCAACTTCCAGTTTAACTCTCTGTATATAGATATGTCATGCTGTAAATATATGCTCTACCATCATCACCTTCAAGTACGCCTCCTGGTCTTCTCTACGCCGAACTATGTAACAGGAATGGTTTAAAGAACCTTCCGAAAAGGAACGAACAGCATAAATTCTACTGGCGCACCTCGACAGGGTTCGGCACGTCTCACCTACAAGGTCAAGCATCGCACCGGCAACCACAGGCCATTCAACACGGAGCAGCGAGGAACCGTCAAGAGACGACTCTACCTCGGCTGCCGCCGACGCTGTTGGACCGGACGCATCATCCGGGCTCTGGGCGGCAGACAGCAAAAGATCTGCGCCGGGTGAGTGGGATTTCTTGCGTTTGTTGAAGTTGGCATGGTGGTTGATTTGTGGCGGTTATGGTTGAGACGAGGAGAATGCTAGCCGCTAAAGAAAGCGAATCTAATCCTGAGAGTGTATCGAGGTCAAATCCTCAACAGGAGCAGCAATCGCTAGAGGCCGGAGTAGAAATGATTACTGGTTAGAGTGAGGTAGTGACTATGGAGGGCGATTACAATGTGGAGAGCAGGTTACAGGCCGGCGACCAGAAACCAACATTGTCACTAGACGCGACAGGAGCCGAGACAGAGAGGATGACTTATCGCCGTATGGAGTTACAGGTAGAAGTGGAGCTTCGATTGCGTGAAATTGAATCCCGAGGGCGACTAGCCTTAAAGCAAATGGAGCTTGGGCTGTCGAATGGTCGACGGTCACCGCTTGGGTCGGGACGGAGCGATGAGCAAGGTATATGCCCAGATTCAATAACACAGTGTGCGAATGTCCCTAAGGGCTATAAAATGCCATGTGATGCTGATGTGTCACTGGGGTTTGAGGAGGTGGAGAAGCTGTTCGCTACATTTAGTGTGCCGTACAGTAGCCGAGTGCATTTAATTATGCCGGCACTGACGGAGCGAGTCCGATACTTGCTTCCTAACCTTGACGGAGCGGAATGTACGGACTATGAGACTGTAAAAGGAGCGGTTCTAATTGAACTAAAGCTAACCCCGACTGAGTACCTTGAAAGATTTTAAAAAGCTTTGAAAAGAAAGGACGAGACATGGGCTCAGTTTGTATCGCGCGTGAAAACGTACCTATAGCATATTACATCCAGGTGGACTCAAAAGAGGCGCTGACCGATCTAATGGTGTCCGATCGCATTAGGGCAGGTCTCAGCACGGAGGGCATTGAATATGTGCGCCTTCGCGAAGGAGAGAGTTGGCTGAAGCCTAAAGAGCTATCAAAGGCTCTACAAATCTTTGAGCAGGCAAAAGCAAAGGCCGGGCTACAAAGCAGGTTACGGTGCCAGTACAGCAAGTGAGCCAAAAACAGATTAATGCTGAAAAGCGCACAATAAAATGCCACCTATGCGATGGGCAGATGAAATTGCTAGGAACTGCCCGCAAGCAACGGGAAATGAACCGCGCCTGAAACAAGAAAATGTGCACGGGCAGAGGGGGCAGAAGGTCGCGCTGGTCGATCAAACAGAGGTAAAAGAACCAGTGGTTAACCAAATTACGGGTTTAACTGCTAGAGTTGAGGTGCCGATCCAAATTTCGAAGGCAGCCTCATCAAAACTTCAGTTTGTAGACTTGGTGTGCGTAGACGTTCGCACAGAGGCAGTTCTTGATACAGGTAGTGAAATAACCGTAATACGAGAGAGCATACTACCGCAGGAGCTGACGCAACCATCAGGGACAGTGAAGCTAATGTCGGCTTTCGGCAGATCAATTCAGGCGAAGTTAGCGACGATTCCTATCAAAGTATCTAAGCCAGTAACAGTGGCAGATCAAAACATAGGCATAGTATGTGCCCTCACTGATGAACTGACCGATGGGGTGAACTGTTTGCTGTCGTTAGACGACTGGCAACTGCTAAATGAGACCAGTGAGGGGGTGCACACGAATACGAGTACTGAAGTCCGTGGTCCGCCGGTTACAGAAGTTGCAACAGCAGGAAATCAGAATTCTGAGGCACTGATATACGAGGTAAGCGAGGCACTGAACGTCGACAATCCATCGCGAGAGGAAGCTGATTCAAGTGAGAGAGAAGATGCAGTTTCGTTGTCCAGCCAGCGTGAAATGTTTCGAACAGTGCGGGTCGGCGAAGACAGCTTGAGAAATGCATGGGAGAATGCACCTGAGCATATTGAAATAGCTGGCCCACTAACAGCGCTGACAGAGCGAGGAGTCTCCAACTTGATCCCGCGGTCGGATTATGCGCAGTGCGCATTGGAACAGCCGAAGGCCTCGCTCTGCAGAACAGTGGCGTTGAGCACTCCGCAACCTCCCGAGGCATAGTGGCTGCTCACTGATTCATCAGCAACGGCTGGTGGGACTTGTTTGGCACAGGCGACGGAAAAGTGCGATGAGAGGCCTATTGCGTTCGCAAGTCATCGCTTCGGCGTGACTCAGGCGAGGTGGTCGACCAGAGAGAGTGAGGCGTTCGCTATTTCAGCTCTAAAGAAACTCGATCATGAGCTCTTTGGCGCTGAGGCCAATGTCGTCTCTGACAACCGCCTGATTACGTGCACTCCACAAGGGGCTAAATTAGATACGTGGGCACTGGCACTCCAGCGTTGCAACATAACGGTGAAACACAGAAAAGGCGTCGAGAATGGAAATAATGAAAATGCAGATACGTTATCCATGGCACATCAGATTGACCTGAGACTCAGAACTAGCGATGCCACCATGGCAACCTAGACAAGCGTGAACGTTCCTACTCAGCCGACGCTGGATGCGGTGGGATGTGTATGTGATATGTCGGACACTTGGAAGAGATTTCTCGCTGATATTCAGCTGGTTTCGTCAGTGTTGTGTGCGCGGACTTGCGAGCCGCGACGAGCTATGACTTAGTGTGTACGCCTGTGTACATGAATGTGGACTCCCTGCAGAGTAATATGGCTGACTGCTTAGCAGACCTGGATAACAGCATGCACCAATGTTGTGTTTTGTGATTTGCTTACTTCGGCGTATATGTTTTTCTCTGAGTGTCGTGGTGACGTATAGACATTGGCGTCCCAACAGGAATGACATTGCTGCCGTGAAGGTAGTGCGGCCCTTGTGAAGAGTTAGTATGAACGAGCTGATAGCAAGCTCGGTTATACTCTTAGAAGGGGCGTCTATGTCCGCGCCCGAGGTTAATCATTTGCAGGTGCGCGTCTCTGCACGGCGCCGCCACCTGCCTGTCTGCTTCTGGTATTGTAGAAGCGGTCCCCCTTCTACAAGCGTGCCGCGGGTGGGGAGAGCCGACCGGACCGTCGGCGCCGGATTTGCGGGACCGTTTTAGCCCGAAGGTCATTCATGGGAACATGCGTAGCGGAACGTGCTGCTGGGTGCTCGCATGTATGGCACCCTTCGTACTGGCCGGTAGCGAGCACCCAAATGACCCTTCGGCCCTTTCCTTCTTTACATTGCGACTTTGAGCAGTGCGAAAGGAATTTTATCCTGTCTGCAGGTGCGACAAAAGAGTGCCCAAAGAAGCATTCAGGAGTTGGCTAGGGTATTGGGCTCAGATCGGGCAAGCCAGAAGCTCCCCTTTAATCCAGCGCCAGGCCTGCAGAATGGCGCCTGATGGATCTTTCCCTTTCCATGTCTTTGCTCGTAGTGGCAAACACGGGTGGTGCGGGGCAATGCACTGTGGAAAAGATGCACTGTGTAATTTGTATTGCTGGTGGGGCCCTGGGTTGAGGCTAAGGCCAACCCATGTGGCTGGGCCCATCTAGCATATTTTCTTATTGGACAGGTGATGTGTGGGGCTGGCCTCTGAAAAAGACCGCCCCTATTTGTTTGTTTTGTGAATATTTAAAATGAAACGTGATCCAAGAGAGTTCAGTCCAGTCTGAGCTGGGGCTCCATGCGTAGGCATGAAATCCGGCTGTTCTGCTTAGGCTCTAACCAGTTAGGTCGAAGAGTAAAGTAGCGCAGAGTGTTGTTTTTGTAAATTCATTTCATGTTCCAGTTTTACTCTGTATATATATATATATATATATATATATATATATATATATATATATATATATATATATATATATATGTCATGCTGTAAATATATGCTCTACCATCATCACCTTCAAGTACGCCCCCTGGTCTTCTCTACGCCGAACTACGTAACAGGAATGGTTTAAAGAACCTTCCGAAAATGAACGATCGACATAAATTCTACTATTCCTAACTCAACATAATTGTCCGGCGGCTTGGGTGCGGTTAGGGGCAATGGGAAATGGCTGTGATAGCTTCGCTATCGTATTCAAATTGTATGCTTTTAGAGCCAGTCAAGTAAAGACTGTGCGGAACAATTCTAGGCTACATGTGCGTGCAACTGTCTTCGGCCTTCACGACAGCACATGGGACCAACACACTTTTCATCAACACATAGCCTGTGTTCGGTTCAATTACAAGTGGAGAATACACCTGCCTGATTTAAAAAGATCGCGCACGCACGAAAGCGGCAGTTTGAGTTGACTGGATTAAATTTTCACGTGGGAAAGCAATTCGTCGTGGTCCATGGACTGACCTTCGACTAAGGTTGAGAGTATATGTCATCGCACAGACATTCCGCCGGCTTCAGTGACCGGCGTTTCGCAAAATTCGCACCAAACGTCGACGATTTCCGAGGACGATGTGTTGAGCGAAATACCGTAACGAAAAAAATTCGGTCCCCAAACATGTTCCCCGAGTTGAACAGAGGCCGAGAAAATAACGACATGAGGTCAAGTTTCACCGTAAAGCCACAAAGCGTGATGGCTCGCTCCCACGTAAACATGAATTTCTGCCCAAGGCGATTCCTAAATGAATGTGTCATTCTATAGGTAGAGTTGATCGCATTCTGAAAACCTCGCGGTACGTAGCCGCTCGGACTGCACTTGAGGAAGAACGCAGTGAATTACTTATTCAACCATAAATACCATCTCGCTGTATCGTGTTTCACATGCTGTGTCGGTCTCACATCTTCAAGGTGGAATTGCATACAATCGCTATATGTACTTGACTGTTTCTGAATACTGCTTGCATACACTTACAGTCTACATAGGCTTCGGCAAACGGGCTAATTTGTATTCAAGGGTGTGTTATGTGTACTACGATGTAGCATCAGATGCTTCAAATTCAATGCGCAATTAAAGTGCGGAGAACTTATTTTTGCATCATGTCAGGTATATTTTGTGCAGTTTTTGCCTTAATACGCATCATTTTGCTAATTTCACGCATCAGTTTTTTGAGGGTGCTTATTCGAAGGTGGGTACAAAAGCAAGCGTTTCTGTGTTGGAGCTTTGAATTTGCGCTAAGTGGGAGTGAACCCGTAGTGAATATATATATGCCAGCACGGGGACATGGCAGTTCATACTTGCAGTGTTGACCATACAAAAATATCAGTTTTATGAGAATGTATCTAAAATGTAAAGAGACGGCGCCATGTATTATTGGATTTTTTCCATGTTTTCTGAAAATTCTATGGAAGTGCTCTTGCATATATGCTCAAACTGTAAGAGTGTATATTGAACAGAGCAGCCAAAATACGCACTCTGCGACAAATAAGAGTAAGAGTTCCTGGTTTTTCTTTTTTGCGAATTCAGAGCACTTTTTTGTTTATGCGCACTTGTACTTTTTTTGTTCGCTATTAGTATTTCCTGCGTACGATTTTTATATCTTCAGTTTTCGCTGATATCCAGTTTACGATAAACATGGCAGTAATATTTATTTACGCATTGTTTAAAGTTGAACAGCTCATGCAGCAGATATTAATGGAGAAATAATCATGTGACAAGTGGTTCGCGCTTAAGCGAATTATATTGTAACATATATAAAAGTGTTCGAGAAAATTACTTGCGTCAGGAGAATGGCTCGCTTAGCTATATATGAGGCTATTATCTTGTTTCTTCTAAAGAGTAGCGCATTAGGATGTCCGGATGCTGAAAGGAGCCATGAAAGCCAGAACATAAATGCTGCGTGCATTTGGGTCATTTTTGTGTTCGTTGTTGCGTTCTGCGATTATTAAAATTTTATGGGACCTTATATGCCGTGTAAACAAACCTACTTAGCCAAGCAATGGTCCAAAGCAAATGATACCAGATGGTTTTATACAGCACCCTGAGCCACTTATCTACGATGTAGAGCTCTCCGATCTGTATCAGGCGCGTCTGAGCTCCCATATTGGTATTTGCATCTAAACTCACAGCGGCGATGAAAAACTGGTGAAATATGCAAACATTTGGAATGAGCATGTTGCTTCCAGCTGTCCTCAAGCTATAGCCATAGGCTTTATTGTGCCATTTCTACAAATGAAGGCCTTTATAGCTTCGCGTTTTGTGAAAGTATTAGCCGACAGCAGATTGCGAGGCTCTCTTGCTCATGCGAGCATGTTTAATTAGTGCTGTGTGACACACTAGTTTATTGGGCCCATTGATGCATAAATGCTACCTGATTCATTGCGGTCTTGGATATATGCGTGTGCATACATTTATTAGTACACTTCCCGATTTCTTGTACGCAGAAATCGGTGAAGGTTAAAATAGATATGATGGTACTTATTGAAACCACATTGAAATCTTAGCAATATAAACTAAAAATATAATTTGAAGCACCGTATTAGTGGACACTGTGTACAATGTTGATCATTGTAGTTTAAATTTACCAAGTAAAATTATAATAGATGGGGCGAAGCGTTCAAGAATTTATTCAGAAACCCAGACAACCTCAGTTGCAAATCTCAAAGCAGTTTTAATCCCTGCAATTGACAGGCTCTTCTTTTGCTACTTCCCTATTTTTCAGTCTTGCTTATGTCCTCAGCTTTTGTATATATGGCGGATGTTTCCCGTAGTCGTGTTTTGCAAGCCTCGAGGCTTTGTGCCTGCAATGAAGCTTTCATAATATTAGATTGAAGATAGCGAAAGGTTGTTTGTTTATTTGAAAAAGCATTCAATATGGCATTGCCACTTGAAGTATGGTCACACAGGCTGTTTATACTACAAATATATTCAGTACTTATAATACATAAAGGTAGTGCCAATCACTAAATGTTTACTCTAAGAGAAAAGTGTATAAATGCTGGGGGAGCCTCAGTTTACAATCCAAGCCAATGTGTCGATAAGGGGACTTCGGCTGCGCGAAAACGAAAACAAGTCCCTTCGTCAAAACGTTGGCGTTTCTTACAAACTAAGGAACCCCCTCAACACTTGCTCACTTCTATCAACTTGTGTAACCATCTTCGTCTCGTTCTACCCTTAATTTCGGTTAGTTAAATATTTTGTGAATTTTGCTGGAGATACTGCTTTAGAATAACTCGAGTCGTAAACAGTGCGTTGCACATTGGGAGGTGCCTAATGATCGTCTATGTGATCATTTGGGAAGCTTTTGAACTCGGTAAAGACTGGTATTGAGCCCGTTGTTCTATCTTGTGGGGCTCATTATGGTTTAAATGGTAAGGTGAATGCAGCGGTGCATGAAAAGTCATAGAGGGCTCACTAATGGCTGCTTGAAGAAAGCTGTCACTGTATGAATTAATTTGTAACTTGCCCTTTTGATCCTCACTGAGGACCATAAACTCATGCTGTTTATGATGTGGGTGCAGAAATAACAAACTCGTCACAACCTCTCAGGGCTTACGTGCACCTTGCTGGCTTCTAGATATTAATTCGAGAGGTTAAAGTCTCAACATCGAGGTTCATTTGGGTGGCGAATTAAGAATATTAGTGTTCGAATGTTCTTTTTTGGCAGCCGGTGAGGCAAGGTACGCTTTAGAGTGAATTAGCCATGCACTGAGGTCATGGAACGAAGGAAGCAATTGAGAATTGTGCTTCAACAGAGGTCTCATAAGGGCGCTTAGGAAAGCATAAAATTTGATCGAATAAGGCGAGATGTACTTGAGGCATCCTCACTGAGTCAAGGAGTGTTAGAAATAGTGCTCGTCAATTATGCGGTGCTTTAGTCCTGCCCGAAAAGGAACTTATAATATTGCTTTTTCAGGGATGGTTTCTATAGTCCTACAGGGCTTTAATATTTAATTAAGTTTTAATTAAAGTAAAAGGCTTCGTGGATGTGGTATACAGTGCAAGAACAATGCAGTCTGGAAACATTCGTCTCGCTCAGTTCTTATATTTTAGTGCGCTCCTTCAAAATTGTTTTCACTCGCCCTTTCATCAGCTCTGTACATGCATATAGATACTGACCATTAGCTATGATTATGCACTGGTATAGAGATCATTAATATTTTCTATATTGTCAATTGGAATAAACATCAAGCCTGAACATTTGTATAAATATTTAACACCCACGCGATCACTATTAGCATAAAAAATGTTCTATAAGATGTGCCCATGAACATTCCATGTCCCAGTCTTGTCTTGTGTTAGTGAATTGTCTTGAGTTAAAGTTCAGCGCGCCTACATGATGATAAAAATTGATTACTTATATTTAATGTGCATAGGTACCATGGAAATGAAATAGGTCTAGAGAAATAGTCTCGCACTTGATATATGATAGTATAGCTCTCTAAACGTGACATGTCTATATACACGTTTGAGATGCATGCACTGTATATTCTGTCTATCGACAAAGACAGCTGTTCTCATGGACATTTATCTATAGACAACCTATCTGTAGACAACCGGTCAGTCTACTAAAATAAAAGGTCACAAATCTAGAGAACGTAAAAAGACAGTCTATAGACCAATGTCTTTTGGCGCGATAGACATTAGTCTATGGAGAATCTATAGGCAAACATCTACTGGTAGTATAAAAAGGCATTGCTATAAACTATCAGTATATTGATAATCTGCCAATAGTATCTATAAGGAGTCTGTAGACAAACGTCTGAGTGGTGTACTGCCATAAATCTATAAATTGTCTATAGACCAACATAAAGAGCAGGCCTGTAGACCGTGTTTAGACCTCATTGACAGAAGTGTAGAGACTGTCTATGGACTAGCTAATAAACTTTTGTAAGGGCTAACCGACACGTGCCGAAGCAGGAATGATACACCTTTTAATTTAGCCCTGCGGATCACATGTGTTGATGTGTACTGTGACGGGATCCTGTTCGGATACAGCAGCCGCTATGAAAAGTTGATAATGCCGTCATTACCTCGAGTGCTCCTATTGGCCAGCTGGACTTATGTATATATCCAGCTCCTCTAACAGAGTTTTCGAATTTTGGTCCACAAATCAAAGCACCGATAACAACTAGAGGTCGCTACAGAAAATAAAATGCAGAACGCGAAGGTATTAGCATTACTGCGATGTTTTTACTAACTCAGTTCAGTTCAGTCGTTCAGTCGTGTCCGACAATTCGTGACCCTACGGACGATATAACGCCAAGCTTTCCGGTCTCTCACTATCTTCCTAACATAACATAACTTCATCTGCAGCGCCTCGAGGATGCCATCTAACCATCGCGTTCGCTGCCTACCCCTTCTCCGGTGACCCTCAACGTTTCAAAACATCAAATCTTTCACCAGCGACTCCTCTCTTTTCATCAGATGACCAAAGTAGCTGAGCTTTAACTTTAAAATTTGACCCTCCAGTTAGCAGTCAGGGTTTATGGTCGACAATATCGACTTATTTGATCTCCTGACCGTCCAAGGAACTCTCAAGAGTCTCCGCCAGCACCACAATTCAAACGCGTCAATTCTTCGGCGGTCAGCCTTCTTCACAGTCCAACTCTCGCATCCATACATCACAACTGTAAAGACCATAGCACGAGTTATATGGATCTTGCTTGGCAGTGTAATGTTTCTTCTCTTTACTAGGCGGTCAAGGCTAGCCATGGCTCTCTTTCCCAGAAGCAGGCGTCTCCTAATTTTATGGCTGCAGTCTTCTTCCGGGGTAATCTTGGAGCCCAAGAAGGGAAAATCTGTCACGGCTTCCATTTCTTGTCTCTTGATGCTCCAGGACTTTATAGGGCAAGACGCCATGATCTTTGTCTTTTTAATGTTCAGTTTAAGCAAAAACTTCTCACTCTCTTCTTGAACGCGCATCAGAAGTCCCTTGAGTTCCACTTCACTTTCTGCCATTAAAGTGGTATCATCCGCATACCTAAGTTTGTTGATACGTTTCCCAGCAATCTTCACTCCAGCTTAAGACTCGTCCAGACCGGCCTTCCTCATGATGCACTCAGCATATAGGTTAACTAGGCAGGGCGACAGTATGCAGCCTTGTCTCACTCCTTTCTCAATCGGAAACCGATCAGTAAGACCATGCCCAGTTCTGACTGTGGCCTCTTGCCCTTCATAAAGGTTCCTCCCATCTCTTGGAGAGCTTGCAACAATCTGCTGTGATCTACGCAGTCAAACGCTTTCGCATATTCAATAAGGCAGAAGTAGATGGGTTTCTGGAACTCTCTTGCTTTTTTCATGATCCAGAGAAGATTGGAAATCTGGTCTCTAGTCCCTCTGCCCTTGCACGTCCGGAAGCTCCCGATCCACATACTGCTGCAGCCTACCTAGGAGGACTTTCAACATCACCTTGCTAGCATCTTAAATAAGCACGATCGTGCGGTAGTTGGAACAATCTTTGGCACTGTCTTTCTTTGGAATGGGGATGTAAACTGACCTCCTCCAATCCTGTGGCCACTCCAGGGTTGTCCAAATTTTCTGGCATAATGTATACAGAACATTAACAGCGTCTTCATGGTTGAGGTTTTGAAGGAACTCAGCTGGAATGCCATCCATTCCGCTAGCTTTGTTCTTAACAAGGCTGGCTAAGGCCCATTCAGATTCACTCTTCAGGATGCCCTGCTCGAGATCGGTACTGACAACCGTCTTATGTTGGGTTTGCACATCCGGGTCCTTCTTGTACAGTTCTTTGCATTCCTGCCACCTCTTCTTTATCTCTGAGGCTTCAGTGAGGTCCCTGCCTCATTTGTCCTTTATCACGCCCAGCTTCGCACAGAAACTTCCTTTCATATCTTTGATTGCCTTATACAGAGCTCCTGTGTTCCTCAATTGGCTGTTGTCCTCAACTGCTTGGCACTTTATGTTCAAGAAGGCATTCTTATCTCTTCTTGCTATTCTCTGAAAAGCCGCATTGAGAAACGTTTATCTTTCTCTTTCCCCCATATCTTTTGCCATCCTCCTTTCCTCAGCTATTTGCAAAGCCTCTTCGGATAACCAGTTTGCTTTCTTGCTTTTCTTTTGCTTTGGAACTACCTTAGTAGAAACTTCTTGTATTATATCACGAACATCAGTCCACATCTCTTCGGGCTCTCTGTCTTCTAGATCTAATTCTTGAAATCGATTCCTCAATTCCACAGCATATTCTGATGGAATTTGATTCAGATCATACCTGAACTGCCTTGGTTTTTGCGTTTTCCTTAACCGAAGCTTAAATTTGGCAACACGAAGCTAATGATCGGTGCCACAATCGACCCCAGGCCTTGTTTTTACTGCTTGTTTAGCGCTTCTGCATCTCTGCCGGCAAAGAATATAATCAATCTGATTCCTGTACAGACCATCCGGTGAAGTTTGTGTACAGGCGCCTCTTGTGCTGTTGAAAATGAGTATTCGCTATGGCCAGGTTGTTTTCTTGATAATACTCTTCTAGCCTCCGTCCAGCTTCCTTTCGTTCATCAAGACCGAACTTGCCTCCGATTCCGGATATTTCTTCACTCCCCAGCTTAGCATTCCAGTCTCCTATGAGTCTCCCAAGATATCAATGTGCAATCTGTTCATTTCTCGCTTGACGACATCCAGTTTACCTTGCGTCATAGATCTTATATTCCATGTTGCTATGTGATATATCTCCTTGCAGCATCGCACTTTTCGGTCGCTTCCCGACACATCCACAACTTAGCGTCCTTTTGGCTTTAGTCCAGCCGCTTCCTTCGTCCTGGAGCTACTATGAATTGCCCTTTGTTCATCCCCAGTAACATGTGGGACGCCTTCCAACCTGGGAGCTCATCTTCCGGCACCATATCATTAATGCTACTGCGACTGGTCATAGGGCTTTCTTGGCAGGAAATACTGGAGTGGGTTGCCATTACCTTCTCCAGTGAATCACATTTTGTCAGAACTCTCTGCCGTGACCTGTCTATCATGGGTTGCCCTACACAGCAGAGCTCACGACGTCATCGAGTTTCACTAGCCCCTCCACCACGACAAGGCAGTGATCCATGAAGAGGGAAAATGTGCAACGCTTCACGATTTTACGTATCATCCTAACTACCTATCACTAACTACATGTCACGAGTTATTGTATCACTAATGGTACTATAGCAATTATCACGTCACTAATTATGCTACACTTTATATTTTTGCGGATAAAGAAGTGGGCAATGACGCAGGCAGGAGCGCACGGGCTAGGCCTGCCGTAATTCATTAAATCATCTCATAGTCATGTGACATTATCTCTGTGTTCTTTTTTCTCGGTGTTCTTCGGCATGCCTCTCCGTAACATTTGGTTGGAAGTGCTGATATCATTAGTCCTCAACCTTGCCCGGGGCTTCAGCGACCTGCGTCTTCTTGCTCCCCTGTCTTTTCTTTCTATCGCTCCCTTCTGTATTTCCTCTTAGTATCCTCTCCCAGTCTCCTTTTCTTTCTCGCCCACCACTGCTCAAGCGCTTTATATAGCATTATCCGCGGCCGGCAACATTCTTTTCCTCCTTTTTTTATTTTTTAAAAATAAACCACTATCAGCACCACCCCCACCGGCGGCAGAACGACTAGGAGGCATCGCATGGCTGGTTTACCAGCCTGCCGGATCCGACGCAACCTCTTTGTTCCAGCATCCCATCACCGGCTCCGCCCAGAAGACACGCCGAAGGAGAGACTGACTGACTGAGAGACTCCTCCCACACGACCCTAAGACACAATGAGAGAATCGAATGACCATGTGACCCGACTGGCCCGATCTTCAGACCAAATTTCACACCGACCCGAGACGCCAAGCGGTGCGTGCCAGGGCCCCCATCGTCGGCTCTTGGCGACCTGTGCCAAAACTTTCCTGGGCCAGACTTTATCCGGGAATCATCGCAGTGGCAAGCCATTGGCTTCTTGTTCTTCTATCTTCAACCATGCTGCCTTGTCCATCATCATGATATGAATCTCATTCACATCGACAAACGTCCTCGTCCACGATCGGGACGATAGCTCTGTGGCCCCGGGTAAGGTTACGGACGAGGAAGAACCGAGCAGTGGCGCGGGCAGGACCGCTCGCGTTGCCCCCGTCGCGAGTCAATAAATCATTTCACAGTCATCGGACATCATCTCTCTGTTCTTATCAATGTGTTCATCGGCTTGCCGCCTTGTAACAATATTATCACTAATCATCTCATTTTTGTAAAACATTATGTCACTAATTATCATTATTATATATTCATTTCATGAGTAATCATCATTACATGTTTACCATTGTTTAATAAAATAAAGCAGAACTATTTGTACCAATCACATGGTAAGACATCACGAGTTAGTGAGGTCACATCCGGCCTCACATTTTGAGGACTGATTTTACAGATAGGCTTTGTACACACGACCATAGCTAGCAAGGGTTTGCCTTAATAAGCCTACATTCGTCGGTGTCCATCCTTGCATGTGTGCTTAAAGTCTTGACAGAAGTCATTTCCAGAAACAATCATAACTTGTTCGAAAGGACAGTTTATTTCTATTTTACTTTGTTTTTAACATTCTTACGAAACACCTCATCAAAGACTGTCTTACTTTCACCGAGCATCCTAATTTTTTACGTACCTAATTGCGTTGAGGATAACAGTTGGCCCGATTATACCAATTGATTTTGGTGCATGCATGATGTTGTCGGATAGCGCTAGTAGCTGGTAGCATCCGCCTTTTGCGATAGTTTCTTGCGCATGCGCGAAGCCCTAGAGGTGACTGATGAAAACACATTAGACAGCGTTTCTCGCTGCCGCACTCATAGCCAGCGTACGGGGGCTGGTGGCGCGGTGACTTTAACAGGCTGGGTAGAACGATGCCAACCACATGTGCTGCGTACAGGTGCCACGCTCGAGGCGTGCCTGGATGCAAGACGCAGTTTTTCAGGTTTCCTTCTGCGAGCCGCGGCCATGCATGAAGCTTGGATTAGGGCTACCAAGCTTCAAGACGTGAACGGGCGACCTTGGCAGCCAACTGCGTACTCTCGACTGCGCGAAAAACATTTCGTTACAAATATGTATGTATCTAAAGGAAATGTGCATGAAAAGTACCTACCAGATTTGCATCAAGCCTGTAACCCACCAGTGATAAAACAGTAGGATTTGTTTGGTGCGTGTTTTCTTTATGTGTGACGGCGCCTGACCGCGATATTTTTGTCGTCTGTTTTATTTCTTTATATGCGAAGGGGCCGGGTAGCGCAGAGATCACAGGCGACTGTGCAAGCGGAAGCCCTTGTCATCTGTACCCCTCGTCAGGGTATAGATGGCTTTCTTTCTTTATATGCCAAGGGGCCGGGTAGAGGGGACTGTGATCTCTGCGCTACCCGGGCCCTTCGCATATAAATAAAGAATAAAGAAAACCATCTATACCCTGACAAGGGGTATAGATGACAAGGGCTTCCGCTTGGATGCCAATTTTCCATCCACAATCCAAGTGTGCGTACCCTCATTCATAAAGACAATCAGCTTCCAGCAGTTGACGTCATTGCTACTCGAAAACGTGCCGGGACTAGAACTCACATTGATAGAGTTTCACTTGTTAGACAAGACTGTTCCCATTAACATGCTTGATATTGCCAGCAGCATATTTAGGACCTGTGCTCTACTGTACAACTTTCAGGCTGATATAATTTGAGCGTGTCAGTCAGCTCTAATTGAACATGGTTGTAAAACTTGCAAATTTTCTTCAGCCTTTGGCAACTGTAACCTAAGATGTCCAACCCTATTGTTCTAAATGAAACTGAAGGCTCCTCTATGGCATTTGTCATAGCATATATGTCATTTTGGATGCTAAACACCACGATTTATATTTTCTTATATAAGGATAACAAACTCGTCAAAGGCCTGCAGCTAGTGCATGAAACAAAAAAAAAATCTATTTCCCTTACGTAATAAATGGTTAAGTTCAGGTGGAAGAAGAACAGTACATTAATGAAGGAAAGGGAAGCGTCCCCGAGTTTAAACAGAGAGCACGTGCAAATAAAATTTCAAGAACGCTGACAGTTGAAATTCATACTTCCTTGGGGATTATGCAGCTCATTTTCCTGCCCCATGTAAAGGAAGCCCCCTCATTACGCTGCTTTTCTCTGGTACTATACAGTTCTTGTAAAATTATTTAGACACGGCAGCATTTCCTGTGCTCTCAACGTGTTTAGACCTCTGCCTATGCAGCATTCATCCATATAATGAAATCGTACAACTTTACGCCTGTAACGCCCATCATGCCCTGAACCTGGTAGTATAAAGCATGTTTTTTTAGCTCGACTGCACCAATAATATTTTGGAAGCAGAATTTCGTACCATGTGATACGTCTCCACACATCCTTTCCTTCGAAGGCAAATGGACATTTTGATTCCAGGAGACCAGTGTCTTCGCCTTCAAAGACAACTCTGTCAGGAAATGTGAAAATGAATGGATATTGGCAATGCATTTACATGCAGCCCAATGCACCCAACAGAAATGTTTCTGCCCCTCGAGGCCATGATCTCTTGCATCCATTGCATCTTTTTCGTGGCGTCTGCGATACCTCATTCCCTCTGTACACAGTTGGCGAGAGTGAAGTATGCCTTTTACCACACCGTCAGATTCGCAGCCTCCAAACTTCTGTGAAACATTGATGCTGCTAGACATGCAGTGCTCTCCACATGCGTCGCCTCCCTTCCCGCTTGGCCTATAGTTGGCTCCGGGATGGAGCACTATGATCAAAGGTGAGCGGTTGGATAGCTGCTAAATGATGTGCTAATAATGTAAAACCGACCAGCACTTTTCATGCAAATGATGCTAAGAAATTGCCGTAGGTCGAGGTACCATGTCAGCCTAACAGTAGCTGCTTTTAATGAATGGCGATCTGTTTCTTAGCTGTGCAGGGGACCACTTAGCCCCATTTTAGCTTTAAATCTGTGTAAGGAAAGGACAACTGCTGTCCTCACCTCTCGAGAACGTTGGGTCGTTAAAGATGCTGTGGGGCTCAACTACATGACTGGGAAGTAAACTCCATAGCCTAATTTTGGCACCGATGCTATTTGTGGCACATATTTGTTTGGATGTTGACATTAATTTCCTTACCATCGAATGTTTCTTGAATGAGTGCTTGGCTTGAGGCATCTTGTTGTCTTGAATGTGTGGTGTGTTATTACTGTCAATGCTCTCCACACCTTAAGTTGAGTCAGTGACCTGAAATGAAGTCCCCAGTGAGGAAACAGTGTTGAAAATGCAGGTCAAACTTGTTCATTGTCTTATGGATGTCACCATAAACATACCACGATATAAAATAGTGAACATTGTCCACACATTTAGGGTAAAAAAAATGTTCTGTGCAGGCACAGAAGATTGTCATTAATTTTTATATTGAAAAAACAAATTTGGTTTCTTAGCGGTCGGACATGTTACATTAAAGGCTGTGTTGTTTGTTGTGTAAAGGATCTTATACCTGAGTTTTTTCTTAGCACTCGGACTGGTGAATACCCTCCACTATGTGCCATCCACTTTTCTTATACTTAGCAGATGCCCTCAAGCGCGTAAATGGTGAATCCACAAATGTCAGAAGCTTTTCACTTGAACAGGCCAGTGAATACTGCAAGAGACAGTAATGCTAATGTGCAGGAGCACTGAAATTATGATGGCTTTTTTTTTTCTGCATCCAACATCCCGTTTCCGAAATCAATCCCATTTTGCTTAGTTCTACATTGCCGGATTAGGTGCACATGGGCAGTTTTAAAACCTCTACCTGTTTTCGCACCGAATAATTCGCAAATATAAATACGTACGTATCCTAGTGTCCTCTTGTTTTGCGTAGCGCCGGACGAGGCATTTAGGTAAAGCTTCTTGCAATGCATGTAGGAGACCAAGAAGATCTGTTGGTTCTTTACCTGGCGTCGGATCAAAGCACCGTTTTCTGCTCCCACTTACACAGAAAGCAAATCCGAAAGTGCCATCGGTGGTACTGGCTTTTTGCTAACATAAACGAATAATCATTAAAGATAATGAGTGAATAATAAACTACTTCTATTAGTTAAAAATTATTTCTCTTCGCTTTCTGCAACTCATAATCTGCAAAATCGACAGTCTATATACAAAGGTACTTTGCACTTCACAGAAACACAAGCACTGCTGAATAATTCAAGGGTATTTTTTTATTTAAGGCTTTGTAATTTAGCTTCGCAAGTTGCATTAGTTTTAATAAAAGTGCTTTTAAAAGTATGGTTACATGTGTTAATGCTAGATACCAAACTTGAGACATAGGGATAATTTTGTGTAGTTCACCACATAAACTTTAATTACGGAAAATGCAATCCATGGGGGATCATAGCAGGGATGGAATATGACATTGCGGGAAAACAATAATCGCTGGCAACAGAATGAAGCAAAGAAAAAAAATCCACTGTCATATAATTGCTATAAAGAGAAGACAGAAAATTGCACTGACAGATCCACACAACAAGCGTCAACATGCTAAAAGACAAAGTACCATTTGAGGTTTTCAAAAAATGTATCTTATTAGGAGGACTCTGAGCGAATGTACCGGTGACCAAGAACAAAGTATCTAATTGTCACCCGTTAATAATTATGAGGGTTATTAACGATGCGCCCTTAACCGTGCCCACACTCTCAGACACCCTTAGAGTGAGGGGGTAGCTGTTCCAGTCGCAAAGGAGATGCCCTCGACCTGCGTGTGAAGCTCAGCCGGATTCAACTACTTGTGACAGAAGGGGTGGCCGTTTGGTGCCCAGCTTTCGCCGGTTCAAGCCAGCGTAAGGGTCGGAGTCAGAAGTAACAAACAAAACACACTTTATACACAGCAAAAGACCATACAGAGGAATACACAAACACTAAAATTGCACAGACGAAAGGTTCACAAAAAACAAAGCTAAGCATGCAACTGCAGAGGTATTCAATAACACAGAAGCTTTACAACACAGATCAAACACGAGAGAGTCACATAAACAAACACCAAATTGTTCACCGGGCACTGTTGCAGTCCGACGCCTCGAGAGTCACGATGTGGCCGGCATGCAAGATGGGCGCCGCTCCCTCGCAGGTCTGTGGTCTTGCCAGCAGCGGGTGACCCCCGGGAGTCCAGCCGAAGCACTAGCAAACATGCCGCAATCACTGACTGACTGACTGACTGACTGACTGCACAAGCGGTGCAGCCTCAAAAAATAGGGCGCACCGCGTCTGTCTGTTAAGGCGCGCTAAGGCTAGCGCGCACATACACTTAGCTTCTCTGGTTAGAACGTTCCTTTTTCCTCCCGTCGAGCCGCGCGTCGTCATTGTCTAGGTCTCGTAGAATGTTCTGGAGACGTCTGGCATCTTCCGGACTGATGAATCACCCTCATCGCCGGGTGATGAGGAAGAGGGTGACGGCGACGCGTACAAAGCTACGCGCTTTCTTGCGCGGGGAAGGTGGCTTTTTTCGAACCTTGTGGAACTGTCGATACGGCGCCGCACGGGCCTCGCGGCGCGCCGGCTTAATAAAATATGCGCCGATTTCGTACCACTGCCCCTCCCTTAAAGAACATTGTCCTACAATATTCACAATACACACGAACATCGCGCGCACATGCATGCGTTTACAAAGTAACAAAGTCGATGGTGCAACAGCACTCATATACGCATCAATATTCCAAGTTTCACAAACTGCAATCGCAAACTATAATTCACACATCAAAAGTCTCACAAGTTTCTCAGGCTCTGATGACAAATTTTTTCACACATCACTGCATTGATGTTCACAAACATAACTCACTGTTGTCAATATACAAGCCAAAAATCAGCAACACAGAAACACACATTTATTCAATTGCGAAGCGCACAAGCCTAAGCCATGCTTTCGCCTATATTTCCAAAAGCGGCCGGCACCTTCGCTAAGCGACAGATTAATTACTCTCGAACTATCAGACACACCAGATTTCTTTCTTGCACAGCACTGGCTTTTCTTTCTTTCGTGCGTCTTCCTTTTCTACTCCCTTCTGAGTTTCTCTTACGGGCGCGGTTCCCAATTCTCCTGCTGCACACACCTAATTGTGATTTCCGACTTGGCATTGATCTCTCATAACACCCTGGGGTTGTTGATCTCGGCCAGCGCAGGTTGTTTTGCGCTTACGTTTCCAATCCATCAGCTGATTCTTCCTTGATTTTCGTCGGCACCCTGCCCGCTCGACCTTGCCTTCATCAGTAGTGCTGACTTTTATTTTCTTTCTTACTTTCGTCCCCACTGCTGGCCGAGGCACGTTTGCTTCGGTTTCATGCACGCAGTTAGAACATTGGTCTCTTGATGGAGCATCTCTGAGAACCACTTTGTACTCCCTTCATTCTTCCAATTTTCTTTCTTCTGTTAAGAACCTTTGGTCGTACCTCTTTAAAGCAGGGCTCATTTTGCACTGCAGACTCGTTTTCCTCCATTTGAATTGCTTCTTGTCCATTAACATTTTCCTTCATTTCTGATTCCTCCAGTTTAGTATCTTCACTACCGCTCTCCATTGAGAAAGAGGGTTCCTCATGTTTCTGTGCGGCAAGAACCTCCTCGGCAGTCGAGCCATCGCTCGAAACCGGTTCTTGAATTCCTGGAAGATTGCTGTCCTCAATTTTAACTCCATCTGAGTTTTCGTGCTCGCTGTTATTTAACAGCTCTTCCTGCCGGTCAGTCATGTACTCAGGAATGGTGTAATCTGAAGTAGAAATGGAATACTGCCCTTCATCTTCAGGCGAAGAGCACACGAATAAGGTTTCCGGCTCGGCAACTGCTTTCACAGCTTCGGCGCAACCTGTCGTCTCGGAGGGCACAGTCTCCTTTTCCTGAGAATTCTGAGCTCTAGTTAAGTCCTCTCCTTCTGAAATTTCTGCTGCAGGAATGGGCTGTTCTGCAACCTTACTGAGCTGGTTTCCACAGCCCCTGTGACTGTCAACGAAAGACTGGTTTCAATGTACCTAATATAAGGAAAGGTAACCTCCGGAAGCTCGGTGATACCTTTCAAACGCCGAACCTCATTCATCTTCTTCAGAAGAATATCTCTCTATTTAAAGAATTCTCTTTCCTTTTCTACCTGCCTCCTGAGCCATTCTTTCTCTCTTTCGGCTGGCTTCCTGAGCCATTCTTTCTCTTTCTTCTTGTCTCCTTGCCTCTGCTTGCTTTCTGCCATTCTTTCTCTTTTTCGGATCGCTTGCTAAACCATTCTTCCGCTCTTTCTTTCTCAGCCTCTTCTCTTTCCTTCTTAGCCTGTTCTAGAACCTTCTTTTCTTTTCGGGTCACCCATTCACGCAGTTCAGCTCCTTTAAGACCTTTTTCTAGACCCAAGGCAATAATTTCTTTGAGAGTCATCTTCAATCTGAACTGCCTAATGCTAACACATAGCACTACTCTATGGACCTTCACAACCGCTTCAGAGCGGCACCTGTCGCTATCGCTCCGCTGCTACACTGTTTACGACTTCTTTGTAAACTCTTCCAACTCGTTCTCCGTCCTTTGAGCTTGACTGCACCAAACGTCCTGTCGCGGACGCCAGAACATTGTCACCCGTTATTATTTAGAGGATTATTAACGATGCGCCCTTAACGGTGCACACACTCCCAGACACTCTTAGAGTGAGTGGGGGTAGCAGTTCCGGTCCCAAAGGAGATGCCCTCGACCTGCGTTGCAAGCTCCGCCGGAATTCAACTACCTTGTAGTGACACAAGGGGGTGGCCATTTGGTGCCCAGTTTTCGCCGGTTCAAGCCAGAGTAGGGTAGGATTCAGAAGTAACAAACAAAACATACTTTATACACAGCAAAAGACCATACAGAGGAATACACAAACACTAAAATTGCACAGACGAGAGGTTCACAGAAAAACAAGCGCTAAGCATGCAACTACAGAGGTATTCAATAACACAGAGACTTTACAACACAGATCAAACACGAGACAGTCACATAAATAATCAGCAAATTGTTCACCGGGCACTGTTGCAGTTCGACACCTCAAGAGTCACGACGTGGCCGCCATGCAAGAAGAGCGCCGCTTTCTCGCAGGCCCGTGGGCTTGCCAGCAGTGGGTGAACACCGGGATTCCAGCCGAAGCACTAGCGAACACGCCGCAATCATTGACGGACTGACTGAATACACAAACCGCGGCCTCAATAAATAGGGCGCACTGCGTCTGTCTGTTAAGGCGCGCTAAGGCTAGCGCGCACACACACTTAGCTACGCTGGTTAGAACGCTTCCTTTTCCTCCCGTCGAGCCGCGCGTCGTCATTGGCTAGGTCCCGTAGAATTTTCTGGAGACGTCTGGCATCTTTCGGACTGATGAATCACCTTCATCGCCGGGTGTTGAGAAAGAGGGTGTCGGCGACGCGTACGAAGCTACGCGCTCTCTCGCGCGGGGAAGGAGGCTTTTCTCGAGAGAGAGAGAGAGAGAAAGAGAAAGCAGAGAGGTTAACCAGGAAAGCTTCCGGTTTGCTACCCTGCACTGGGGAAGGGGAATGAGGAGTTTAAAGGAGAAAGATAGAAGAGAATGATAGGAAAGGTAAGGCCTTGTGGAACTGTCGATGTGACGCCGCACGGGTCTCGCTGTGCGCCGGCTTAATAAAATGTACGCCGATTTCGTGACACTAATGCAAATGTGCTATTCAGGAAATCTTCACGCATACATTGGCTAGACAAAATCCGCATGTAGATTGAAACAGTCTGGCTAACGTTGCAGAATCAACAAAGGAAAACGTATTTCTATACTGATCATGAGGATTAACGTTGAAATCCCCCCCCCCCTTACAAAGGCACAATTAACGCTCAGGGGGAGGTTAGTGCACGTGGCAGTTTCGAATGTCGCCGTGTCAAATGCTGCTAGGAGCAGTCCAACGACATGTTGGCAGGCTCCGCTAAGGCTGCGGGAATCGAGAAAGCAATACGTACGTTTAGCGAGGACGTACGTGTCACCAAAGCATCAACGCGTATGAACGGTTGCCATACGTTTACTCAACCGGCCAGACGTAGGCAGGGGCCCGAAAGAATGTCGCATGTTGCCGTGTCCGCGATGGCATGCACATTGTAATAGCCACCTTTCGCTGAAGGTATACAAAAACTGCGAAGGAGAGCATACGAGAGATTCGATGACAAGTTGTTAAACATAAGGTTTCATATGTGTGTTTCTTCACGGTACTTCTTGCCCTTCGCGGTTCGCCCCGAGTATCGTGTTACACTTTTGTCCATGTGCGCAATCACCTTCAATTAGTTAGGGAGCTTGAACGTCGTTGTCTTCGTCCAACCGTCTGCAACGGCAAGGAATCCTCCCGCGACAAATTAGTCTCCTGGAGGGTTGATGCTCTTTCGCGTGCGCAGTGGAGCGCTGTAAAATAGAACAGTGCTACTTCCTGACCGACATGCGCATGTGTCATCATGTCGTTTATTCCGCAGAACTCGCTGCCGAGATAGAAAGGTTGTGCGTCCTTTTACAATAAAATGGCCATTCTTTGCGCATCGAGAACATTTTCACCATTGCGACCACATAAATTCTGGGGGAAGAAACAAAATCGCCATTCTTTGCTCATCGGGAACATTTTCACCACTGCGACCACATTCGTTCTGGGGGCAGAAACCGGCTATAGCCTGAATCAACCATTGTCAGAAAAGTTTCGCGTGTTTCCTACAGGTTTCTGTTGTGCCTTCCAGCCAGGACAATGCCCTGTTCAGGGGGTGTGTACACGTGCCTCTCTGCCAAGCTTCGTAGAAGAAATCCTATAGCTACAGGCTTGTACATGACGTGAGTAGGAAGCGACGCCCATGCACCGCATTGTGCTCGGTACCTCAAGCCCCGTGCATATACGCCGCTCGTAAGTGACAGGAGACAATTCCACCTAGCGCTGCAGTGTCAACAAACCTCCGGCTGCTTTACCCTTTCCCTCTCTTTCTTTTTTGAAAACAGTTAATACTATATCGTGATCTGCACGCTGATAGCACCTGTCAATTCGTCATGTCGAACACAGCCCGCGCCATGGCCCGCGCTACACGCTCCTGCAGTGCACAGTACCTGCGTGCGTTGTAAGTGGGTTGCGAAAGCACTGAAACATTCCCCAATACTGCGGGAACATATTGATACGTGTCAAAGTTATTCCACGAAGGTTAGTCCAGCATGGCACAGCACACAAAACACAGAAGCAGAGCAGCGTCGACATTCTTCTAGCATCAACCGTTACTACCACTTTGTCTTCTTCTGTGTCAGTGTTGCTGATCGTTGTCATCTTCAACTTCCGGTGATGCAGGGCACATATTTCACATTACCCCCCCACGAAAAGCACAGTCTCGGTGCGCACTAGAACGAACTACTGCAGGGGTAGTACGGCTTCATTCGGCCGACATGAACAATCACGGTGCGTGGCATAGAGGACTGTTGCGGCGGATGTACAGAGCTGATCTCGTATGTGACAGGAGTGACTGGCCGTAAAACATGGTAGGGTCTTGAGTAGCGTGGCAAGAGCTTCTCACACAGCCCAACTTTACGAGCGGGAGTCCAGAGCAAGATGAGAGAGCCCGGAGAGTAGTGGACATCCCGGTGGCGAGAATCATGACGCCGTTTTTGAGAACTTTGGGGGGAAGCCAGTTGGTGGCGAGCAATAACACGGGCGGCGTCAGCTCGGGAGATGGCGTCACGAATGTAGGAACTGGCGTTAGCGGTGGGAGGCAGTACGCTGTCAAACGGAAGGGGAAGGTCACGGCCGTATAGAAGATAAAAAGGTTTGTAGCCCATTCTGTCATGACGACAGGAATTGTACGCAAACGTTAGAAACGGCAAAGTAATATCCCATTCTCGGTGATCATCCGAGACACACATTGACAGCATATTCATAAGCGTGCGGTTGAGGCGTTCGGTGAGGCCGTTCGTTTGTGGATGGTAAGCGATGGTAAAATAGTGCTTAATCGAGCATTACCGAAGAATTGCGTCGACTACTCGAGAAAGAAAGCAACGGCCATGGTCAGCGAGCAGCTGGCGTGGAGTACCATGCAGCAGGATGGCGGCTTGGAGAAGAAACGCAGCCACGTCAGTTGCACAGCTGGTGGGTATCGCTCGGGTGACAGCGTAGCGCATAGTATAATCCGTGGCCACCGCAATCCAGGTATTCCCCGACGCAGAAAGTGGGAAAGGCCCGAGGAGATGAAGACCAACTCGGGAAAACGGGTCTACTGGGATGTCGATCGGCTGCAGGGATCCAGCAGGCATAACCGAGGGCTTCTTCCGTCGCTGACATCGGTTACATGAAGCCACGTAACGACGAACAGAGCGATAGAAGCCTGGCGAAAAGAAGCGGCGGCGGACGCTGTCGTACGCACGAGATATGCCAATATGACCCGCTGTGGGTGCGTCGTACAGCTGTTGAAGAACGGTGGTAGGCAGGTATTCGGGGACTACGAGCAGAAGCTCGGTGCTATCTGGTCGCATATTCCGTCGGTATGAGGTGCCGTTGTGGAGCACAAACAGAGCAAGGGTAGCGTCAAAGTGATCAGTGCTGAGACGATTGATAATGCTGCAAAGCTTGGGATCTAAGGGTTGCTCATGGCGAATGTTTGAAAGGTCAAAAACGGCCAACACTTATGTGTCATCGTTACACTCGCTCCCAGGTGGCGGATCTACCGGGTTGCGGGACAGACAATCGGTGTCAGCGTGCAGCCGGCCAGACTTGTGGACGACAGAAAAAGTGTATTCCTAAAGGCGGAGGGCCCAACGGCCCAGGCGACCAGCGGAGTCCTTGAGCGTAGAAAGCCAGCATGACGGAGAACGGGCGGCCAAACAAGTAAGGGCGAAACTTTGTAATGGCCCACACGCAGGCTAACCACTGACGTTTTGTGATCGAGTAATTCCGTTCAGCCGCAGAAAGGAGGCGACTGGCATAAACAATGACGCCAGTCCGACCCATCTGCTGTTGGGCGAGTATGGCACCAATACCGTGGCCACTGGCTTCGGTACGTACCCTCGTCGGTGCCGAGGGATTGAAGGGTGCCAGGACGGGCGGGTTGGTGAGGGCTGCAATGACTTGCAGACTTCAAAGGCTTGGGATTGTTCTTGGTCCCTGCAAAATGAAGTGTCGTTCTTCAAAAGATTGGTGAGTGGACGAGCCGTCTACGCGAAGTTGGGTACAAACCGCCGAAAATAGGAGCAAAGCCAAGAAAACTAGGTACGTCACTGGTACAACGGGGTGTAGGAAATGCATTTACAGCACGTACTTTGTCTGGACCGGGTTGAACGCCACGGGCGTCGACTACGAGACTGAGCACCTTGAGTTCAAGACGGCCGAAGCTACATTTCATCGAGTTCAGCTGAAGGCCAGCTCTTTGGAAGACGCCAAGAATGGCATCAATGCGATTGAGATGGCTCTCGAATGTAGAGGAAAATACAATGACGTCATCCAGATAGCATAAGCACGTCGTCTATTTCAAGCCGCGCAGGAGAGAGTCCATCATGCGCTCAAATGTTTCGGGCGCATTACACAAGCCGAAAGGCATCACCTTGAATTGATACAGGTCATCGGGAGCGACGAAGGCAGTCTTCTCTCGGTCCCGTTCGTCGACTGCGATCTGCCAATAACCAGAACGGATATCAATAGAAGAAAAATAGCTGGCACCGTGCAAGCAGTCGCATCATCTATCCTGAGGAGCGGGTAAACGTCCTTCTTTGTAATTTTGTTTAGGTGTCGATAATCAACGCAGAACCTCCAGGTATTGTCCTTCTTTTTAATCAGCACGACAGGCGACGCCCAGGGACTGCTCGAAGGCTCTATAATGTTTTTTGCTAACGTCTTGTCCACACTATCTTGTATGACGCGACTTTCAGAAATGGCGACTCGATAAGCTCGTCTGTGAATTGGGCTGGCGTCAGTGGTATCGATGCGATGTGTAACGAGGGACGTTTGTCCTAAGGGGCGGTAACCAAAATCGAAAATATCGCTGTGCGGAATCAGAAGGCTCATAATTGCTGTAGCACGGTCAGGGCGCAAGTTAGGTGCGATCATTCCTGATATGCGGGCCTCCGGAGGTGGGGACGGTGCTGGTCGTGTCGACACTTTAGCAGTAGGGTCAGGTAAAAGAGCGACCACTGTCACGTCAGACAGTGGGATCAGTTCGGCGAGAGTAATGCTTTCAGGAAGAACGTGCACAAAAAGGCCGAAGTTCGAGACTGGAGTAAAAGCGTTATTTTCTACGTGCACGGTGTTATGAGGGCGAGCGATTCTGCGCTGCAGGGTAACGTCGGTTATGGGGCAAACAACGTAGTCGCCATCAGGAACGGAGGGGAAAGGCGACATGAGCACATAAGGTCAGGAGGTCAGCTTCTGGAGGCAGGCGAGTAAATGTAGAGATGCGGAGGCGAAGCGTTGTAGTGTCAGAGGCCTCTTTGTCAGGACAGAGTGGGAGTCCAGATCAAGCAGTCCAGAAGAACAGTCAATGAGCGCGGAATGTGCAGTTAAAAAGTGGAGTCCTAATATAACCTCGTGAGGGCAACTGGTGAGGACTGTAAATAGCACAGGGATATGGCGATCGGCAATGGTAATTCTCGCAGTACACATACCAATCACAGTAGCTGTATTGTCATCAGGAACACGAATGGTAGATGAGGAAGCGGATGTGAGGACTTTGTTGAGGCGTTGACGGAGCGAGGACCTGGGGACGGAAATGTGGGCGCCAGTGTCAATAAGGGCAGAAACTGAGACTCCGTCTACAAGAATGTCAATGAGGTTACATCCGTGTGCGAGGGTCAGTTCCGAGTTCACAGTCCGGGTTGGTAATGCAGCATCACTTCCGGGCGCTGCATTCGCCAGTTTCCCGAGTAGGTGCCGGCGTATGATGGGGTGGAGCCGCGACGAGGGAGCAGTGAACGGGATCGACGAGCCCGAGAATATGGAGATCGGCTGTAGCGACGATCAGTTGGGACGGTCTCGGTGCGAGGTTTATCTGGTTGAGGAGGAAAGTGTGCAGGTCGATCATAGGCGTGGCGGGGCTCCTCTGGTAGGGCAACAAAGCATCGAGGTCCATACTGATACCGACGGTCAGCGTTGTAATAGGAGCGAGGAGTGGGGAATGTACGGCTACGGCAATACCGCGAAGTGTGGCCGGCACGACAGCAAATGAAGCAGATTGGCCTGTCGTCTGAAGTGCACCACTCTGCAGGGTTGTGACCAAGGTAGCGACGGGGGAAGGCTGTGCTGGTGGTTGTAGCAGCCACTAAATGAACAGGGTGCGATGGTGGCGGGGGCGGCACGGAGCTAGACGAGAGGCCGACGTTTGCAAGTTCCTGGCGGACAACGGCCTGCATCATGGCAACGGTGTCGGGCAGCGGAGACGGGAGGGGTGCAGGGGTTAGGGCCTCGAGTTCTCTGCGGACGATCCGAGTCACGGTCGTGGGATGGGAGGGTTGGTGCAAAGGGGCCAGGTCATCGCAGGATGAGGTAGCCGCCGTGTTAGGAAGACGCTAAAAGCGATGAACGAGACGTCTTTGTTTAGCCTGCTCGAATTTTGGCAGACTTGGAGCACCAAGTCGATGGTAGAGCAATCCATGCAGAATAGGTTATGGAACGCATCATTCGCGATACCCTTGAGGATATGCCATACCTTGTCACTTTCCGGCACGGAGGTGTTGATCTTGCGACACAACGCAAGCACATCCTGAATATAGGCGAGGTAGGACTCCGTGGGGGATTGAACACTAGAAGAAAGTTCCGCTTTTGCATCCAGAGCGCGTCCAATTGGTTTCGTATCGCAGGTAATGAGCTCTTATTCGTGGTCTTGAAACCATGTTCGAGCTGTTGCCTCCAAATAAAAGATGATGTTAGCGACCATGATGGTGGCGTCCCAGTGGTTGTTCCGGCTGCAGCGTCACATACTCATCTAGCCAATCGTCAACATCTGGGTTGTCGCCAAAAAAGATGGGAGGGTTGCAAATTTTCGTTAGAACAGCTGGCTGAGGCGATGTCCCCGTGGCGGTAGGGGCTGCTTCGGAGGTCATCGTGGCTGTTTGAGACGTGGTTGTCATCCCAGGTAGGTGACGGCCGCTTCGCAAATCCAGCTTTTGGCAGCGTAAATGCGCTGATCGGCGCGTACGGGGATCTTGATTCACCACCACCAAGATGCTAAGTGGCAAGGTTAGTCCGCGAAGGTTAGTCCAGGATCGCACAGCACACAAAACACAGAATCACAGCAGCGTCGACCTTCTAGCATCAACAGTTGCTACCACTTTGTCTTCGTCTGTGTCGATGTTGCTGATCGTTGTCATCTTCAACTTCCAGTGATGCAGGGTATATATGTCGCAATATAATACTGCAATCACTGTCATGGCTTTCCGACTCAAGGCAAAAAAGAGGGAAGCTATCACTCTCTATCTGCTTTGGCGTGGCCATTTCGCATGGTGTACTTTCGAGTCGTCTGCTGTACTGCCGTCAATTGTGCTTCTGGAACCTCCCGCAAAAGGCGGATTGGAATTTGTCCATCGAAACCAAACACGTTTGCTATTATGGAGTGGACAGCACAATTCGAAATATAGGTTTCGTTAAAATAGCCTTAAGAGAAATCCTGTGCCTACTTGTTTCTACACCCTTCATTATGTTGCGTCAGTATTGCCTTCATATATTCTCAAAACATTAAGAGGAGATTATGTCGGATTAAAACATGTGGAAGTGCAATTCCAAGTAGCGCTGAATTAATGGCGCAGCAGTGTCAGTGTGCATGATTGGTAAAATTTATTTTCTAGAGCTCCACAACAGCACACTCTGTTTTTAAAGCGAGAGCTACATTAGCCGCAAAGTCGCATTTTCGCTGTGGCGGTGGCCGAGTCGTGGTCGCGTTGCTTCTTGCTTCTTTTCTTAGCAACCGCCGCGGCCGAGTGACGTCCCAGCGGCCAGCTGGCGCGCGCCTCGCCGCCGCTCCGAACGACAAGATGCAGGTCAGCCTAGACGCCCAAGTAAAGAGAACGCCTATCCGAGCTGAGCCGCCAAGAAGGGATGGTTGCTCCTGGCCCTACGGGGCTGGGACAGGTAGGCCACTGCTGCTTGCGGCGGGGGCGTGCCTAGTACCACATTTTTATCCGTTGTAGGCCGTCATTGCACCCGCTATTGTTTCAGTGGTGGACTACGGCTCTGACGACACGCGTCTTTCTCTCTCTTTTTTTAATTTATTCTCTATTATTTCTTCTGTACGCACGAGCCAGCAGAGGTAGCTCAACAACAAAACCAGTAGCGGGCCCATGCAACAACAATAACAACAGATGCACATCGCAATAATAATAAAATTTGGAGGACGCTTAAGCTTCGCCTTCAAGAGTGGAACGCGATAGCGTTATTGCACATCGTTCGCACCGCCCACTAAAGAACTCGGTGTCTCGGAGGGATAAAGCCGGGCAGTGACGCGCCATGAAGGCGGACGCGATCATGGGGCTGACGCCTTGATGGGATCGTCCTCTATCTCGCTTGGGAGCACCACGCAGAAGCATGATTCCTCGGAAGCAGCTCGGCACACATCGCAGGGGACGCTTTCCCAGAAGCGCTACGCCGCAGCGATCACGTCAGAGGCGTCCGGCATCAGACGCTGCACCTAGCAATCGCGCTGTGAGCGAAAATAGGAGCCGCGTCGCCTAAACACCACTGTTCGAGTGACGCACGCTGGATGTTGGAAGGGGAGAAAGCGAGAAAACTTATTAAACGCAAGGGTATTGGGGCATCTTCGCACCGGTACCCGCGCGGCCCGAAGGGAAGAAGCGGGTGAGTGAAGATAGTGATCTAAAGAAAGGATAGACGTTTGATTCTGTAACCCGTGAGGGTGCACGGCGAAACGTCAGGGGCGAGCGCCGCGCCACGTGTCGGGGCAGCGCCGCACATTGCGAGGAGGGGTTCTTCTGTGTTTGCCGCAAGATGGCTCTGCATGTGCGCAGAGCGCAGAAGAAATGTAGCGGAAACGTACTTCGCTACTCGTGTAACTGCGACTTCTGTAAGTAACATGCTCATAATTACCGATATACACCGCAGTATAACGTTCTACGGCACGTTTCTAAGGCAACACCGCATTCACTAGAAGCGCTTTTGTACCGCTTTCAAGCATCGAACTCGTGGCTGAGTGTCAGCGTCTCTGTCTCACACTCCGGAGTCCCTGGTTCGTTTCCCACCCAGCCCATCTTGGAAGTTGCTTTTTATTTATGAAGTGCATGCCGGGATTTATCGCTCACGGCCAACGACGCCGACGACACCGGCTTTTCTGCGACACGAGCTCCTTAAGTTGCTTTTAAGTCGTGTAACTGCGACTTCTGTAAGTAACATGCTCATAATTACCGATATACACCGCAGTATAACGTTCTACGGCACGTTTCTAAGGCAACACCGCATTCACTAGAAGCGCTTTTGTACCGCTTTCAAGCATCGAACTCATGGCTGAGTGTTAGCGTCTCTGTCTCACACTCCGGAGTCCCTGGTTCGTTTCCCACCCAGCCCATCTTGGAAGTTGCTTTTTATTTATGAAGTGCATGCCGGGATTTATCGCTCACGGCCAACGACGCCGACGACACCGGCTTTTCTGCGACACGAGCTCCTTAACGCTACCGCGTTAATAATTATAATCATAATAATAATAACAAATTGGTTCACAGGAACGGAAAGCACAGCATCTGTCACATTTGCTCTGTGAACACCTCACCCGCGCTGTAATAAAAGAGAGGAAGATGGGAGACAAAGTCGAAAGAGAAAAAGAGGAACAGTAATGGAGGGCTAACAGAGTAATAGACCACCTGGGGATCTTTATTGTGCATTGTCCTTTCACCGCACATGGTCGTCTTTCCGTTTCACCTCCATCCAAACTCAGCCGCCGGCAGAGTGTAAAAAGCGGCGCATAGCAGCAGCAAATAGAGAATGAGGATAAGGAGGAGAAGAGAGCAGTGGAGACTCCCGAACAAAAAGACGAACGGCTTGCCATACGGTGATGCCAGACAGACGAGTGAAATAGAAGGAGCCTAACTGCCGAGATGGGGCTTATGAAAGAGTTCAGTGAACGGAAACCAAAAGAGGAGGGCCTAACTCTCATTGCTAAGCATACATGACCACGGCAATCTCAGTCAGGAAAACTTAGTTCTGGCTACTTACATCCTGGCATAGCTGAGCTAAGCCATTGCCAATTTTTCTATCCGGCCCTCCGCCCCTATATGGCACTCGCTCTTCAGTTGTCCAGCGAGAATCGGGAACGATACTGTGCATTTCATTCCGACATACAAATTTCTAATTTATGCATTTCAAAGGCACCTGTGTGTCGTGCGATGTCAATTTTTTTTGAAGAACCTCAAGTAGTTCCACTTTCAGCAGCCCTTCACTACAGTGTCACTCAGAGCCTAGGTCACCACTTAAGAGCCGCGAACGGTCAAAATTTCCGGAGCCCTCTACTACAGAATCTATCATAGCCTGAGTCACTTTGGGATGTTGAAATCCATAAACCAAACATTATATCATATAAAAAATGTTTTAAAGTTCTCAAGTTTTTATTGGGAAGAAAAGTCGCACTATGTGCGTCATCCCACGGCGGCCACTCACACGAAGCGGACATAAAAATACGATTTTTCTTGGCTCGGAATATCCGACCAGTGGTTTCGCCCAAAACAGTTGGGATACTTAGGTTCGTCACGTGTACGTAGGTGAAATTTATTTCTCGCAGGGACACCTGATTTTGTGCGGTGGAACATTACACAATTTTACCGGTAGCTTGATAATATATGTGCTTTTCCTGCTTCCCTGAGAGCTTCCTCTCCACTTCTCTAAAACGCCCGCTGCGCTACATCATATGGTACATTGACGTTATCATCGTATCCAGTTGTACACATATGTGTTTATTTGAGCCCGAATCGCTACCCAGACTTGCAGGTGCATAAAAGTTAGGCAATGGAATTAGATGCCCCTTGGAAACCTGCACGAAAAATGGTTTTGGCACGCTTTCTATACGGAGGAGATCAAATCTGGTATCAGGGTTTCTTTAGTGACACCTTAGGTGCACATGGCACGCAAGAGGCTACAGAGGCTAAGATGAAGGGCTGTCCCATAGTTTCGGTTCTATATATATAGTACCACTGTGTGCAAATGTTATCTTGTCTACCGTTTCAACAGTTGCTAGCAGCGAAGCCAGATGTGATTCTCGGTATTATTAGGGCTTCATTCGGTCATACAAAACGCACATGCGCGTGATAATTATCACGACTAGGCCATGACAACCTGCCACGTGACTTTCGGCAACAGAACTGGATATATATTTTGCATTTCATTCAACTATAGCTCTTTTGCCTTAATAAGTGGCCATTGATAATTCAGTGAAGGTTAGTGCGTCTGACGCTACCGATAAATTTTAATTCAAAGTTACCAGACTCTTATGTCTTTGAAAAACTGAGTTGAGTAAAATTTGAAGAATGCTGAAATATATAATTTCTTGATAAATTCTTAGTTTCGGCTTCCGACGCAAAAGTAACCGGTCCTTACTAGCGCACTTGCTAGACCAACTGAGGCGGAAATGCGATTTCGTTTGGTCCAAATCGTGTACTAGGGAAGCTAAAACGTTCCAGGTGGGCTCGGTGGCTGTGCCACGATGCAGTCACTCAACCCGTTCTGCCTCGCCATGCAGGTGGTTGCTCCCCTTTGGTTCACCGTGCTTTTCCCTGCTTCTCTGGCTGCCTGTCCACCGGACATCTGGCTGGAAAGGACGCCCGTTTTCAACCATCCCTGCCTCGTCACCGCTTCCGCCTATCGTGCGCTGACCTCACCAGTGCACTGGACCCTCGACAGTCAACTGGAAACACCATCGCCATCGACATCTTCTCCCGCCCCAGCTTTTAAGCAGCCGCAGCCGCTGGCGTCGCTCTGTGGGCTCGGTGGCTGTGCCACGATGCAGTCACTCAACCCGTTCTGCCTCGCCATGCAGGTTAGGAAGCCATATTGTCTTTACGCTAAGAAATCTAGTGATTATTTCCTGTTACAGCTGCCGAGCCCACAGTGTTGCTTTGCGATTGCCACTGAGTGTGCTGATGTCACTATTTCCTTGCTTTTGTTATCCGGCGACATAGAGACTAACCCCGGCCCTGCCCAACTCGACACTGCACTTGCGGAACTTCAAAAATTGTCCGCCGGCCAGTCGACACTAATCACGGAAGTTTCAGACCTCAAAACCCAGTTACTAACAAAAGGAAACCTGATTTCTGACCTAAGCAGGCGCATTAGCGCACTTGAAGGCCACTACCAAACCATACAGACGCTACGCACAGAGATAGAAGGCATAAGCACTCACACCGCTCAGGCGACTCGACAGCTCTGTGATCTCGAGGATCGTATGGACGATGCAGAAAACCAGTCACGCCGAAACAACCTGATTTTCTACAATATTCCTGACCCTGATCCATCTGAAACGTGGGCCGATTCTGAAAAACTACTAATTCGCCATTGCTCCGAATTTTTGGACATCACCCTCGACCCCAAAACATTAGACCACACTCACCGTCTTGGGCGCCACGAACCTGGCCGCTGCCGTCCGCTAATTGCCAAATTAGCGCTCTTCAAAACGAAAGAAGAAATCCTCGCTAATGGCCGCAAATTCAAGGACACAGACTACACCGCCGGCGAAGATTTTTCACGTCGCGTTCGTAATGCGCGCAAGAACCTAGTTACCTTTGCCAAAAGCAAGACTAACCGTTTTTCTTTGCGGTACAAGACCCTGTTCATCGGTGCCCGTCGATATATTTTCGACGAACCATCGCAATCTGTAAAAGAGATACCATAGCGGTTGCTGCGCCGCAAGCTTCCAGCCGCTCACGTATCTACCACCCCCCCAGTCTAATCTCTCCCTTTCGGTGATTTTCACTAACATACGCAGTTTTCTTCCGAAACGCGAAATAATCTCCAATCTTGTGTGTTCATCTTCTAGTAATTTGCTGATTCTTACCGAAACATGGCTCACTAATGACGTCACTGATACTGAAATTCTTGCTGACTTACCGAACTTTAACCTTTTTCGCAAAGATCGCACATCCGCTCGAGGCGGAGGTGTACACATCGCAGTCCACAATCAGTTCTCGTGCACAGTTATAAATATTCCATCAGACCTCGAGATAGTATGGCTACATTGTCGCGCCACGCCCCAAACCGTACTGCTAGGCGTTTGTTACAGAGCGCCAAATACCAACTGTGATTTTTCCCGAATACTTAACGACGAGATCAGTCAGCTATCGAGAAAATACGCAAAAGCACATATCATCCTTTTTGGAGACTTCAATTTTCCAGGAATCAACTGGCAGACACAGACAGCAGTCGGCAACAGGGAAGCGAATGACTTCATTGAGGTCTGCCTAAACTTCAACTTAACACAAGTAGTATCCGAACCGGCCCGCGTTGCAGAAGGGTGTGCAAACATCCTCGACTTAATCCTAACTACCCACCCGGAAGCCCTCTCATCTATCATCTGCGCGAAATCAGCGACCATAAAGTTATTCACGCCACATTTGAGTTCCACCCATCACGACGCGAAAATCAAAACGAAACTATTCGGCTATACGACAAAGGAAACTATGAAGCCTTTAATCTCGAATTAAGCCAATATCTCAAAACATTTGAAGTATCTTTTCACGATCGCTCAGTAAATGATAACTGGTCCCTCTTTAAGAGCAAGATTATCGAACTAACAGACAGATACATCCCTAAAATAAGCTTCCACTCCGACCGCCAAAAACCATGGTTTACCAAAACAATAAAAAGGCTCGACAACAAAAAGAAACGCCTTTTCCGTGCGGCAAAATTAAAGCAATACGGCGCTTTCGCGTGGGAAAAATACTATACAGCCGAACGCACGTACCTGTCCGCAATCCGCAATGCGAAATACTCTTTCCTTCACAACGACCTCCCGAAATTGTTGACTTCCAATCCCAGAAAGTTCTGGCAGGTAATAAGTGAGCACCCAGCACATACCATCACTCTTACTAAAGAGTCCGGCGAAGACGCAGATGACAAAGAATGCGCTGATATTTTTAATAATGCCTTTTCATCTGTATTCACTAATGAAATTCAACCACCAACTGCGCCTTCCACCGCCAATATACAGTCCAACATGCCTGCTGTCGTGTTTTCCGAAGCTGGCATTTCCTCGCTAATCGAACACCTTAAAACTTCATCATCGGCCGGCGTCGACGAAATTAACTCCAAAATACTTCGCAATACTAACAGCATTTCTGCAATGTACTTATTGTTATTGTTTTCTCAGTCGCTTTCTACAGGATGCATTCCGGATGATTGGAAAGTGGGGAAGGTCATTCCCGTCTATAAATCAGGCAAGAAAGATACTCCTTTAAACTACCGTCCCATATCATTAACCAGCATACCTTGCAAAATCATGGAACACGTCATCTATTCTCAAATCATGAACTTTCTTGACAGTAGCAACTTCTTTCATCCCTCACAGCACGGGTTTCGCAAGGGTCTGTCATGTGAAACTCAAATGGCCATCTTTCTTCATGACGTTCACTCCAGCCTCGACCTAAACTTACAAACTGACGCTATTTTTCTAGACTTCGCTAAAGCATTTGACAAAGTTCCCCACAGGCGTTTACTGCTGAAACTAACCATGCTAAATCTGCATCCTAACGTCTTATTATGGATCGAAGAATTCCTTTCTAACCACTCTCAGTTTGTTCTCGTTAATGGACACAGTTCTAACCCTCTTCCAGTAACATCAGGCGTACCCCAAGGTTCTGTATTAGCTCCCCTCCTATTCTTAATCTATATAAACGACTTACCCTCAAACCTGGTTTGCAATGTTCGTCTGTTTGCCGATGATTGCGTTATTTACCGCACTATTTCCAACACCTCTGACCAATCACAGCTCCAAAACGACAATAACGCAATACATGCCTGGTGCGATGACTGGCTAATGTCGCTTAATCCTAATAAATGTAAACTCGTATCTTTTCACCGCCGGCGTAACCCCCAAATTTTCTCTTACTCGGTTGCTAACACTCCACTAGAATCTGCATGCTCATACAAGTACTTAGGCGTCACCTTGTGCCAGGATCTCTCCTGGCGCTCACATGTAACGAACATCGTCGCATCAGCTAACCGATCATTAGGTTTTTTGAAACGCCATTTACGGCACGCCCCTCAAAGTATTAAACTTCTCGCCTACCAATCGCTCATCCGACCTAAACTAGAATACGCATCTGCTATCTGGAGCCCGCAACAAGCATATCTCATCAGTTCACTAGAATCTGTCCAAAATCGCGCCACGAGGTTCATTCATTCTTCCTATTCATATGACAACAGTGTATCGTCACTTAAACGGCAATCAGGTTTATCAACTCTTGCCCATCGTCGTCGCATTGCTTCTCTTAATCTGTTCCATAAGTTTTTTTACAGCTCCCTCGGCCAAGCACCCTACATCACACCGCCAGCTCGCATATCTCATCGCACCGGCCATCCACTAGTAGTCTCATGCCAGCGCGCCCGCACCGTCACTTTTTCTTCATCATTCTTTCTTCGCACTGCAAAAGACTGGAATGGCCTTCCCCACGATGTTGACGCCATCACCTGCCCATCAAGTTTTGTAAACAGTTTAAATATGCACTTCATAAATACCATGTAAGCAATCATATTCAATCTATGTTTGTACTCCCACCCCTTATGTAATACCCCCAATGTGGGGTCTTTAAGGTAATAAAGTGAAGTGAAGTGAAGTGAACCTACCGCGATCTTGATGTGTAAGACGGTGCATAATACAGACATGCTGCTTCCCCGCAGCAATTTCGATAAACTCAACTTCGCCTTTCAAACTCGGTTGGCTCGGTTATCACCGAAACTTTCACAGTTTCATGTGGTCGAGGATTCTAACTAAGGACCAAGCCAAACTATCTACAATAGTGCGGATTCTTTCCTGATCCTGTGAGTTACATTATTGATCAGCCAAGTATGGCTTTCGTAATAATAAAGTTTATATCAATTGCATTATTATTACGTAGCTATTTTCTTTTTATTTCTCAGCACAGGTACCCTTCACTGAACCCTAATTTACGATCGGTCAATATAGGTTCTCACGAAGTGAGCGACCCTTGCGACAATAATGGTAAAAATTAGTTATACACAATAAAATGAAAATTTGCATCACCAGGGGCGCTAAATATTTTCTCATATTCACTCCAGTAGAGGCCTGGGGTTTAGAGGTAACAATGAAAACATGAATTAATCGGCGGTGCACAGTTTAGCAGGAGACTTTTGGCAGATTGTTGGCTAAACAGCAGGGCGGGATGTAAAGGAGCTGAATCGAAAGTAAGCAAGGGCATTTAAAGACAGCCGGCTCAAACATTAGCGTCGTTAAAGTTAATAGTTAAAAGCATAAAAAAAATTTGAGTGTGGTCATGACTATCACCACACCTTTTCAAACGGGATACTCTTACCATCCATGCATCTGTCCTGCAGAAGCAGTCTCGGCACCTTCTCCTCGGATTAACCTATATTCGTTTGAGGCATAGCATGATCCATGAATTGTTACTGGAGCTTTCGTCATTGTAGTGGCGGGACGAAATTCATACCTATTGTGAATTCAGAGCACATCCACCAAGTTATACGTTTCGAAACTTTATTAGAGCTACTTCTCAATCAGGTAACGGCTGTATTGAGTAAAGGGGGTGAAGTATGTGTAATTACAGCATTGCTGCTAAAAGCGCAACTTTCACTTTTGAAACAGTTTTCGATATTTAGATAAGATCAAAACTACAATGCGCACTCTTTCATAGCAAGAGGAACAGGTATCAATGTGTTGAGACAGTCATTCATTTTCAGGAGTAGTTGCTTTAATAAAGTGCTCACCGCCTAAGCGGTGTTCGAGCGAAGACCGTTACCTCAGTCTTTTCAATTACTTCGCTCCACGTCCGTCACAGTGCATTTGATGACGTGTTCGTAGCATGCGTTGCTTCACGCTCTTCAATGCGAAAAAGTGGCGTCGCTCTCCAAAGAATTGGCGTCCCTTTCCGACCACCGAATCGGTCGCCCTCCGAAGGCCTGCGAAGATGCGACGTGTCTCTGCGTGCGACCACTGATTCGGCCGCCAAGGCGCTCCAAAGATCTGCGTCGACGTGGCGTCCGTCCGTGAAAACTGGCTCGCCGCCTCATCCTCCTAAGGTAGCCCTCATTACGGTTTCGAGGATCAAATGTAGTCGGTGCGAATTCCTCATTCATGCTGGGTCTTAACTCAACTGGTTATTCTGTGATCCATATCAGACCAAATCATCTCACACCACTCCAAAACCTCTGCGTCAAACGAGTGGGCCCCAATTGACAGCAGTGGTAGCTCTAAGCGGCACAACCTCAAAGCCTGTCAGGCTGGCATATTCATAGAGGATGAACAGCATAGCGGTACCTCCTTCAACTATTTCATCTGATATCGACGCTGCTTTCGCATGTTATGCGTTCACCGTTATCGTTCAATGACGCACACATACGTCCTGATTGGGCAAGCCTTCCCTTAATTTGTGAGGCTAGTTAATTTTTGTTCATAACATTTTTTTTGAAGCCCCTGAATGTCGTCCCAAAGCGGAATTTTAAAAGAATTCAATAACTTGGGCTTCTGCGAAATGAAAGCTCAATATAAAGTAGAACGTGAGATGAGTGCAGATTAATCTTCTTACAAAAAAAAAAGTTAGGCTAGGAATCTAAAATCAAAATATGGCACGTGTGCTAACTTGATATTCTAACAACAAATAGCATGAGGCTTTCGGAAACTCAGTTGTAATACTCATTATAGAAACGGAAAAGGAGATGACGACCATGCAATATTCAATAGTGAATCAGTGCCCGCAACTCGGTTAAGCAGGTAGTGTCTGACGCCACAAAAGTAAAATGGGAGAGTGAAATTGTAGGCCGATTTCTTTTTTTATTTCACTGCCCTCAGTGGAACGTGAGGCACCGACAGGTTCTTCACCCTGATGAGGGCGCCTCAGAACTGCGACTGTACAACTAAGCGTTTCAATTCAGCACAGCTCCTAAAACGTTTTTGGCTGCCATTCTGACCGATTTGCTTAAATTGAAGGTTATCTGCAGAGGCAGGGCTCATGCGGAGGCCGCCTTCTCTTATTTCTATGCGGTAGCTAGTAGGCGGGTGTTTGGTGCAGTCGGTTAGCATGAACCAGAGAAGTCAATTGACCTGATATCACCCGAATCCGGAAATTCTTGGATCAGAGCTGCTGTAACATAATGGAAGTTCATTTGAGTATGGAGGCTAACTTACGGATGATACGGCCTTTAATTGCACATGTTCTAGATATACATGGTCGCCCCCCTGGAGTTGAACCACCCTGGCCTTGTTCTATGCTACCTTTTTGTTTTTCCAGGAACTTCCCGTAATGCATTATGTTACTTAAAATGCCACTTACTACAACACCAGAGATTTGCTCGGTAATTCGCTAGCGACCGCTACGGCAATAGCTCCTCTCTCTCAACATCCCCGTTTGGCTTGCCTGGTCGCAAAACCCATGTTAGCTGCTCTTTATGCGATCATGATTCGTTCAAAAATATATACCTGAATATCTAAACCGCACTGCCTCAGGCCCGAGCGACCACTGAAGTTGTAATAGACTTTCTTACTGTTATCTGTAATGAAAGTTTGTGCCGCCATCTATGGGACTGTACATGGAGCAGCCTGACTACCAGTTCAGCCCCCATGGGCGCGCTGAGCTCCATGAGCCAGATAGAAACCTGGCGACGGACATTCACGTTTGGCCACAAAATAATAAGAAGATAAACGTTGTAATACAATAAAAATCTTAGCATCCTCTTTAAGGAAAAGTACACGTGCCCTCATTCCCCCGTGTACAGTCCCACTCCCTCGTAACTTAACGAGATTGGAGGAGGTTTCCCTTAGAAGGATGAGAGCTGGGGCGGCCCTTACCCCGTCGGTAAAATGCCGATGGGAATCGCAAGCTGGCATCGGACCAACCACATGCCCAAAGTGTTCCACACCAGCTGCAGAAGTGGATGTTCGCCACCTGCTATGGACTTGTGCAGGGACAAGGGAATCAAGGACACAGATTCTGCGCGAATTGTGGATCTAACCACAACAAGGGAAGAGGACTTTTCTAAATGGCTCACCGACAACGCTAAGAGCGGGAGCCTGCTCCAGTTCCTCACGGAAAACCATTACATGAGTTTATATAATATGCCTTATGGCAAGCTTGCGTACAAATAAAAGAAAAGGTGTACAACATGCTCAAAATAAGCGATAGCTTTTTTCTATTGGCTAATTATTGAGCAGCAAGGAAAATAATATTTCGCGCATGACTGATATACGTTAAAACTCAAAAAAAAAAATGTTCTAGAAGTATGAATGTTTCCTCAATTACTTTAAGAAGTTTTAATAGAATTTCTTCAGTTAGAAACCTTTCCTTGACGTCGTTTGCTTTTGCATCTTCGTTACTATGGCTTTTGCGCTCTACGTTCACACATTGAGATGATAATGATAATAATGAGACATCTTAGCATCGCTACTCTGCGTACCCAAAAAATACAACTGTCCCGTACCAGTTAGAGCACCAGCCCATGATGCTTAGCACGCCCATAGTGGTTTAAGTGCAACGACACCGGCTTTGCCTCTAGGTAAGAGCAAGAAACATTATTGTTGTCAGTTAGTCACTCTCCTGATCATGCGTGAAAATGCGGCACCGGAATAGCCGCTGGGATCAGACTATCGCAAGATAATCAGGATCAGCTGCACTGTACCTCTGATGACATCGCTGAGCGGCCTGTTTAGAAATTCCATATGGTATTCGTGCCATCAAAATACAGCGGCAGTACCGCACCAGCTACAAAATTGGTGGCATAGTGAATTGTATCAAAGGTTTTTTGAAGTCTGGTAATGTTATCAAGGAAGCCGTTAGTAACTTTATCCAACCTCTCTTTTAGCTCCTTTAAACCTTTCTGTACTTCATCCGAATATGCGAACTGTTTTCTACGCGACAGCATATTATGCTCGTTCCCGCAACCATCCTTAACTGTGCCCCGGAATTGAGATATCGCGTAAAAAAAGAAAGTTATGAAAATGGTTCGGAAAAACCGTGCACGTGATTTTTCTTTTAGAAATTGTACCTCACTTCTTTTTTGGGCGGCTAAGCTCAGGGTGCTGACGTAAAATGTTTCTTCTAACCTAGCACCCACCTCCGAGACAAATTGGAGGCAGGCGCGAGATTGAGGTTTGAACCAGCGTCACATGTACACCCACCTGCTTATCTCTAGTTGTACGTGTTGGTGTCCACAGGGAAATGCGACGGATAGTGCGCTTTCCATTCCCACACTTAAGCAAAAATATGCAACAGTCGCAGAATGGAAATCGGTGTCAAAGGCGCTAGTGTTTCTAATCTTAAGGAGAAGCTTGTCCTTCCCTATAAATTTCCCGTTGCCCGCAACGGCGATTCAATGAAGGAAGCTTCTCGTGCATGCATTCGGTAATATACAAATTGCGGAGCAATTCCGCCATTTTGAAACCCTGCTTCGTCTAATTTAGCTAAACCAAATTTATCTCACATCAAAATATAACTTAGGTGGCAGGGTCAAAAAGCCGAGAAGCAATTGGGCTTACAAAAGTATGCGCACCTTCATAACATTGCCATTGTAGTCATGGGCAGCACTAATTATTGTTCCGGAGTTCATCCGGTCTGAGGAAGAGATAGTTACAAGATATCTGACATTGTTCTGAAGATCTTCCAAATTTAGGGCAGTGAATCGCAATTCGACCGTTAGTTCTTGAGTGGCCTCTACGTCAACGGCAGACGTACTGCTAAATGTTGTTATTATCTAGCCAGTATTTTGTCCGCAGTTCTCTGCCAGTCCGCAAGATTGTTAACAGCTCCCATCCCATTACGTCTCTACTGAAGATCGCCAGATCTGCTGCTAATTTTTATTTTATCGTCAGCTTTCGGAGGGATTCATTTCCATCTGCCATAGCCCGATGCAAGTGCTAAAGACGTAAAAAATTCCGCCAACCCACACTGCACCAGGGTTTCCTGTACATTTGACATTGAGGGCAGAAATGTATCCTTGTGAAGGAATAATTTAATCGGCCATAGTATACAACCAGTGAGAATAAACTCTCATTTCTCCAGTACAAACGCGGGTGGCCTTGTTTGGTTCATGACTGTTGAACAATCTCATTGTCAATTAGCTCCTGGATCGGTTTATGTATCCCGTCTTGTAGGGGACTGGCTAGTCGAAATGCGGTGGTCAGTCACTCCGCGACTTCAAAAGCTTAGCTTCGATGCAGCTAACACCTTACAGTGGCGCGGTGAGCGAGTGTTGCCTTCATCTCGCTGACTGCTGCCAGTTTGAAAGGGCTTCAAGCGCAGGTTGCCCTTCTGTTTCCTTTAGAGAGGAATCTCGACGAGGAAACCAAAGAGCCCAGATCCTTTAACTGTGCGACTTTGGATTAGTTATGTTTTGTTCATTGGTAGCTTGAGGTCTTCCTGCGAGTAGGTAACCTTAACCAAACTAGCAGCGACAACAACACCTGCCGCGAAGCCTTGAATTTTCTGGAGTACTGCTACGAGTCCCTCGTTAATCTTGAGCAAACGTAGCTGCCACAGAGATTGCTTGAGATCGATTCTGCTGCATAGCGTCACCGATTGTCCAAATACAAATGACCGCATTTATTAAGAAGGGTTGTTTTGAGCTATATTCTTTACCGTCTATGTGCGCAACCTCTTAAGCTTATAACGTCGTTACGGGAAGCAAAGTGCAACCTCAAGAAGCAGTTTTTTCTTACTATCGTGCCGATGCAATGTTGCTGCAAGAGGCCCTGTGCTTCGAGGCGCGGCTTCTCCTCTGGAAACGGCACAGCTAGAACAAACATGGATTGGAGGGCGAAGCCTCTTGGTCGCCATCATGCCTAGATGCATGTAACTCATCAAACATTACACAATGAAATTATCACGCTTCATAATTCCCCCCGTCTCACCTCCACGTCACCAGATCGAAAAGCGTTTGCCTCAGCAGGCGTTACTGTCAAGACAACGTCGATGAACAGACTGCAATTTACTGCGTTTATTGCTCATTGGACAATATAACTACAGTAGAAAAACGTGTGCAACACCAGAGCTACTTGCCGATCCCGGCGTGTTGTGTTTCGTTTACATATCCTTGTACGTGTATTGCGCTGCTGCTGCACCGTCGTAAAAATTCGATATTTAGCCTGTACACTTACACGAATCGTGCCAGATACCACTGAAATCATAGCATTGAACGGACGTATTTCTTGCTTCGCGTCATCAGCTTTCTTTTTTAACTTATGATTTACTCGAAGACGGTCTCTGTACAGTCTTGCCTCTCAGCCAACTGGGTAACGCTTGTGTAAGCGCAAGAATGTTTCTTTCCCTTTACCCGGCGCACTTTCTTTCTGACGACGAACAACTGATTGCCCTATGCGTCTACGGTATCTTCTATACCCCCCACCCCCCTCTAAACAAAGCCCGCGCCTTCCACAGAACAAACCTAGGCAGTGGGTCCCATGTACTTAACGCCAAACTGGTACGGTACTTTAACTTGAAGACGATATTTGATGAGATTTTGCTTGAAACAATCGGATGCCGGCATATGAGGGAGGCTTTTCACATGGTGTTTGCATGCCAATAAAATCTCTTTATCGATAAACTTCTTAATCCCGATTTGGAGCAGTGGGAGCTCATTTTGCACAGCGAGGACCCCGACCAACAACGAGAACTGGTTCGCAGGGCCCATGCTGCGGCGAAGCCCACTGGGCTTCCGGAATAGGCGGACCACCCACAACTCCGAGAATTCCCATGCACTCAATAAAGTTTTCAATCAATCAATCAATCAATCCACCGAAAAATGTAGAATATGCTGCGCCTTTCTACGCAGTTATATAAATGCTGACTGGATGCATGTAAAAGTGCGTGTGGTGGAGCCGAAGGTGTATTAAACGACATACCACAGCAGCTGCGAGTTCGACGCAAGCGCTTTACAAGCTAAGATTATTATTACTACTTTATATAGTATTTGTAGGCCCTCCTGAATAACTCCGATCTGAAAACAAAGATTATGGTAGTGACCACGGGAAAGACGGCGGTATAAGGCGGTATAATCATGAGCTCAGGAGGTCTCGCCACCGAAGATCTATCTTCCTGTCTCTTCGATCGCTCTCTTCCTTAACTTTTCTTTAGTGAAACGAATGGTTTTGCTACTGCTGCTCTACAGGTAGCAGGTGGTTCCAATAACAAATATAGCCGCGAGATGTCATACTGTGTGCACGAATCATGCGCCTGCGCACTTAAAACAAAAATACCAGAAACACATTAGTACGCCATTGTTATCAAAACTTCCGCAGAATTTCTATTTGCTTTTTTCTTTACGCCTCAAAATGGCAGGGGTAAAATGAAATTATTTGAATTAAGATATGTTGTAAATGACTCATGTTTTTATTCGCCTGCGAGATTTTATCTTTTATATGCCTCCGCTTTATATATGCATGAATTCGGATAATTAACCAGTTCTGCTATGTGCAAATACCTTTGCTCTCCTGACTCATTTTTTTTGTACCGACAGAAAGATGGTTAAAGTGTTAAGTGCACTAAGAACACTAATAAAAAATAACATAGAAGAAAATCAGTGTGGTAAGAGCTAGTTGGTTTCAATTCATGGTGAAAAGATTCGCAGAACAAAACAGACGTACACAAAAGCGTAAGGAATAAAAAAGACAGGGAAGGTTCTGCGCTTCCGTCCAATTTTGTTTGAAAAGGTTTGACTGTTAAATAGAAACAATACTCGTGGCGTAAAATGTAATTGCAGTTGTCCAAAAACACAATTGTGAAGCAGTGTTAACGGCGCCATGCTGACGTAATTGTCACCAAACTTTTTGTTGTCGAAAGCTAGTGATTTCAGCTAAAGCTTATCTTTTGCATGACCAAGAAACTGTTTTTGCAAGCAGGGTACTCAATTTGCTGTCCCGGCAGTGCACAGTAAGATGGCAATTTATTCCGTCCTTTACTGTTTGGCATGTTCCACCACCCTTTCATTGAAACAGTGTCCTATTTATCCAATGTACCTACATTATCTTGCACGTTATAAAGAAATGCTCAGCAGGAATTTAGTAATGCATCAAGAGAACTTGGTTACATCGTTCATTTTGCACACCGCCTTCTTAATTTGAATGTTTTGATACCATTTGATTTTTGATAAATATTTCCCTCCTTTTTAAACTTTACTTTTAAACATTTTTTATCAGTGATCAATAATTCGTCCAATATGACAAGAAGAAGGCGGTCTGCAATATCAAGCATGTAACTAAGTTTATTCGATTTGTGATCAAAGTGATCTACAGCATTTTTTTAACGTGCAAAAGAATGAACATCCGCCAAACAGGCCACTCAGCGCTGGAACACTTTAAACTATCTAAGAACGGAATAAGTGGGCATCTTGCCGTCCACTGCCGGGTATGCAAATGCAGACCCATGCTTGGAAAAAGTTCCTTCGCCTATACAAAGATAAGCTTGAGCGCGAAATAACAGAATCATTTCACATCAGAAAAGCTGGTGACAATAGCATGAACACGACGTCATTATCTTTGCTTGAGAATCAAATGGCCTTTTTGGACAACACAACTACATTTTTACGCCACGAGTGCTGTTTCTATGTAAGAGTGGAACCTTTTCAAATAAAATTCAATTGGATATGTAGGATCTGTCCTGTCATGTTTGTTCGTTAGGAATTAATGTGCCTATGTCTCTTTTGTGCAACGATTTTTCCCATCATTGTAGAGAAAGAAGTTTAGTCCAAGCTTTAAAAATGCGTTTTATCAGAGTGTAGATTCCTGAAGAACAGCTTGTTTTTCCTTGGTTAATTTTGAAATGTGGCTTCCAAACGAGCTCTGCGTAAAGCCGCCCCTTTAAGCGCAGACACCTTTAGATTACACAACGCCTCTTTCATCCATTCTTATCTCGCACTTTAACATAAATCATGCTTCTGAGTTTAACCGCTTACTCTGCGTTGGCGCAGTAGCGTGGCTCTGACGAATGGGGCACCGCCTACTTCACGGTGGCAGAACGGCCTCACCGAACATTCGCTATTGCCCCCTGCACAGTTATCGCACTCTGAATAATCCACTATATAAGATCGACAATCTTTTTCTCCCGAGTCATGCAGAGCATTGTAATAATACGGCCAGCCAGATCAGTTAAATAAAATCCAAAACTAATATTGCGTGCACATCACTGACGCTCGACATAAGTGAATTTCCGTCGCTCTCAGTGCTCTTTAACAATGACGCAGCTCACCAAGGTTCTAAAATTACATGGCTGCCTTCGACGCTTCCAACTGAGGAGGCATCCAGAGCCACATGGATCTGCTCGTAATCATCCGCTGGGAGAATTTACGACAAATGCTTGACTAAATAATGTCGCGTGCCTCTCCGAAAAGAGGACAAAGAGGACGAAACTGAGTTTAGCGCGTGGAACTGTTCCGATCAGTGATCGCTGCCTTGTACTGGTTACATTTTCTGGTGGAGGGGCCGGGTACGATTTTCCTTTTTGCTGAGTTCCACCCCTCAAGGGCAACCGAGAGCCACCACGGATTTTGCACCCGTCCATCGCAGTTTCATCCGCCGCCTTCGAGGTCAGTCGCCGGAGTTCGGGCCTTTTTCCTGCACGCCTGTCGCCAACGTGCATAGATCTAACACGAACATTGCGGCTAACGGAGAGTCTTCACCCCAGTTCGTTGTCCTCCAGTCTCGAACGCCACCGTCCTTCCATGGCGAGCTTTATGAGGACGCTGAAGACTGGATGGACCAATTTGAACAGGTTGCCAATTACAACGGCTGGAATGAGCAAAGGAAGCTTCATAATGTGTACTTTGCTCTCGAAAATTCAGCGCGGACGTGGTTTGTGAACCACGAAACGACACTGTCATCATGGGACCTCTTTCGTCGCCAGCTGTTGGCTACCTACACCGCCAACGATCGAAAAGAGCATGCGGAGTCGGCGCTGCAAACTCACGTCCAAGCCCCTACCGAAAGTATCGGAATGTACTACGAGGACATGATCCGCCTTTTTAGGCGTGCTGATACGAATCTGTCAGAGGAGAAGAAAGTGCGCCACCTAATGCGCGGGGTGAAACAAGAACTATTTGCTGGGCTTGTGTGCAATCCGCCTGGCACAGCATCACATTTTCTAACAGAGGCCACCATGATAGAACAAACACTTCGACACAGGGCTCAGCACTATAACCGTAACGTGTCCGCCAACTCACCGGTCGTCTATGGTTCCGGCTTCAACGGTTCTGATGATGCCTTAAGGGAGCTTATTCGATCTGTGGTTAGAGAAGAGCTGAGACACATTCAGATATAGGGTCTAACATCGTCGTCGAGGCTTCCATCACTCGTTGAGGTCGTTGGCGAAGAAGCTAGGCAAGCCGTCCCGGAACCGTCTGTGCCTGGTGCGCACCCACTGCCACCGAGTATACCAACGTACGCGTCCGTGTTTCAGCAGCATACCCTCTGTGATCCTCCAAGAGTGAACCCCACTGGACCTCATCCCAGCCAGCATCATAGTGGGTACGATTCTCCCAGTGCCAGAGTGGACACCCCTACTCGTGATCCAAGCCCGCGCAGTTCTTCTCTTCTAGCCGAGGCACGGTTTCGGAGGACTGACGTGTGGCGTGCCCCTGACAATCGGCCCCTTTGTTACCACTGTGGTGAGGCCGGTCACATGTTGAGGTTCTGTCCGTACCGCCGCGCCGGACTTCATGGCTTTCATCCACGTGCACGATGTCCTCTGAGTGGTGAACGACCACCCGAAATCGAGGAGTACCTGGCGACGCATACGAATCCTCCAGACGTCCCACAGTACGGGTCCCGCGTCATTACCTCTTCCCGTTATCGTTCTCCAAGTCCACGTCCATCTACATACCGCACTGGCCGCACGCCGAGCCCCCGCTCCCTGAGCAGCCGGGAAAACTAGGCACAGCGACCTGCGGAGGTAAGGCCGCTGACGAGCAAAGTGTCGAACATCCTCCATCACGTTTCGTACAAGATAGCGGCTATCAGACGGCGTCATGTAACGATGAACCTCAGTGCGCAGCTTCGGACATACCGGTTTCTATCGACGATTTTCTCATTACAGCGTTAGTTGATACGGGGGCGGACTATTCAGTTATGAGCAGTGGGTTAGCCAGGAAATTGAAGAAAGTTTTAACCGAGTGGACTGGGCCTGAGATCCGCACTGCAGGGGGACACCTTATTACCCCGGCTGAAAGATGCGTTGTGAGAGTTGGAACTGACGGATTTGTTTATGTTGGCGACTTTGTTGTACTTACCCACTGTTCGCGAGACGTCATACTCGGCTTGGACTTCTTACAAGCTAACGGTGCGATCATTAATTTGCGAGAATCACGTGTGACGTTTTCGCCGAGCCAAGCCATTGCGAGATCTAGCGTCGACGGTTCATCAATGCCCGCCTTACGTACTACAGCTGCTGACGTTACTGTCCCGCCAAGGAGCAGCATTATGGTCTTGGTAGAAAGTGACTCACCCTGCGACCGCGACGTACTGGCAGAGAGGAACGTGGGCCTGCTTCTTGAGAAAGGGATCTGTGCTGCAAGAGGACTAGTTCGCTTGCGGGACGGTTGTGCGAAGCTCTGGATTACAAATTTCGGGACCGAGTTTCAGCACATTGCGAAAGGAACCGCCATCGCGTATGTTGCCGACTTTATTGAGCCAGCGAACATCTGTACTCTGGCGCCGCCGTCGGCCGCCGGGTGCGATATACCCGACATTTTTTCAACTGTGGACATTAATCCCAATCTGTCGGTGGTTTAGCGGCGGCGACTCTTAGAGCTCCGCCAGGATTTTGCTGAATGCTTTGCAACGTCTTCGAAAGTTGGGCGCACCCCAGTAGCCAAACACAGCATTATAATTGACGCGAAGACCAAGCCGATTTCACAACACCCATACCGCGTGTCGACAACGGAACGAGAGGCTATTCGGAACCAGGTGCAAGAAATGCTTACCGATGACGTGGTACAGCCGTCTACCAGCCCCTGGGCTTCGCCTGTAGTGTTGGTGAAGAAACAAGACACCTTGCGTTTTTTGCGTCGATTATCGTAAGTTAAATCAGATAACGAAACGGGACGTATACCCGCTCCCACGTATCGACGACGCATTGGACCGGTTACGCAATGCCAAATATTTCTCGTCGCTTGACCACAACAATGGCTACTGGCAGATAGAAGTGGATGTAAGGGACAGGGAGAAAACAGCGTTCGTCACCCCTGACAGCCTTTTTTCTGCGCCAGCAACCTTCCAACGAATGATGGATGTCGTTCTCTCTGGACTGAAGTGGCAAGCGTGCCTAGTGTATCTTGACGATGTCGTCATTTTCGCGGCTAGATTTTAGGAGCACCTCGACCGCCTGCGAATGGTACTACAGGCGCTGCGTTCAGCCCAACTGACGATAAAACCACAGAAATGCCATTTTGGATTCCAGGAGCCCCGCTTTCTTGGCCATGGTATTAGTGCGGAGGGCGTGAAACCGGATCCCGACAAGACTGCTGCTGTGGAAAACTTCCCGCACCCAACCGACAAAAAGTCCGTTAGAAGGTTTTTGGGGCTTTGTGCCTATTACAGGCATTTCGTCGAGAAATGTTCAGCGATTGCCGAGCCCCTTACGCTTCTTACCTGAGACAATGTTCCTTTTGCGTGGCAAGATGATCAAGAGGATGCCTTCAACGAGTTACGCCGACGACTGCAGGCCGCCCCGATACTTGCCCATTTTGTTGAAAAAGTGGCTACGGATATTCATACCGATGCCAGTAATTTTGGACTCGGTGCCGTTCTGATTCAGTGGCACAATGGCACTGACAAAGTTATCGCTTACGCGAGTCGCTCTCTTTCAAAAGCAGAGGCAAACTATTCAACCACGGAAAAAGAATGTCTCGCGGTAGTTTGGGCGATAACTAAGTTCGGACACTATCTTTACGGCAGCCCTTTTAGGGCTGTAAGCGACCACCATTCGTTATGCTGGCTCAAAGACCCGTCAAAGACCCCTCTGGACGGCTTGCAAGGTGGAGCCTCCGTCTCCAAGAATACGACATTACAGTTGTATACAAGAGTGGCCGTAAGCACAGCGACGCCGTTTGCTTGTCTCGTGCACCAGTTGATGCTGCCCCTCCCGACCGAGAAGACGATGACTTCCCGTTTCTTCCTGTCGGCACGACCACCGACATGGCCCAGCGTCAACGGGCTGACCCCGGTTTACGCCCGCTTATTGAGCATCTCGAAGGTCTTGATGTAGCTGTCCCACGTGCTTTCTCACGGGGTTTACCCTCCTACAGCATTCGCAATCGCGTCCTATATAAGAGAAACTTTCAGCACAACAAGACAACCTTTCTTCTCGTTCTGCTATCCGACCTCCGGCCAGGGCTCAGCACTATAACCGTAACGTGTCCGCCAACTCACCGGTCGTCTATGGTTCCGGCTTCAACGGTTCTGATGATGCCTTAAGGGAGCTTATTCGATCTGTGGTTAGAGAAGAGCTGAGACACATTCAGATATAGGGTCTAACATCGTCGTCGAGGCTTCCATCACTCGTTGAGGTCGTTGGCGAAGAAGTTAAGCAAGCCGTCCCGGAACCGTCTGTGCCTGGTGCGCACCCACTGCCACCGAGTATACCAACGTACGCGTCCGTGTTTCAGCAGCATACCCTCTGTGATCCTCCAAGAGTGAACCCCACTGGACCTCATCCCAACCAGCATCATAGTGGGTACGATTCTCCCAGTGCCAGAGTGGACACCCCTACTCGTGATCCAAGCCCGCGCAGTTCTTCTCTTCTAGCCGAGGCACGGTTTCGGAGGACTGACGTGTGGCGTGCCCCTGACAATCGGCCCCTTTGTTACCACTGTGGTGAGGCCGGTCACATGTTGAGGTTCTGTCCGTACCGCCCCGCCGGACTTCATGGCTTTCATCCACGTGCACGATGTCCTCTGAGTGGTGAACGACCACCCGAAATCGAGGAGCACCTGGCGACGCATACGAATCCTCCAGACGTCCCACAGTACGGGTCCCGCGTCATTACCTCTTCCCGTTATCGTTCTCCAAGTCCACGTCCATCTACATACCGCACTGGCCGCACGCCGAGCCCCCGCTCCCTGAGCAGCCGGGAAAACTAGGCACAGCGACCTGCGGAGGTGAGGCCGCTGACGAGCAAAGTGTCGAACATCCTCCATCACGTTTCGTACAAGATAGCGGCTATCAAACGGCGTCATGTAACGATGAACCTCAGTGCGCAGCTTCGGACATACCGGTTTCTATCGACGATTTTCTCATTACAGCGTTAGTTGATACGGGGGCGGACTATTCAGTTATGAGCAGTGGGTTAGCCAGGAAATTGAAGAAAGTTTTAACCGAGTGGACTGGGCCTGAGATCCGCACTGCAGGGGGACACCTTATTACCCCGGCTGAAAGATGCGTTGTGAGAGTTGGAACTGACGGATTTGTTTATGTTGGCGACTTTGTTGTACTTACCCACTGTTCGCGAGACGTCATACTCGGCTTGGACTTCTTACAAGCTAACGGTGCGATAATTAATTTGCGAGAATCACGTGTGACGTTTTCGCCGAGCCAAGCCATTGCGAGATCTAGCGTCGACGGTTCATCAACGCCCGCCTTACGTACTACAGCTGCTGACGTTACTGTCCCGCCAATGAGCAGCATTATGGTCTTGGTAGAAAGTGACTCACCCTGCGACCGCGACGTACTGGCAGAGAGGAACGTGGGCCTGCTTCTTGAGAAAGGGATCTGTGCTGCAAGAGGACTAGTTCGCTTGCGGGACGGTTGTGCGAAGCTCTGGATTACAAATTTCGGGACCGAGTTTCAGCACATTGCGAAAGGAACCGCCATCGCGTATGTTGCCGACTTTATTGAGCCAGCGAACATCTGTACTCTGGCGCCGCCGTCGGCCGCCGGGTGCGATATACCCGACATTTTTTTAACTGTGGACATTAATCCCAACCTGTCGGTGGTTTAGCGGCGGCGACTCTTAGAGCTCCGCCAGGATTTTGCTGAATGCTTTGCAACGTCTTCGAAAGTTGGGCGCACCCCAGTAGCCAAACACCGCATTATAATTGACGCGAAGACCAAGCCGATTTCACAACACCCATACCGCGTGTCGACAACGGAACGAGAGGCTATTCGGAACCAGGTGCAAGAAATGCTTACCGATGACGTGGTACAGCCGTCTACCAGCCCCTGGGCTTCGCCTGTAGTGTTGGTGAAGAAACAAGACACCTTGCGTTTTTTGCGTCGATTATCGTAAGTTAAATCAGATAACGAAACGGGACGTATACCCGCTCCCACGTATCGACGACACATTGGACCGGTTACGCAATGCCAAATATTTCTCGTCGCTTGACCACAACAATGGCTACTGGCAGATAGAAGTGGATGTAAGGGACAGGGAGAAAACAGCGTTCGTCACCCCTGACAGCCTTTTTTCTGCGCCAGCAACCTTCCAACGAATGATGGATGTCGTTCTCTCTGGACTGAAGTGGCAAGCGTGCCTAGTGTATCTTGACGATGTCGTCATTTTCGCGGCTAGATTTTAGGAGCACCTCGACCGCCTGCGAATGGTACTACAGGCGCTGCGTTCAGCCCAACTGACGATAAAACCACAGAAATGCCATTTCGGATTCCAGGAGCCCCGCTTTCTTGGCCATGGTATTAGTGCTGAGGGCGTGAAACCGGATCCCGACAAGACTGCTGCTGTGGAAAACTTCCCGCACCCAACCGACAAAAAGTCCGTTAGAAGGTTTTTGGGGCTTTGTGCCTATTACAGGCATTTCGTCGAGAAATGTTCAGCGATTGCCGAGCCCCTTACGCTTCTTACCTGAGACAATGTTCCTTTTGCGTGGCAAGATGATCAAGAGGATGCCTTCAACGAGTTACGCCGACGACTGCAGGCAGCCCCGATACTTGCCCATTTTGTTGAAAAAGTGGCTACGGATATTCATACCGATGCCAGTAATTTTGGACTCGGTGCCGTTCTGATTCAGTGGCACAATGGCACTGACAAAGTTATCGCTTACGCGAGTCGCTCTCTTTCAAAAGCAGAGGCAAACTATTCAACCACGGAAAAAGAATGTCTCGCGGTAGTTTGGGCGATAACTAAGTTCGGACACTATCTTTACGGCAGCCCTTTTAGGGCTGTAGGCGACCACCATTCGTTATGCTGGCTCAAAGACCCGTCAAAGACCCCTCTGGACGGCTTGCAAGGTGGAGCCTCCGTCTCCAAGAATACGACTTAACAGTTGTATACAAGAGTGGCCGTAAGCACAGCGACGCCGTTTGCTTGTCTCGTGCACCAGTTGATGCTGCCCCTCCCGACCGAGAAGACGATGACTTCCCGTTTCTTCCTGTCGGCACGACCACCGACATGGCCCAGCGTCAACGGGCTGACCCCGGTTTACGCCCGCTTATTGAGCATCTCGAAGGTCTTGATGTAGCTGTCCCACGTGCTTTCTCACGGGGTTTACCCTCCTACAGCATTCGCAATCGCGTCCTATATAAGAGAAACTTTCAGCACAACAAGAAAACCTTTCTTCTCGTTCTGCTATCCGACCTCCGGCCAGACATCTTGCACGCATGCCAAGATGAGCCTTCGGCTGGTCATTTAGGAGTCACGCGAACATTAGCACGCATTCGGCAAAAGTACTAATGGCCTGAGTTGCTGCCTTCAGTCCAACACTACGTGAGAACATGCCGAGATTGCCAGCGGCGAAAGACACCTCCGCTGAAGCCTAAGGGCTTCCTCAGCCGATCCCTCCACCAACAGCGCCTTTCCAACAAGTGGGCATCGATCTTCTGGGTCCTTTCCCAACGTCTGCATCAGGGAACAGATGGATAGTAGTGGCGACCGACTACTAATGCGATATGCCGAGACACAGCCACTTTCCCGTGCAACTGCTGCGGAGGTAGCCCAGTTTTTTCTTAAGACCATCGTACTGCGCCACGGTGCCCCATCGGTTATTATTACTGACCGCGGTACAGCCTTTACGGCCGAACTAATGCAGGCTCTCTTCAGTCTTACCCGCACAAGTCATCGTAGAACTACTGCTTACCATCCGCAAACAACCGGACTGACTGAACGCCTCAATAGAACGTTTGCAGACATGATTTCCATGTACGTCGACGTTGAGCATGGCACGTGGGATGAAGTCCTTCCGTATGCAACTTTTGCATACAATTCGGCTGAACAGGAGACGACGCGTCTAGCGCCATTCTAGCTAGTCTACTGTCGTCCCGTCACCACAGTGTTGGACGCTATACTACCCATAAGTCATGGCGACGATGTCACCAACGCCTATGCAGACGTCGACATATTTCTACAGCGGGCCGAAGAAGCGCGCCAGCTCGCACGATGCCGTATTCAACATCAACATCGCGATGCCAGTCGGTACAACCTCCGACACCGAGACGTTCACTACCAACCTGGCGATTTTGTATGGGTGTGGACACCAGTGCGCCGTCGAGGACTCTCCGAGAAACTACTTCGCCGTTACTTTGGGCCATACGAGGTCATTCGGCGTCTTAGTAACGTGACTTACGAAGTTGTTGCTCGGGGACAACGACCTTCAACACGGCGGCGCTCAAGTTCTGAAACTGTTCATGTAGTGCCGATGAAAACGTATTATGAGAGGCAGTGATCTTTTGCGCGTGCGCAGCTTTGTGTTCCCTGCTTCTCCTGAGTGCATAATTTGAGGACACTCCCAGCGTCGAGTCGCCGCTTTCGAAGAGGGGGGGGGGGGGGGGGGGTAATGCCGCGTGCCTCTCTGAAAAGACGACAAAGAGGAACAGAGGATAAAGAGGACGAAACTGAGTGTAGCGCGTGGAACTGTTACGATCAGTGATCGCTGCCTTGTACTCGTTACAATAAGAAAACGAATATGCGCATAACAAGCACTGTGTTTGCTCCGAAGAATTTACGCTTATTCTTCTAGTGCCAACACTCTGAAAAAAAATGGAGGCCTGACCACGTTGAGCTGTTCACGATTAAGCGGTATTGGCAAACAGCAGCTAATGTTCAATCTTCCCGTCCTGCCTTGCAGTACACACGCTTTACTGCGCGAGAGCAATGAAATGGAGCCCAAGATTAAGCATGCGTTCAGAGTAAGAATCGAGGTGATGAAGAAAGAAGGTGTCTTGTCCCACCAGAAGCTACTGGCACTCCAGAAAAGGCCTCACTAAGTGTTTTTTATTTATATGCATCTAAATGGTCTATAATAAATCTCGGTCCCGCTCTCCATTCTATGCATTTTCCGGACAATAAAAAACGAGGCTTTCCCTTCATTTTCAGTGTGGGAAGACATCGGAGGTAACTATCAATTCTCTAGCCAAACTTAGTCTATCTTCATTAGGGAGGCGTCCAAACCGACCTGACGCCTCTTGAATGCTTCTGTGTCGAGAATATGCGGATCAATAGCTGAAATGTAAGATTAGGAATTCGAAAAAAGGGGATGCACATCTGGCATCGGGGTACAGGCCTATGTGCGAAGTTTAACATCTTGCGTGCCCTGTTTCAGCGGTTCTGCCTGACTCGGCAGGAAGCCCGAGCTGGCCTGAAGACGTCAATTTGCCCTATCTGCAACACTGAGTTTCTTACTGCTACTTAGAGGGAAAGCTGTGCCGCCATCTATAGTTGTTTCCACGCGGCTAGTTCAGTCCCCATGGGCGCCCAAAGCATCTTGGGGACATAGTTAGCGGGCGTAGAACTACGTTTGGCCAGGCTTAATACAAAAATAAACGTTTTACAACAAAAAATTGTCCCAACATAGCCAAAATCGAGCGAAATAGATGCAAGTGTAAAATGTCTCCAAAGTAATCTATGCCGCTCTCCTCTTTTGGCAAAGTATTGTGCAGCATGAAAGCCAATATTTCGCCGCTAATAAGCACATCTTAAACGAAGTTTCTAGAAAATATATGTAGTCGCCCAATCACTTTATCAAATGTTTTGGTTGCATTTCGAAAAACAGAAACCGTTATTGGCGTAGTGTGCTCTTGAACATTCACCAATATGGCTTAATTTTGCGCTCTACGTTCGCGCCTCGAGATGATGATGGTAATGAGGATGATGATGATGATGATGATGATGATGATGATGATGATGATGATGAGGAGGAGGAGGAGGAGGAGGAGGAGGAGGAGGAGGAGGAGGAGGAGGAGGAGGAGGAGGAGGAGGAGGAGGAGGAGGAGGAGGAGGAGGAGGAGGAGGAGAAAGCTCAGTAATGCCCGTCTGTGTTTCCGAAAAAATGCTGCTGTCCCGCACCAAGTAGCTAGCCAGCCCATGAATCTCACTGCGCCCACAGTAGCTGGATTGCAATGCCCCCGGATTTCCATCCACGTGAGTCAGAAATTCTGCTCTGAAGTCGCTGGAGAGTCTCCCCACTGCTCAAGTGCAAAGGTAGTGGTCGTTTAGTGAAGCATGTGCGAGAAAAGAGGAAGGTATAGTTTCTACCTTAAGATAATGGCGTTCTATAAGGGACCCCACTAAGAACTTCAGAGCAACTCAAGTTAAAAATTGGCCGAAGGATGGCTATCGAACCCAGGCGCATAATTATTAAGGAAATACCTTTTAAAATTTGGCGTAAACTTCCACTGCCACAAAACGTTTGCCGAACAAATTAAATTTGGAGCGGCGCGCTCTTGCCGCATTGCGATATTTTTTGGATTGCGAAAGACAAGTGAGCCTAATGATAAACCGTTTTTACTTTTATTTTGATCCTGGCGCGCGTTCTATGCCTAAAGCTTGCATTATACGGCTTTCACAATTCCCGGCAACTACGAGCGCTGGACTCTGTTGTACTTATGCCCACACTGGACTTGAAGAAATTCTAAAACATGGCTCGGGTACACCTTTCTAAACTATTTCTGAAGTCTTTATTTTAGGGCTCACTAAAAAAAGTGAAATATAAGTCACTGTCATCAAAGCATTGCTGCTACGTGAGCAGGAAAGTGGTCCCCTTCAAGTGGGAAGCCGTCGCAGAAACATTAGGGCGGCGGAATGTAGGAGCCTTCGCTGCCTGCAGCCTTGCTCAAGTCCTCCTTGTATTTGCCCTGTAGCACCTCGTTTATCCCATCGTGCACGCAGTCCTGGCTCTTGGCATTGATCGCTTCAACTTCTTCCTTGCTGAAGATTAGCTTCTTGGTTATGTACGTGGTCACAGTAAACGGCCGCACAATGAACGTGCGCAGCCATGGCCGACCACCTGCGACAAAAAAGAAAGCAACTCTAGAAGGCCATGCACTATCCGGTAATAATTTCCGGCCATCTCCTTCAAAAATCAGCTTATTAACGGATTCGCTCTAAACTCAGAACAGATGCGCGAATTGGGAGGCAGACACTAATGGATTTCGTATTGTTACTCTCAACTTTGACACGCTATCGCATTGTGCCTAACTTAATTTGTTTCTAGATACCACAACATTAAGCTCTATTCGAAATAAGCCTTATGATCTGACACAGGTCCCATTTAAAACCTTTTTTTTTCTAATATTTTATTTCTAACAAGATTGTTCGACCTCTTTTATGTGGGCCGCCGATTTAAACAACTTTGTCGTCCTAAACCGTATGGTACTAGGCAACAATCAGCTAATTGGTTGTCGTCAACAGGGTAATGCGGAATATTCTTACACTAACTTCAAGATGGCTTTCAGAAGGAACTAGGCCGCAGCTTGCGATAAGAAAAGGAGGCAAGCGCCATGCTTTCACTGCTCTCCATGTAGGGTCAAAATGATGCTTCTTGTTTGCGAACAAATGGCCGAAAGCCTAGTAGAATTCAAACCTCTCCTCAGCGTAACCATTTCATGAAGAAGTGTTGCCTTATTAGCTCACTATTGTTTCTTGCACATCGGCGCCACATAACTGAACTTTGTGTACGTCGATAATTTTTTGTTTTTGTTTTTGTTTTTTTTTTTTTGCGGGGGGGGGGGGGGGGCGAAGGTGGCATTAGAGAAGGCAGTGCTTGAAACATATGCGAAAATTGTGCACTTGTGGTTTTCAGAAAAAAAGAAAACTGAAAAACTAGCGCCGTTAAAACGCCGCTAATTAGCTCTGCAAAGCGAGGGCTAGCTGGGTACGTAGGTTAGCAATGGGGATGTTGAGGCCTCATAGATATGAATTCAGTATTGAACTGCGTAGTTTGCGTAGAATGTCCAATTCTGCCGGCCCCGAGCTTCACGCAATGTAAGCCTTGGACAAACCACAGGGGTGAATTGTTTGGTCTTGCATGGGAACAGATTGTCTCCTTCGAAAAAGACGCATTTGGTAAATATTTGTTCTTATTAGAGCGTAAAATCCTAAATCCTCAACAACGACCTAAACACCTGGAAAGAATGGATAGGGAAGGTTGGTTGGTTGGTTGGTTAGTTGGTTTGTGGGGTTTAACGTCCGAAGCGACTCCGACTATGAGAGATGCCGTAGTGGAGGACTCCGGAAATTTTCGACCGCCATGGGTTCTTCAACGTGCACTGACATCGCACAGCACACGAGCGCCTTGTTTTTCGCCTCCATCGAAAAGCGGCCGCCGAGGCCGGAATTCGGTTCCGGGTCCTTGGGAACAGTAGTCGAGCGCCGTAACCACCGCGCCACCTCGGCGGGGTATCGATAGGGAAGGCCCCCAATTTGATGAACACTTCCTTCTCTAGTTTCAGTGTGGTTTAAATGCGAATGCTTATCACATACGGTAGCCCCTTGTCAATAAGCTGCATCTTTAAAACTAGTTTAAGGATCTTAAATAATGCCTTCATTTCATAAGTTTAAATATTTCTTCACCGGATCTCTAGGTCTTAGCTGAAAACTTATAAATCTCCTATTGGGTTATCAGTAAGTTGTTGGCTATAGCTGATTGCATTTGCTAGTCTAAATTTACACAATCACTGGCGCAATAGGTCTTCAAGTAAAACCTATAAATATGCTTTAGACCCCCTTATGTTAGCCCCTAGAGTTGAGTTGACTACCTTCTGGCGAGTTTTGTAGGAGGCTACTTCTGAAAGATTCAACGATGTGCTAAAAGATCGGCAAAAAGAACAAACCAACAGCCGTCCGATTTAGTGTTCCCTCCTCCTCCTCTCTCTTTCACCGGAACTCGGAGACTTTGCATTCAAACGGCTAACTTATTTGAGTGATCGCATCAAAATATTGATTGCCGCTGATATGGTTTCGCTCAAAATAGGGTCATGACGATAATTCGTGCAACCGTTTACAAGCTCGGCATGCAAGAGGACCCAACCTATTGCAAAAAAATGATATAGTCAGCGTAGATAATCTCTTCTGGGACTAGAATATATAGAATGTTATTAAAGTAGGTAACACAAAGCAACAACACTAAGATGCAGGCCTATGGAACGGCGTATGTTATTTCTTTTATCTGGGAATGAAAACCATTGAGGTATGTGTACTGTGAGCTCCACAAGAAGGGCGGCTCAGCCGGATAGCTTTGGCCCGAAGGCCGCAAAACGAAAGTTTTGGATCAGGATAGGATGCTGAATTGAATTGAAAGCCTCCATGAAATCTAAAAACAATATGACAGTAGAGCATTTACCCTCAAAATTGTTCAGCACGTTTTCTTCAACATTCTGTCTTGGAATTGTTGCGGATATGTTTATACGAAAACCATATTGCTCTTCGGCGAAGACTTCCTTTTCTTCAAGGAAGGTAATTATTGGCGTTATCAGCAGCTCTAAAGCTTTTGATAACACAGCAGCAGCTCTAAAGCTTTTGATAACACAGCCAAGACTAAGGTGGGTGGCAGTTATTGTCGTCGGACAAATCTCCTTTAGGCATAACCGCTATTTTGGCTAAGCTCGTGTCATCAAGGAACTGACCGATAACTAAATCCTCATTACAAATGTGCTAGTAGTAACTCAGATAGTAAATCAGCAGCTGCTATAATTACCTTGTCGTTGATGACATCATCTCCAGTTAATTGTTAAGGATATGAGGAAGGAAACATTTTCGGCTTCCGCACAAGGATCCAAATAAAATAGAATTCCGACTTTCGACAGATATGTTTCTTTCTGCTCCTTGGGCAGCACCACAACATTTTATGGTGCGCTGGCATTAAAGAAATTGTCATTACATTTTTCTGCTAGACCAGTAATGATATTCACATAATTTTAAATCTCACTGTGTAAGAGATCGTAGTATTCGAGCTTCTTATAAGACTTCTTACTTCGTTCCAGATTTTCATAGGATTTTTATACGGTTTTCAGACATTGCAAAGAAATTTCGTTTGTAAACCTCACTCCAATACTCCAATAACTTGCCAACTATTCTATAGCGAATACATGTATTGCTGTCTACCACTTTCCTTAATCCTTACACATAACCTTTGAGTGAGTTATGATTTCCTGGACATTGGTTTTTCGCCTGAACTAAAGGGAAGACTTTATCATAGCAGTCTATTTTATCCACATTAACTTTGAAGGACAAGCTATATATTTTCTGTTCATGAACGTTATACCATTATGCTGCTTGTACAAATGCAGGACAAACAGATATGGTGTTTTTACAGGAAAATGATTACGCGTGATTGTTTATCTCCTGCACGCGTGGGAAAAAAATCTGTAAGTAATAGCTGTAGTCAAACTTCAGATTGCACGAGAAAAAACATATTTGTTGGATGGCTGGTAGCGCACAAATAAATTAGCGATTAAGTTCCTAGTGCGATTTGATTTGGTAAAGAATACGTTCGGTACCGTGAAAAGATTCAATGGCATCCAATAGCTGCAGAATTTGAGGACTTCTTGCAGAAGATTCCTATTAAAGTCACCAGTCAAGGGAGTCAGCATACATAACACAACCACATTTTAGATGCATTTTCCAGCAAACTATTTCTAAAGTGAATGATATCAGCATTGCGGTCCATAGGCGGGCAATCAACAATAAAAATTACGAACCTAAAACATTTGATAATCAACTACTTAAGATGGAAGTGTTTTGTGACAATTCTGGTGCAACGTAGTAATCAAGGCTCTTTTTCACACAAAATGATATCCCGTCAGCTCTTCAGTCCGTTCGCTAAAAACGTTCAGACAGGCCTCCACTGATTTCACTATTAGCACGATCACTTCAGAGCTGCTTCTCCGTAAATGCAAGCAGGTGGAACTAGTGAGCTAGTAAATCTAAACTTGTTTCTATATTTAATTGTTTTTTTTTTCTTTCGGCCTCTGCATTCACATGAAAAAAAATGGACACGCTGGTGCTGAAAGAAGGGCTGTGAAGGAGAGAGAAGGAGCCATGCCTAAACGTGCAAAATTTATTACAAACGTGTCCTTATCACTTGCTACTTTGTTTGTCCCTTGAACTGTTTTCTTCAAGTCGTGGCAGGTGTGGTTCATATCACATGTTGTAATTCTCTTTCTTTGTCCTCTGCTCCTTGCGGAAAGATCTTGATAACTGTTCCCCTGCCTATGTACTCTTCATTAGGAGCCTTTTGGAATTCATGTCCTCTATCAAGAAAGGCGTGTAAGCATCTAACCTGCATTAGGTGCTGACAAAATCCACCCCGCATTGCAGGTTTTCCTGCCGCTAATGCTTTTTTATTTTGTATTTCAGGCCACGGGTTTTCCAGTTCCATGCTCAGAAATGCATACCGAAGAAGATATTTTACTCCTCTACCTACTGCTTGTTCTGTTCCACCTTCGTCCCTAGCTTTTCTTTGGGAGCAAAAGCATATTTAAACCCTTCCCGATGATGATCACGCTGCCCAGACGACGGCAAGTCAACTTATCGAAACGGTGGCTCGTCTTGGGAACTGAGCCTCCTCCTTGTGTATCTCTTGTTCGACATTAGATACTATAAAATATATATTAAAGTACCTGAATTCGTGTGGTTATAAATGCAAGCACACCCTATATCTTAATGTACAAGGGAAAGACGCACAAACCAGTCGTATGGTGTTTTTTCATATTGCATATCTTGAGCGGCAATAGCGATTAAGATTATTTCGAAACTAGGCATTCATTTTATGTTTAGTGCCAATTGTTTCGGAACCGAGCGGCGTCCTTAATATAATAATCAGAAAGATTGGATGAGGCATATTTAGTCGTTCTTTCAAATGTTCAGGTATTTCACGTACAAAAGACCGCCTAGATCGGATTTTCATCTAAACAGAACCCTTCGATGTATCCAAGCAATTTAAAAGGAAGGACTGCAAGCGCTCCAATAATTAAGTCGTTAACCCAAAATGTAGCAGCATTACTCGTCCTTCCTGCTAAACACCTTTAGCTGTTTGGAGGGGTAGAGACCTCCCTTACACAGCATGACAGGACTGAGCCTATTTGATTATTCGCACTTTGCTTTCTGTAGGCTTTATGTTATCCAATATGCTAAACCCCGTTCCTTATGTATTTTTTGTTGGGATCAATCAGTATGAGACTCATATATTTCTTTGCATTGATTCCCACTCGGACATGTTCTGGCCTACTACTATATATCGGTAAAAGGATACGTAAGTCGAAAGCGCGAGCCATCTAATTATACAAACTGGTAAAAAAACACTTGCTGTCTGCCCTTTGGTAGTTTCTTTTATTTTATTGTAGTCTTGCACCGTCTGCACAAGAATGCACCGGACGGCTTATATCGCCATTTCAATGTTTCTGGAAATGTGCGCGCAAAACTGTGGGCAAATTGACCCCTGCACAACGAGGAATTTACGATACCTATGTCTGAAGCAAACTCGACGAGGACATCAATATTTGCATGGCCGACGACCTGTGCCCAATCTCCATAATTTCTATGGTCCGCCTCGATGACGAAAGCCGCCTTTAAGTCCTTGAAGTGTGCATAGCAACCCACGGTCAGCTCATTGTCGAGCCATCCTGGTGCTGCGCACCAGCCCCTGTGCAAAAGTATCGGAAGAAAAAATTACTTCGCCTTATGAGTGAGAAGCATCAGCACTGAATATGAGTTTGCAGATTAGCCTCATAAGGTCATTGCAATCGAAATTTTGTGCACCTGACCCCAGTCTGCAGCATACTATCAAAAAAAGTAACCGCCTAATGTACCGCCTAATGCACTGCCTAATGTAACAATATGTTTGAGTGTACTTATACGTTTAATAACAAGAACGCAGAACTGAACTCGGTTGAAACAACGTAACAAGGGCCTTCTTATAGAATAAAGGATGCCCCAGCAACGCCTACGAAGAGATCGTTATTTGTAAACACACTAGTTTGCCACGCTCAAACAAATGCAAGCGATTGACGCTCGAAAAATACTCCGTCTATGATGGACGCCTGTACTGAAGGGCGCAGAAATAATTCCAACAAACTGCGCTCCTTTGACATGCACTGACATCATTCGGAGCATGGGGGCCGTGCGTCTGACGTTGGATGGCGAACCACAATTTTCTTGCCCCACTTAGATTCAAGTTTGGTCATTTCTTGGTTGACGTGTGTTTGGCTGCAAAGCGACATTCCAATTGAGTTTCAAAATGCTCAAACCCTTTCTGCATATGTAAGGCATTTGAATGCGGATGAATTTTTAATCAAAGCCGTTTATGTTGCCTTCTGCACCCCTCTACGAAAACTAGAAAGGAAAATGAGTTTTATTCAAACTATTTTAACTTTATGTATACCATGTACAGTCCGTGGCAAAAAGTACAAGTCTTCAGTTAGAACCGCAGATGCGAGAAAAATTCAAAACTGTTTTCTCAGAGGTGTACAAAAGGGAATACGAGTGCCGATAAAACTAACCCTTTATAAAACATTAGTACGACTAAAGTTAAAATACGCATCTGCAGTTTGGGATCCTAATATAATCACACTGATAAACACACTAGAATCCATTCAAAATCGTGCGGCACGTTTCATCTTATCTAACTTTTCCCGTCACGCTAGAATTACTTCCATGAAAAACACACTTGCCTTACCCGACCTTTCTTCGCGCCGAAAGTGTTTTCGACTGTGTATTTTCCAGAGAATGCATCATCATAACCCTCTGTTAAAGAATCATCTTTTTGCGAGCCCTTGATACATTTCATCCCGTTCCGATCATCTATTTAAAGTTGGTGTTCCATTTTCGAGAACAAAAATGTGTCATTATTCTTTTATTCCTAAAACTAGCGTTGACTGGAACGACCCCTCCATCGCTGCCATTACTGATGTTGCAAATCTCAAGAAAACTGTATTTTCCGCCATCATATATCTTCATTATTGTATAGCTATGCACTGAATATTTTGTTTTTGTCTGTACCACTCCTTTCTGTAATGCCTTCGGGCCTGGAAAGTATTTGAAATAAATAAATAAATAAATAAATAAATAAATAAATAAATAAATAAATAAATAAATAAATAAATAAATAAATAAATAAATAAATAAATAAATAAATAAATAAATAAATATAAGCAGAGACCAGGAGCAGTGAGCCACAAAGCGAAAATGCCACAAAGCGGGAAAGCAGTCTTCTTCGGTGGCTTTCTGCCCCCTCTTGATCCATGCCTGCTGTCCCCAATATTCTCGTACGGTCGTTTTCTTACTGATTGCTGGCGGTCCCTTCTTTCACATCCATATTGTCCACATGTCACGGAACGCTAGTGGCCGTCTCCTTGCGGCTTACGTAGCTTTCATTGTTTGGCTTCTCAGCTTCAGCATGGTGCAGGTCCAAAGTGACGAAGTCCCGTACGCCCTGATTAGTGTGCTGGGCGTGAATTACGGCCACAAATTCTACTGCCAAGGAAAATATAAAAGTACGAAAGAGCAAAAGTAGCTACATATACTGAATATTAACCACTGTAACCTTAAACCGGCGTAGAGTGGTTCGAGCATCCCTGTCGCAGTGATAGAATATACCCGCTAGAATATACTTTCGAGAAAGTGTGAATTGGTTTATTGCCATACAGAAAGTGGCTGCTGACCCTCCCGAATGGCTCTCAAGGGTAGAGCCTTTGCTGTCGTTGCGGGAGTTTTAATGTACTGAGACGAAGCCAGCCTGACATTGGCTGATGATGACCTTCCAATATGTACTTTGTTTTGTGTTATTCGTGTTGTGTTCTTGTGAAATGGTATGAACCAAAGCCAGGAAATAAAGAAAAAAAAAACCGACGTAGAGTGGTGGTTAAGATGCCCGTCTGGAAACCATAAGGACCGAGGTTCGATCCCACATTCGGTACTAAACTTTTTATTTTTTTTTAATTTTATATATTATTTTAAATGTAGTTATTTTATTTTATATTGTTGCATGCTTTTTCCACCCTCGCGACGCGTTTTTTTCCGGAAACGAGGGCCATAAACCATACAGGCCATTCCCGTATCAGAGCTCCACGCGGTTTCATTCCGGACTTTCCAGGGCAGTACAGGAATTTGCTGAAATAGCCCCCAATCCTGTATTCCAGATCCTGTACAGTAAACCTGTATACGATTTCCTGTACGAATTTTATTCAGGATTTTTCAGTAGGGTTAGGTCCCCTATTGAGTGGTATGTCAGGGACAAGGTCCCTCACATTTGTGCCTAAAAAATAGCAGTTAAGCACCCGTACTGGCACTCATCACCCTGCAGCAAATGAAGGAAGCATAGAGCCAGCAGCCGACAGCAGACTGGCAAAGAAGAGAAGGCAAACCAACCCTTCGAACGTGGCTGGCCGTGTGCCGTGCGACCTAACTACCCCAAAAAATGAACTAACACTAACAAGAGACTGAAGGGAACGCAAATTTCTCAGAGGTCGATGCGTTACATGTGCGAGCAACCATATTCGCCCACAGAAGCCAGTGTGGACAAGGTAGCGTTTCTCCAACATGGGTTGTTCAAAGGGACTGGCTGTATTCACCTTGCTGCGCACCTCGTTTAATACGAAAGTCTACATCGAAGCTGCTATCCCACGTGCCTCATATTCAATGCTAAGTATGCGGATGGTGTCGCTGTGCATAATTGGTAGGGTACCATTAAGGCGCGCTTCAAGCCTGCCAGTTAAAAGATATTTGCTTTTTTTTTCAAAATTGAGAGCAGCCCCAGACACCTTGCCGTATCTGTCAAAAAAATGAAGGCAGAGCATCAGGCTCACTTCATCACGCAGATACCACGTAATATCATCCACGTAAGCAATCAGACGCAGCGTCTTACACGCTGGGAGAGGGAGGCCACGGATACTTTGGTCTGTAATTATGGCCCTCAGATAAGGCTTTAAGCTAAAAGCAAACAAAAGAGGCGAGAGAAGATAACCTTGCCGGACAGCTCGGGTCACAAGGAAAGGGGAACTTTCACACATATCCACCGCCAGTGTGCATTGAATGCCTTCATACATAATAATATTAAATATAATAAATTTTGCGGGAACTGAAACGCATCCAGAACGCCGAATATGTAGTCGTGTTCTATCCGGTCAAAAGCTTTTTCTTCATCTAAAGAAACAAGGATGCCACTAGCTAAGCGTCTCTGTATGTTCTCAATATTGTCTCGAGCGGCATACGACAAACTATGTATTTCCCTGCCAGGAACAGAGCAACCTGATGACAACCAATCACACCCCTCAAGCGCCGAACCACGATGGCTGCGAAAGCATTAAGGGCGATCGGCATCCACTTTTCTGGTCGAGATGATCCAGGATCAAAATTATTCGCCCTCCTCGAAAACTGGCGGAAAATCAAAATGCTCAAAACTCTGTCGAAGGATATTGGTCAGTGCTGGACCGACAACGTCCCAGAAACCCAAATAAAATTCCACAAGGAGCCCATCAGGCACATGCGCTGACCCGCGTTCCATTGACTAAAGTAAAACTGTCTTTACCTCTTCTAAAGAGTGAAGTGTTTTGTGCGACACCACGGACCCCGAGCACCCACGCTTAGCCGTGCGTGGCATCGTCGTGTCTGGGGAAAAGGGGATCCTGGTGGTTGAGCCGATGCCGAGCGTTTCGACCCTTAAGGCCCCTCGGTGGAGGCAACACACCACTTTGGCCCACGCTTCCCGTAGACGGCACCTTCTGGCTGACCCACCCGGGGAAATCGGCAGTCGCCTTTTCCTATCCTCCCCTCCATCTTTCACTTTCCTATCTTCTTTCTCAGAACTTTCCTGTCTTCTCCTCCCTTCTCGCTTTTTCCTTTTTCCTGGTGGCGAGGGTTAACCTTGTGTGGCTAACCACCCTCCGTTACGCCGTATTTGGTTATAGTCAGAATGTACGGCTGACGTGGCCAGGACTCTTTGTACAAGCTCCTTTCCCGTCCCCTTGTTGGGCTCCATGGTGGCTGGCTACAACTTTGGCCGAAAAATATCACATTTTATGGCTGCTTCTCTTTCTGGAACTGATCGCCCTTTCAAAAGAGGGCGGACCGATGTAACCCATGAATTTTTCCAAAAAATACAAAGAAGTTTTCCCAAAGTACTATCTGATACATAGTGAAGAAGAGCAAAAATCAGCGAGAATTATCTCCCCATTCATAGTTGAGAAATCACTGACAAGTGCACTAGGTGCAGGTTACAGGGTGAAAAAACTGGCACGTGGAGACCTACTGCTTAAATTGAAAGACTACATGCAATACTCGAAACTGTCCAACATTGAGTCTATCGGGGACATACCTGTCTCGATCACTGCTCATCGATCACTGAACACTGTCCGAGGTGTGATTTCAGAAAATGATTTCATACACTTGACAGAAAAAGAACTGTTAGAAGGACTTGTTGATCAGAACGTTGTAAATGTCCAGAGGATTAAGATAAGAAAAGACAGCAAAGAAATCCCGACGAAGCACATTGTCCTTACATTTGCTTCCAGTGCTCTCCCTGACACCATTCAAGCAGGCTACCTGAAGATAAGTGTAAGACATTATATACCGAATCCTAAACGATGCTTCAACTGCCAGAAATTCGGCCACGGCTCACAGAGTTGTCGCGGTCGCCGAACTTGTGCGAAATGCGCTTCAAAAGAACACTCAACTGATAAAAGCACCGAAACCACATTGCAGTGTGCTAACTGTGAAGGAGAACACCCTGCTTAATCAAGGTCTTGCCCCACGTGGAAAACTGAAAAAGAAGTAATCACTATCAAAACAAAAGGAAACTTGTCATATAAAGAAGCGCGACAAAAACTGGCTACTACTACTGCTTTTCAGTTCACTGCAAAACCAAGTTATTCTGGTATGGCACAACGGTGCGGGGTGCCACACCAGCATTTAGCACCTGCCCAGGCCACACAGAGTGAGCCTCGGGCAGGGCTACCCGCGCCCCAGGTGGAAGTGGCTCATGCTGCTCCCCCACCTCCATCTCAAAAGAAGGCTATGCAGCCCTTCGGGTTGGCAAGCCTTGAAGGTCTCTCCTCATGAGGCGAGGCCTAACGCGAAAGAACACTTATCTGGGGCGCGCTCCTCCGCTGCCTCTGAAGAGGAGGCAATGGACACGAGCCCCGGTAGGGCTGTGCCTTCGCCATCAGACGAACGACGGCACAGCTTAGACCGTCAAAAAAAAAGACAGGCCCCGAGTTGTTGGGCCAAAAAAAAAAAAAAACCTAAGCTAGTTTTCACATTTTCATAAAATAAGATGGCGTGTGTAATACATTGGAATTGTAGAGGACTACTAAATAATTACAGCGACATAAATGACATCCTGGCTACATTCTCCCCATTGGCTTTATGTCTCCAGGAAACCAACTCAGGTCCTCAGAACAAAAACTTCCTTAAGAACTATAAAATCATCCGCCGGGACCGGGAGCTGTCCAGCAGACTCTCCCATCGTTGTGAAACCTGGAGTCGCTGCTCAGGAGCTGACTCTTAATACTAGAGTTGAAGCGGTAGCAGCCATATTATTAACACATAAAACCATCACAGTATATTCAGTATACCTCCAACCACACCTCAAGATAACACTAGATGATTTAGAAGACCTTTTACAACAGCTTCCCGAGCCATATCTTTTAGTTGGTGATTTTAATGCTCATTCGTGTCTTTGGGGCAGCGAGCAAACAGATGCTCGTGGTCAGCTTATAGAAGATTTTATTTTATGCAGCAACGTGTGTCTCCTAAACTCTGGAAATCTAACATACTACTCCCCAGCCACAGGCAAAGCGAGTTGTTTAGATCTGTCTTTAATTTCACCGTCTATTTTTAAAGATTTTAAATGGGAAGTTTTAAATAATCCGTACGGAAGCGACCATCTTCCTGTCATGATCAGCTTATCATCCTCACCATCAGTCATCCCGACAAAACCCAGGCGGTGGAAACTGCATTTAGCTGACTGGTCTTTGTTCAGACAAGAAGCCAGTCTAAATGAAATAGATTGAGAGAAAGGTGATATAGACAAAATAAATGAAATGTTTACAGCATGCATTCTTGCAGCAGCACGTCTATCTATTCCCCAGTCCACAGGAGTAGTGCACCAAAACCACAAAGTCTGGTGGATACAGGACTGCAAAGAGGCCAACAAAGAACAAAATAAAGCCTGGGGTATTTTTCAGAGATACCCAGCCCATGAAAATCTGACGGTTTTTAAAAAGGCAAGAGCTAAAGCTCCATATATTCGTCGTAATGCCGAAAACAAATCATGGCAGAAGTATGTCACATCTATAAACAGCTCCACAACATCAAAAAAAATGTGGGCACAAATTCATTAACTAAATGGCAGCTTCTCCCCATTCACAATTCCAATCGTCACAGCTCCTAATACACAGACAAGCATCAAAGAACAAGCTAATATACTAGGGGAGCATTTGCACAAAATTTCGAGTTCTGCACACTATACAGAAACATTCTTAAAGTACAAGGACAGGGTTGAAACATATAGGCTTCCTACGAGGGGCAGCACGAACACACCATACAATAGGTTGATTACGCTGCAAGAACTGAAGGATGTTCTCGCTTGCGGTAAAAAAACTGCACCTAGTCCTGATGAGATTCATTATGAGATGCTCGCCCATCTATCAGAAGCGTCTGTAGAAGCGCTTCTGAAGTTTTTAATAAAATCTGGGTACTAGCTAAACTGCCGGAGGCTTGGAAAAGAGCCATAATTGTGCCGCTCCTAAAACCCGGCAAGCTGCCGACCTGTCCTGGGAGTTACAGGCCTATAGCCCTAACTAGTTGTTTAGAAAAATCTTTTGAAAGTATTTTAAACACTATATTAACCTTTATTTTAGAATCATATAAACTTCTTATTATTCATCAGTGCGGTTTTAAAAATGGGTGCTCAACTACAGACCACCTAGTGCGCCTCGAAAACACTGTCCGCGAGGCATTTATACATAGACATCATTGTCTCGCTATTTTCTTCGATCTAGAAAAGGCATATGATACTACTTGGAGATTCGGCATCCTACGTGATCTAGCAGCTTTGGGCATCCGTGGTCGAATGCTCAGTGTTTTAAAAGACTTTCTTTCACATCGTTCATTCCAAGTGCGCCTCGGTACCACCTTGTCAAGAAGCTTCATTCAGGAGAATTGGTTACCTCAGGGGTGCATTCTAAGCACAACGCTTTTTGTTGTAAAAATCAATTCCATTACCAATGAAATCCCAAATTCCATTATGTGTTCACTCTACGTAGATGACCTCCACATAGCCTACACCTCTTCCAATATCTCAACATGTGAGAGACAAATACAAATAACAATAAATAAACTATTGGCATGGCCTGACAAAAATGGGTTTCAGTTTTCCCCACAGAAGACGGTGGCAGTTATGTTTTCACTTAAACGGGGTATTCAGAACAACCCTGTCTTGCACTTAAATAGAACCGAATGACCAGTAAAAAAAGAGCACAAATTTCTAGAGATCACTTTCGATAAAAAAACTCACATTTCTACCTCACATAAACACACTAAAACGAAAGCCTCAAAATCTCTGAACATACTGAAAGTTCTTTCGCGGAAACATTGGGGTTCAAACAGGGCACGTCTTTTACATGTATACCGTTCTGTTGTACGCTCCCGCGTGGACTATGGGAGTATAGTGTACGACTCAGCTAGGCCTACATATCTAAAAAAACTTGACCCGGTACATAACTTAGGCCTGCGCCTTGGATGCGGGGCATACAGAACATTCCCTATAAGCAGCCTGTATGTAGAAAAAATGAGCCTTCACTGGAAGACAGACGAATAGCCCTCACATGTGCTTACATTCTAAGAATAAGACCACAGAAAAAACACCTCTGTTATCCAGTTGTCACAACTTGCCCCTCTCGATTAATTTTCACAAATAAACCCAAAGCAACAAGGCCACTGATCATGCGATTCGAAGGCATGTGCAGTGAGCTGCAGATCCTGGACACCGTCGCACAAAACAACAGCCCTCTACCTTCATGGTACAGTCTTCCTGCAATCTGTGACCTAACTCTCACACAGTTTCCAAAAACTAAAACCCCACAAGAGCACATTATTCAGGAATTCCTAAATTTGCAGGAAACGTACGAAAACTTCACAGACGTTTATACCGATGGATCTAAAACTACTGTGTACACTGGAAGTGCAGTTGTGCGAGGAGATTCTGGGGAAATCATAAGACTTCCACACTGTGCATCTATTTTCACTGCTGAATCCCATGCCATTTCTGTTGTCGTAGAGAAAATATTAAAAGAGAATGTCATAAACAGCATTATATTTACAGACTCCCTAAGTTTTCTCAAAGCTCTAAATTCCAAAAACGCAGCCGCTCCTTTACTCGGCAACCTAATACACAATATAACAACAGCCATAGCTCGAGGATACAACGTAAAATTCTGCTGGGTCCCGAGTCACGTGGGCATTAAAGGCAATGAGAGAGCAGACAGGTGTGCTGCTAAAGCCCGCGACAAGCAAATAAAGAGTATAAGCATTCCTTACAAAGACTGTACGAAACTTGTACATCTCAAATTAAAAGAAAAATGGCAGTCTGCCTGGGACAGTGAAGTGGGAAATAAACTACACTTAGGGATGTCGTGCCGGCATCAGGAGTGTTTTATAGAAGTGATCCTATGCCGTCTCCGCATTGCACACACGCACCTGACACACAATTTTTTTTTGAAAAAAGAAGAGAAACCACGATGCGAAAAATGCGGAGAGGAACTAACTATTAACCACATTTTATTCACATGCGCAAGTCTTGAAAAGATAAGAAACAATTTTTTTGCAACATTTTGCAAATACATTCCTTTTCACCCTAAACTGATTTTAGAAGATGATGGACTTGTCGATTTATCTTGTGTTTTCAGTTTCATAAGGGAAGCAAATCTTTTACACAAACTGTAGAAAAAAAAATGAAGCATACTTCACTAAGAGAAACTGAAACCTTGTGCTAGGCACATCATCGTGTTGGCAGCTTAAGCGCCATTGAATATAACACAACCCAAGTTGTTAAAAGGAGACTTTTTAAACAAATTAGTTTTTAACAGACTCATTTTCCCATTTCTTGCCAAACAAAATTTTCACCTTGCTCGTGGCGCATGATAGCCATAGTTGCTTATGCGCCAAAAACCCCAACACAACAACAACAACAAAAATTTAAAGAAGGAAGTGCACAAAGCACATCATGCACCTCCGGGCTAACTAGCAACAACCAGCTAACATTGGATGCGTCTCTAGAGCTCCTACATCAATCGTAGCATCTGAACACGCCATGTCTTTGAAGTGCGTCAAGAAACGCATACAATCCCTAGTTTCATGGGACGCAGAGTGGGGCGCTCCGCTCAACGCTGAGCTATTGATGTAAGTTCTCTGTGAAAATCGAAGCACCTCAGGATGTGCAGATGGACTACGTCTTCCACGCCAGGCAGCCACCGAAAGGAACGAGGCTCCAATAAGGCACTGATACCGACTATGTAACTCGTCGCACCATGCGCGCATCAGAGCGGTATGCCAACCCGCTCTGTGTGCGATGAGGATCTTCGCAGACCAGCTCCTGAGACACGCTACGACGTAGTGCACGACCCTATACCGAACTGTGCATGCACCAAATTAATTTGAGCGTCTCTCATTTTCAGCACTGTCAGAAAGCGAGACGCGTAAATCTCGTAACAAGCTCTCACGCGAGCGCGAATCGTGTATAGGTGGTGTTGGTAGTACGCGCATACCAAAACGCCACGGACGAAATGCGCCAGTGCTAGGCAAGGAAAGGCTGAGTATGACTGGCCGGTGGTCAGAAATATGAATGGGCGTCTGAGGCAAGGGGTGGTGTTGGGCAAGGTCACAACCTCCATAGTCGACACATACGTTGAAAGGGACAGCGGCACATAGCGCGGTCTAGCCTGCTCGCAGGTGAACTACGACGCCATGTCCAAACGCGACCCATGCATGAGTTCGTGGGCATCAACAAGCGCAAAATGCTGAACCAGGCGCTGCAGTTCACGTGCGTTCCATGTCGGTCGCCCTCGACCAGGCCCTTGAACGTCTACGTATGAGTCTATAACACAATTAAAATCGCCCACTGTTATTACATGGCGGCCGTCTGAAAAGTAAACATCCAACCCTTTAAAGAAGTTAATACTAAGGCTGGAGTCCGCCGGAGCATAAATGCACAAGATGCGCAACCTCACAGCCGCCAATAAGCAATCGAACGCTAGCACACGCCCAAACCCGTCAAATGTGAAGTGATGACCGCGCAAAAGGGATCTGTTTAGCACCACAATGCCTAAGCCACTCGAGCGCGAAGCGGCGAACGTAAAGAAGCACTCCAAATGAAAATCGCGCTGAAAGGCCAATACATCAGAAAGAGTAGAAAAATTTGTTTCCTGAAAACACAAGATATCACAGGTTGTTCTGAAAGCCAAATCTACTATTTCTGTCTGTTTTCGCATATTACAAAAGCCCTGGGCGTTTAAAGAAAGAATTTTCAGTTCTAGTGACATATCGGCTATTGATTTCAGAACACCATTAAGGCAGATGTGCGCCTAAGGTGGCATCACGAGAGTGCTTTGCACTCACATTAGGTGGAGCTTTCCGGCCCTCCTGAAAAAGGACGGGACTTCTTGGGAGGGTGTTCCTCCGGGCGACATTCTTGTGCCGCATCCGATCCTGAGTTCGGCGACGAAAGACAGCGCTTATAACCTTCTCGCTGGAGCTCGATGTCCATATCACGCTCACTGAGCGTTGAAAGCGACGGGGAGTGTCCGACACCACGGCTGAAAGAGCTGCTGGAATCGTCCACATCCTGTTTTTGACTCACAACCTCCGATGACTCCTTTAAGTCCTTTCGTAATGCCGGTAGCGTTTCCACGCGCCCAGTTTGCTTCTCCAATGCTCCGCGAACCTTAGAAACGCCAGCAGGGGCCGGCGTCACCGTCAGCTTTATAATACGACCAGCCTGCGTCCCGAGGGCAAAGCTGGTTTTCGGTAGAGCCAAAGCATTAGATGCCGGCTGCACCTTGTTTCCGCGAACTCCATGCTTGGCCTGGACGCCGCGAACTTTAGACGTGCACTGAGGTTTTGGTGACGATGTGGCAAGAGCTGCCTCGAGAGCTGAAGGGTCACACGATGATTCTGGGACCACTGCGGTGTCAGCCGCGTCCGCGCAAGCAATCTCAGGCTGGGATGGACCAGTCGTATGCTTGTCCAACGGCAGGTCATCACTGCTGGCCGTTCCTTCCGCCAGTGTACCAGCAGTCAAATTCGGCAACATTTTTGATGTCGTGCCCTCCACAGAGTCTATTTGTACTTCCTCCTTTGCCTTTAGCCGACTTTGCTGGCTTGGCAGATGGGGCCGGTACTGTAGGCTTCATAGGTGTAAGCGGAGGAAACGCACTTGCCGCTGCGTCTGAGTAGGAACGGCGCACTGGGCACTTCACCGTCGGGTGGTCATCACTGCAGCGTCGGCAGGGCAGAGCGCAGCCTTCGCCTTGGTGACTTGGATACCACAGCGTCCACAAAAAAGCGCTGAACACTGCGCCCGAAACTGCTCCGAGGATCGCATCTCCGGCAAACACCGCTGCATACCTTTGTAGGCAAACGTTACGCGATGCCCAGCGACGCGTAGGTAGTTGGGTGCTGGTGACGACGCAGACATCTCCATCCGAACATACCGCCCCCCAGTAAGAACACCCTTACGGGAGCCTATCTGGCCCGCATTGACAGACAGGACTTTGCCATGCTGGCCAAGGACCTGGATGAGTGTTTCGGTACAAACGTAAGAAGGCAGGAAAAGGCAGGCCACGGGGGTAACTTGAGGCCCAACAGGGACGACTGGTATATGCTCGCTGCCGATGACGAGGTAGCCGGCGTCAACGATAACAGACATGGATGCCATGCTCTTGACTGTAACTTGAAAAGACTGGGCGCCCATATTCTGGACACAGTAAACATCGGGTAAACCCACTATTGAGGCCACCACGTCGACGACGGTCTCAGGACTGGTCCCCGCAGGGACGACTATGTCGAAGACCTGAGTCTTCTAAAGGTTTCACGGCGTTAAGGGCGCCATAGTGACAAAATCACGGGACGTCCCTAACATGAAAAATGCAGGGACGCCCGCCACTAATCAAGATCGAGAATGCGTGAGAAGACGGAGAGTGTAGCGGAGACACCCGAACAAAGAGGAACGGCATGCCAGATAGTGGTGTCAAACTACCAAAAATAAGAAACAGCGCGTAGCCGCCGAGATGAGGCTAAGAAATTCAGACAACGGGAACCAACATATGAGGATGTCAAGGCATGTCATTTGACTGAACACTCCATTCTGAATTTCGAAAGAGCAGCTGCGACCCGGACATTCGAAACAGGCTTTGTGAACAATCCAAATAGACACGTGTAGCATGTGCGAGGTGCTGTGCCACCAAATGGACTTGACACCGGTGAGTAACGCAATGTATGAGACCATGTGATTGGAGACTGCGTTGGTTCCACCTGCCGCTAGGCCACGTCCTATAGTATCCAACGTTGCACCCCCGGCGGTAGCTGCAGCTGCAGCTCCATAATTCTTCTTAGCTTGAGGAGCATGTGGCACAAATGCAGCTCCGCCCGGCCGTAGATCAACGTTGGGCTCAACTCTCGGTGTGTAAGGGCGTACCCAAACCGGCGCCCCAAACGTCGTTCTAAACGGTCTCACAACAGTCTCAGGGATGACGTCACTCAGGCTGTAGCGCTCCCTTACGGAGGGAGCGGGAGCAACCATCATAATCCAGCGACCATCATAATCCTACGGCAACCCCAGGCAAGGCCTCCTGCACCACAGGGGAGGGGGGTTGTTTCCGGGAGCGGCTTTTTCCCAGCCAAGGGGATCATTCAATCCGGCTTATCCCCGCCAGGGTGGGGCTGCGGTGCCTGTCCTCTTGCTGCACCTGCCAATTAGAGGGGTAGTACTTCCTCCCCGGGCTGCGCAGCAGGACTGGATTTCCGGTCCGCTTTGTGTAATGCCTCCGCAACCTTTGCGTGCAGCTCTGTCAGGGCGGTGACACGTCGCGAGTTGCGCGTCCGCATAAATAGGAGCCGCCACAGTCGGAACAATGCCAGCGCACCGGTGGAAGAGGCAAAAAGCAGGTAGCGTTGGGCCTAATAGAAACAAATTTTCTAAGCTTGAGAAGCATGGGGCACAATATGTTTATGTTCGGAGTTTAATTTCGAAACGAGCCGGACGTAGTTCAAAGCAATTAGTTCTGAAAAATTGTCTGCGAACGTGACGACTACCTCCACCCATCTATTTGAGTCTCCAGCTGAGAGAGCGGTGGCAGATGCGCGCAGCCACCGGAAGCTGCCTCGAGCCGTTATGAAGCTTTGCGAAAGTGAGAAGTGAAAAGAAGCAACTTGATGCGCTAGTATTGTCTTACGAAGCTGTGCGACAGTACCGGCTACTAAGGATTTAGCGAGTTCTACAGATCCTGCTTATCAGATCTACTTTGCAGATTCATTTAAAACGTTACGGGAACCGTTACAACTGATAACGAAGCCGTTATCTATCTTAGGCCAGTGACAGTAACTCATTCAAGCCGCTACGATGAAACATTTAGGGTTGTTTTACTGTGCTTTTGTTAGGTGAGTTTTGCTTTGTTAATGAGTTTGTTTACATGATTACAGTGAAAGTGTGCTCGTGCTGCAGTTTCGTCAGCCCAGACCTCTTCGTTGTGAATGCCCGTGAATGCTAAGTATCATGTTGATACTGAGGCATGATACTCATGTACGTGCATTTTCTAGATTGGTGTTTCAAATAAAGTATGTATTTCCTGCCGAATGTTCCGTTTTGTTGCGCGACCAATTTTGTGGGTGCCCTGCGCATGAAGCCCATTCGGCTAGTTTTGCTAACGCGCTTGAACTGCTACAAGACCCGATTCGCATGACAGGAGGATGCTCAACAAAATATACGGAACAGCTGGGTAACAGCAGCACGCTGCAAAACGTAATAACAAATGAGCAGTAGTTAGCTGCAGCGCTACGAGTATGCAGACGTTCCGAAAGCGCGCGTTGTTATGATGGATTGGATTGGCTTGTTGCGGCAAAAGTAGCTTGCGCAAGCAGGCCACTAGAGCAGTCAATCAGGGCAGAGTGGGCCGTTAAAAAGTCGATGCCGAGAATCACATCGTGAGGGCAGTGGTCGATTACACGGAAGAGCACAAGGGCAGAGCGACCACAAATGCTCACGCGCGCAGTGCACAGTCACACGACGGCAGCGACGCCTCCACCGGCGACACGAACGGCTGACGAAGCGGCGGGTGTGACAAATGTTTTGAGACGGCAGCGGAACGAAGAGCTGAGGACGGAAATTCGGGCACCAGTTTCAGTAAAGGCGGTAACAGGCACACCATCTACACAGATATCTAGAAATTTGCGACGGTGAGCGACGGTCAGCAGAGAATTTTCGGGCCGGGTCGTCAATGCAACTTCACCTCAGGGAGCTGCATTGATCAGTTTTCTGGAACAGAGCCAGAGAAGTGAAGGGACGATGAACGGCGAGGTTGGGAAGAGCGGAGGCGGCGGGTCTGGGGCGCGGCTGGACATGCGCGGGGATGGCGAGTTAGTCATGAGGGTTCATCACGGAAAGAGTTTAGGTGTGGTTCGTAGGCGGCTGGAATCATGATAGTAGCAAGGTCGAGGTGGCAGAACCTAACGGCCTCGGTAACGGCGAGAAATGTGGGTGGCACGTGAGCAGTTGAAGCAGATGGGTCGGTTATCCAAGGTTCGCCACTCTTCCGGGTGGCGGTAGGCCATCGCGTCGGGAACGGAGCAGTCTGAGCTACAGCAGCTACCACTGGAACTGTGGGATGGACAGATGGCCGCGCGAATGGCTCACTGGAGCTGCCGCTTACGGTCGCATTAAGCCCCACATTTGTAAATTCTTGGCGAACGACAGCTTGGATCAGCGATATAGTAGCGTCCCCCGGCTTAGAGGTGAAGGCGACGGGGGCCATAGCCTCCAGCTCTCTGCGAATAATCCTGGTCACGTTTGGCTGGTGTAACGGCTCTAGCAGTGTTGACAGATCCTCGCATGAAGAAATAGCAACTGTGTTTGGCAAGCGGTTGAAGCGAGGAGCAATACGAAGATGTTTAGCTTGCTCAAGCCGCCATCATACCTCGATGACGGAGTCGACCATCGTACAGTCTTTGCAAAAGAGGAGGCTGAAAGCATTGTCTGCGATTCCCTTAAAGATGTGGCCCACCTTGTCAGACTCAGACATGGCGATGTCCCCTTTACGACCTAGAGAGAGAGAGACAGTAAACTTTAAATGGTTAACGAAATTGCGTTGGTGATTTCCTCAGTCCAGGATACCAATGGCTTGCGCTGCCTTCCAGGCCCTGGCGAACAGGCTGCGCTACTCAGAGAGACCCTTGTGGGCCGGCTCTGCCTCCCACTCCGCTTGGCTTAGTGCTAGGGTTTTATATTTCTCTAATTGTTCTTTGCAGTCCTTGTCATGTAAAGGATGTCCGAGACTTCACCGCATGCTGTGCATGTGTTATTTTTGAATTTTTCGGGCCAGATTTTGTGGCGCTTTGCTAGGTTTGGGAATGTCCTAGCGTGTATGTTCCTCCTGACTACTACATGCAGCCGACAGGATAGCTCGGGCATACTTGCCTACTGCCCCAGAGCCTTCAACTCCTCTCACATACAGGGAACTATTAAAATACTTGCGACCTAGAGCTAGGCCTTCTTGTATCTAGGACAGATTTGATTCTGTCGGTGGCTGTGCTCGCGATGCTAGGTCTTTTTGTAGCGAAAAGCTTGATTACGAGGGTAAGAGCCGAGCTTCGCGTATGCCGCATCCGATATGCGGTAAGCCGTATGCGGTATGTAGTATGCCACGACCGAGTGACGTCACAGCCAAGGCCAGCTGCGCAGCCCCCTCGCCAAGCTCTGCGGGCATTGCAGATGCCCTAAGGAACCCATGCATTTGGTGGTCATCATAACTATCACCAGAGTCCCTTAATACTTAAAAAAAGTATTGCTATTACTAGTTAAGAGGTGTTTAACTAACACTAATCAGTACTCAGAAAGAACAAGTCATGGTTGGCTGTCGCTAACCAATAGTAATCGTTAGACGTTTCGAGACGTCCATAGGCGTCACATGGTGACGTCATTGGCCGTGACATCATGACCGGGTGGGAAGTCATTGTGATGTCACATGCGGTCATGTATAATTACTGGAAGTGATGATGACGTCCCATCCGGTTATGACGTCATGACTGATGGTGACGTCACCAGGAGATTCACGCATATACGAAGCTGACCCGTTCCATCCCTGTGCACCTGCCGCACCTTTCATTTGGCGCTTCCTCGAACACCGCACCACAGAGCATATATAGAAATATACTAAAAATAGTTAAGTCACTCAATTAAGATGTTGTCAAAGATGTGACATAACCCACCTGCTCGTCAGCTATGAGAACCAAGCGGGAGCAAGAGCGCTCCAACGCCACCGGGCGGCACTTCTTGCCTTCCACGAGTGACGTATGCTGCGCCTCTCCTTTCCTGTAAACGAATTGTTGAACGCCGGTAAACTTAGACGCACTCGACGTGGAAGCCAAAGAGAGTTTAGCTGCTAGAGCTGCTGGCGAACGGCGCTGAAGACTGGAAAAATTAACTTCTGATCCCGAGGTGGTCACTGCTTTTCGCTACGTATATCCAGGCATGGCAGAACTAAGCCATGTTTCATTTTTAGTGCCGAGCTTGCCTCCGATTGGCTTGCCAAAAAGTTCCCGGAGCTTCTCTTTGCACATATCCCATAATGTCATATATTCGTGCGTCTCAAACCAGACTCGCGCCATACCCGACATGTATAAAATAATGTTCGAAAGCATCAAGGTTGCGCCCCATTGATTATGCGTACTGACTCGCTTTTACATAGCGAGCCAGTCTTCGATGTCGACGTCATCGGTCTCGAAAAAGGTGCCCGGATCACGAAGCTGTGCTACGACGACAGTGGGCGCTGTTTGTGCTGCTGTAGAAGGGACTGCGTTGAACAGCATGGTGCTAGCACCAAGCTGGTGGCCACTATGGAGGTCCAGATTGTTGTATTGATGTCGCTCCCAGCACCTCCAACAAGATAGTACAAGGCGCACATCGACCTAGCTGCAACAGTTCACCGTCGGGGACACACTTGCAGGACTAATCGAGCATAGCTTCAACGTCGTCGTCCATCACTCGCCCAGCACTTCGTCATCATTTCTATGACTGCGTACCGTAACAATATTCTACAAAAAGGCCCTGGCACCCCATGCACCTAATGACGCTTAGCGCCACATGTTGGCCGACTTCGTCGTCGCAGCTCCGCAACAGGACGACCGAGCACCACCAGATCCCCAGCGTGGAAACAACGCCGACTTGCTCGACCTAGAGGATTCCTAATTATTTTTTGCATTTTTACACATTTGATTATTTGCATTGCCCCGTTTGCTTCATTTCTGCAACACCCGAGTTGCCGCGTCTTGTCAGGTGGCGAGTGTAGGGCCTTCGGGTCCTCTGCCGCTGAAATGCAAACATTTACAGCGCGCGCCAATACCCAGCGCTACACAGGGCATGCACGTGAGGGCAGACTTGATAGCGACAATCCGATAAGAAGGCCACGGAGGGAAAGGGTTTTTCAATCAGTCCTGCGTGACGAGCGTCCAATGTCTGCCTTTTGAAGCTGTTCCGGTGCTGATCTTTCTTTATTGCCTTTTTAGACAATTCCAACCATACAGAAACTGCTAACCAGGCCCATACAGACAGGCGCGGCGTGGTTAAAATGTTTTCAATCTAAGCAGTTCTGGATTGGGGCGTAAGTGCTCCAGTCGTGTGTTTTTCATTGAATTGCTTGTTCGCGCGTGCGTTTCTTACGAAGAAATTCTTAAGAAATTACGAAGTCCTTTGGGGATACCCTTGCGAAGAAGGAACGCTTTGAGCATCAGCTTTCACAAAGAGCCCAGCTGCCCGGTGAGACATGCACACGTTACATCGAGGAAATATTTAAATTTTGTCGCATTGTAAACCGGCAGTTTTCAGAAGATAGGGTAGGGCACCTTCTCAAGGGAATTGCTGAGAATGTGTACAACTTCCTTATATGCCAGGTAACCCTTGCCACAGTAGCAGATGTCATCAAGCAGTGCCGGGCATTTGAGGCGTTAAAGGCACGTCGGATAGCACCCAAATTTGGCCGTCTTTCTAATGTGAAACTGTTGCCGGTATAGACATCCGAAGGCTGAAGACATCGCTTCTACGGTCAGGAGGATTATACGCGAGGAGCTGGATATTCAGCGGCAACGTATAAATTTCGATGTATCTTACCCCCCGACATCGAGGTCCGTATCATGATGGGAACAACGCACGGCATGGGCTGCACAAAATAACAGCCAACACTCTTACATCAACGGCGTGGAGCGGAGCCTGCAACCAACATCGCACCCATATTTCCAGCAGCGTCCAGCCCATCCGGATGAAGTGCCTCGTGGTGCTCCTCGTCGCCCTTCTGTCGCCTCATCTCGGCCTCCAAGGGATCCTGAGGTAAACTACCAAAGCCACCAGCCACCCGTATGTTAAGGCTGTGGGGGCAGTGAAGATATCTTCCGCTTTTGCCCGCGTCGTCAATTTACCCGACCCCCTGTCCAACGAGCACCGCGCTTGACGAATGTGCCCAGTGGGAGCAGCAGCCACCCGCTACCTTCTATCGGCCCTCTTCCCCTCAACGCCACGCACAGAGTGACTCCCCTGCGTCCGATCGCAGCATCACTGCCCCACTGCAGCGACAACCCCGTTCGCCATTCCCACGTCGCCGTTTTGTTTCTCCACCGCTGGGAAACTAGGTGGTGCGACCGATGGAGGTAAGGTCGCCGGACGGCCAATTTCACGCATACCTCTACCTATCGTCATGCTAAAGAACAGTGTCAGTGTGTGCAGACAATGTTAAAACGGATGCTTTGGTTGACACTGGTGCCGCTGTGTCAGTTATGAGCCTTTCATTTAAGAACCGCCTTCGAGAGAAAGTCATGTTTGTGTGGGACAAAAACACTGCGTTTTGTGGAGTTGGGGGTGAAACGTTAGTCCCGGTTGGCCTGTGTTCAGTTTCAGGTGTAATTGGTGACGAGTACTATAGGACAAAATTCGTTGTGTTGAGGCGTGCCACGCATGCCGTTATCTTGGGTGTTGACTTTTTCCGCGAGTGTGGTGCGACCTTAGGCTTTAGTGCCGGTGAAATTTGTTTGCAGCCGAAAATTATCCCCGCATTAATACATAACATGTCTCAGAGTCATCAAGGAGTTCTCGCTTTGAAGGAAGATGTGCTGCTGCCTGCGATGACGGCGACATTTCTCCCCGTGAAATCACCTGAATCATTCATGGGTAAAATTTCAATAGTCGTCGAGCCAGATGTCTCGAATGGAGCGAAAAAAAAATATTTTGGTGCCACTCTCCGTCGTGGAGGAGGAGGATGGTCGCGCATACCTCTGGGCTGCGAACGTGTCAGAAGAGCCTGTTCGTCTTCCTTCTGGTTTGACACTCGCGAGATTTGCGAATTATGTAACTCATACCGTTGGAATTATTTCCGATTGCAGAGGAGCCGCGAAATGCAAGTCTGAATATTTTGAGTGCAGGGTCAACAAATCGCTCCCATCTAAGTGAACGTCGTATTCTGCAAGACATATTGACAACTCATGCCCAAGTGTTCGACTTTGCCTCAAATGATTCGGGTAGCCTTTTCCCAGCTTTTCGGCTACAGCACAAAATTAACACCGGAAGCGCACCCCCTATTCGCCAAAAATCTTACAGAGTATCCCCGGCAGGGCGCAAGATAATTCAACAACAGGTGGACGAAATGCTGCACAAAGGAATCATCCGAGAATCTTCCAGTCCGTGGGCCGCACCTGTGATCCTGGTACAAAAAAAAGACAATTCTTAGCGATTTTGTGTAGATTACCGTCGTTCGAATGCGGTAACAAAGAAAGACATATACCCGTTACCTCGCATTGATGACGCTGCCGACTGTCTGCATTCGGCGTCATATTTCTCCTCTGTTGATTTGCGATCTGGTTATTGGCAAATTCCACTACATCTATCCGAACGTGAGAGGACTGCTTTTGTAACACCAGATGGTTTATACGAATTTAATGTAATGCCCTTCGGATTATGCAACGCTCCAGCGACGTTCGAGCGATTTATGGACGCTATCCTTCGTGGCCTCAAATGGGAAATATGCATGTGTTTCCTTGATGATGTTATCATTTTTGAAAAGGCCTTCCAAGAGCACAATGAGAGGCTCCATAAAGTTCTTGAATGCATTGGCAAAGCGGGCCTCAGTTTGAATTCGAAGAGTGCCATTTTGGATAGCGACAAACTTTAGTTCTTGGGTTCCTCGTCAACGAGGATGGTATCAGGCCGGATACGCACAAGATTGCTGCAGTACGCGACTTCAAAACTCCACGCAACCTGAAAAGTCTTCGGAGCTTTCTTGGCCTCTCTTCTTATTTCCGCCGCTTCATTGCTGGTTTTGCGCAACTTGCCCACCCTCTTCTTTACTGCACAAGGATTAGCAATTTATGTGGACCCCAGATTGCGAATCCTCTTTCAATCGGCTCAAGTCTTCTCTATCTTCAGCACCACTGCTGCGCCACTTCGACCCTTCTGCTGTGACTGAGGTTCCCACTGACGCCAGTGGCGTCGGTCTCGGGGCGGTGCTTGTGCAGCTGTATAGTGGTGCGAACACGTTGTTGCGTATGCCAGCCGAACATTGACAAAATGTGAACGGAACTACACAGTTACCGAATTGGAGTGCCTCGCAATTGTGTTCACTGTGCACAAGTTCCGACCATACCTATATGGACGCTACTTCTCCATAGTTACTGACCACCATTCGCTATGCTGGCTCATCGGACTTCGCGATCCATCTGGTCGTCTGCCGCGCTGGGCATTACGCCTGCAACAATAAAACTTTGGTGTCGCGTACAAGAATGGATGACATCACAGTCATGCAGACTGCTTGTCACGGCACCCATTGCCGACTTCCGTTAACAATGAAGATGGCTTCGACGGGTGTTTAGCCTCAATAGCGTCGACGTTTCCTAGTATGGTGGCCTTTAGGCGAGAACAACGCAACGACCGGTCACTACAGCCTCTTATACAAGAGGCAGAAGGAAGAGCAGAGTCAACGCAGTTTACTTTTGAAGATGGGGTTTTGTTCAAGAAGAACTACTCAGTTGATGGTGCTGTCCTCCTTTTGGTCGTCCCAAAAAGTCTCCGTGCGCAAGTTTTGCATGCCATGCACGACATCTGGACATCTAGGCTTCTGTCGCACCCTGCACCGAATTCGTCAGCGTTTTTATTGGCCACAAATTTATAAGACCACCAAGTAATATGTTGCGACATGTGAAAACTGCCAACGACTTAAGGCACGCACCACCACGCTGGCTGGACCTTTACAACCCGTCAAGCCACTTACCTCACCTTTTGAAAAGATTGGAATTGACCTGCTCGGTCCTTTTCCAAACACTGTGGAGGGCATCCGCTATGTTATCGTCTGCGTTGACTATCTTACCAGATACGCGGAGACCGCTGCTCTCGCTACCGCAAAAGCTGCTGATGTTTCGTTGTTTCTTTTGCATTCCGTTATTCTTCGCCACGGCGCAACCCGTGTTCTTATAAGTGATCGTGGTCGGCAATTCACTGCTGATGTCGTGGAAGAGATGCTCCGACTTTGTGGTTCACACTACCGACACTCGATACCGTATCATCCGCAGACCAACGGTCTCACCGAGCGCACCAATCGCACCTTGACAGCCCTGCTGTCCATGTACGTCTCATCTGACAATCGCAACTGGGATTCAGTGCTACTGTATGTGACGTACGCTTATAACACTGCAAATCATGAAGTTACCGGCTATTCTCCTTTCTATTTACTCTATGCAAGAACTCCCCAAGTTTTCTTTGACACCATCTTCCCATTTTCCCCCAACGACGATGCGTCTGTTTCCCAGATACTATGCCGTGCCGAAGAAACCCGTCGTATAGCCCGCTTACGCACACTGGCTTCTCAAAATCGCTCAAAAGAACACTACGATCTGCATCATCATGCAGTTGCTTACTCCCCTGGAGCGTATACGTCTGGCTTTGGACGCCTATTCGCAAGTGAGGATTATATGAGAAGTTCCTCTGCAAGTACGATGGCCCCTTCATAGTGTTGGACCAACTGAATGACGTGAATTACGTTATCGCCAAAGTCACGACGGATAACCGCAGATCCCGCAAGACACAAGTTGTTCACGTGGCTCGCATGAAGCGCTGCCATCTCGATCTACCTAATTTTCTCGAGGACGAGAATCGTTTGCCCGGGGGGAATTGTTACGCCGTGTAGCGGCGCACTGAGAAGCAGCAGGAGCAGCAGAAGAAGAATTGGAGGGAGCGAGGCGCGCGCAGACTGTTCCGGTGTTTTTTCTGAGCCGTGTGCGTCCGTTCACCTCTATAAAAACCCATTCATCCGTTACAATATTTTTCTTGGCTTTAGCATTTGTGGCCGTAATTAACCGATCGCGCTTTAAACACGCTAAATCTTTTTCCAGGCTATCACGAGGGTTCACAAATGTCCCGTATCTTTATATTGCGTCGCTTTAATGGAGGCAAACCTCAATATATCATAATTTACTAGTGCAGATGTGTTTTTCATCATCTAAGAACGCTTGTAAGTTTTCCTACATACAGATATATCCGGTGCACTAATACTTGTAATACTGGGCGTTTTACCTTAACGTGCTACCAGCGGAGCAGCGACGTCGATGAATACACTTCCGACTGAGCGGTTTCTACATGTAAGCAGTCGAGAAAGTGTCGCCCGGTGTGCGGCTGTCTGTGCATATTTCGCTGGTCAGCGATGCTTATTTTTTCTCAACGATATTTTTGTCATCGCTAGCGAAACGTTACGTTCGCGCTTCCACTTTCGCGTTGAAGGCGGCAGATCTTCAGTCGCAGATATGAAGACGCAGAGCAAAATTGTATGAGCTGCAGCGACTGTTACACGTGCAAAAGCGACGCGACGCGCGTATATGCTTGCTAGCGTACACTTTGACGGCTTCGTATTTTCGACGTATTTGTGAAACGAAGCGTGCTCTTTATATACAGTATAGTTGTATAATATGTTTGGTATCATGCTTATTTAGTGCGCTGGCGTGTCTAGCATGGTAATTCTGGTTTGAGCTTCATCGATCGGCCCGGATTCTGTTCAGGAGCGGATATACTCTGCCCGGTATCAGTTCCAGAAATGACGCGTTCGTCCGGTTTCCGGTTAGTTGACACAGGCTGAACCGAAATGAAGTAGCGCGGAGCTGTCATTCTGGAAATTCCTGTATGGTCCGTGGCCCTTGTTTTAGAAAAAAGACGACGCGAGGCTGGAAAAAGCATGCAGAGCTATAAAATAACACGACATTTGAAGAAGAAAAAGAAAATAAAAAAGAAAGAAAACAATTCGCATGCTGTGATTCAAACGTAGGTCTTCTCGGCCGGCGAGCAAACGTTTTAATCATTACACCACGGCGGGATGCGGTTGCGGCGGCTATATTTCTGCTTATGTGGTCGACATGGCTCTTTCGTACTTTGTGTATTTTTGTAGGATGTAGCATAATTGAGGTCGTAATTGAACGATCGTCCTGTAAACAAGCTGAATCTTTTTCCTGGCTATCACGAAGGGTTATCCGTGTCCCGCATCTTTACAATGTAATGCTTTCTTGCATACAATCCTCAGAATGGTACAATTTACTAGCGCTGATGTGTTTTGTCATCGTCTTCTAACGCATGCAATTTTTGCTACATATAGATATATGCTGTGCACCAGCACGTCTAATACTGCTTGTTTTAGCTTAACCTGCTGCTAGCGGAGCAGCGACGCCAATGAATTTACTTCCGACCAAGTGTTTTGCATACGTAAACACTCAAGGAAGCGACTCGCGATGTCCGGCTGACCTGTGCAAATTTCGATGGTCAGTGATGTGTTTCATTTATTCTCGAACGTATTTTATCCTCGCTAACAAAACGCTACGTTCTTGCTTGTACTTTCCAGATGAAGGTGGCAGACCTTCAGTCGCAGATATGAAGATGCACCATCGTACAAGCTGCAGGAAAAGTTTCACGCGCAAAAGCAAAACGCGATGCGTCTAAGTACTTGCTAGCGCACACATCCACGGCTTCCTATCTTCAAGGTATTAGCGAAACAACGCGTACTCCACATACACAGAAAAGTTGTAACGTATAACATGTATGGTTTCATGCTTATTTAGCGCGAAGACATGTTCCGATGTGTTCATTATGTTTGAGCTTCACAATCCGCCCGATTTGTGTTGAGAAGCGGAAATACTGTGTCCCATATCAGTTTCATTCATGGGGCCTTATCCGGTTTCAGCTAACCGGACATGACCGGTCCTGTATAAGAGCTCAATACGGGACTGGTTCGCTCTGTCTCATATCCATACCGGGCTGGGATGTCCTGTATGAGATGCATACTGGAATTGGTCTGCCCTATATTAACTCTATACCGGATCGGACCGTATGGAGATTCATACCGGATATAGCCTGGCCGATATAAACCCGTTTAAGCTTTATACAGCACTGGTCCGACTGGTACGAAATATATACGGGATAATGCAGGACCGGTTTAAACCCGTTTGAAGCAATACGGGATTTTTCACTAGGGTCGCACACCGCCCTCTTGCTGGGGTGAAGACGGAGGCCTTCACCGTGGATGCGAACCGCCAAAAGGGGCGACAATTAAGAGAATACGGTTGGCATGAATCGCAATTGGCAAGTATTCGTAGATCATGACTAGCAGCTAGAGCCGGTAGCAGACAGGAGGTAAGTATACAACAGTTGCATCTTACCGGTATTCACCTATGGAGCCGCTCTTGTTTAGTAGCAGGCCAAGGACTGATCTTGGGAACTGCGGGGATGCGCTTCCCCGATGCAGTCGCGATTTTTATGTGATCGCACTCCCGAGGGGGAGCGCGTTTCTGTCCCGGTTGTAATGGTGTGAGGACGAACAGCTCGGATTTGGCGGGTGAGCACACTAGGCCTGTGCCATCAAGGTGTTGCTCGTTGGCAGTAACAGCCTATTGGAGCTGCTGCTCAATGCTGGCGTCGGTGCTGCCTGCCGCCCCCAGGTTAATGTCGGCGTAGATCGCATGCCGGACGCCGGTCCCTTCTACTGCCCTCGCTATCCCGATCATGACAAGGTTGAAGAGCAACGGCGAGATGACTGAACCTTGCAGGGTATCGTGCTGCCGAGCTTGTGTTCGGGGAACTTAAGGTCTCCGGCGTGCAGTTCCACCGTGCGGTTGGTCAAGAAGTCTTGGATGTAATTGTAGCTCGCTACCCCCATGTTGAGTCTCGATACTTGTGCTAATATGGCTGAGTGTTTGAATTTGTGGAATGCGCTTTGTAAATCAAGTCCCAGAATTACTTTGCTGCCTTGTCTTGTCGATTATTTTTTGTTTGAGTTGTAGAATAGCGTCTTGTGTGATGAGTATGCGCCTGAAGCCGATCATTGTATCCGGATATAGGTTTTACTTTTCCAGGTACTCCTGCCACCGGTTGGCACCTACGTGTTCCAGCACCTTGCCTACGCAGGACGTGAAGGAGATGGGACGCAAGTTGCCGATGTCCGATGGCTTGCCCGGTTTCGGGACTAGGATTGTTCTTGCCGTTTTCCACTGTCGGAGGAGCTTGCCCGAAAGCCACCATTCGTTGTAGTAGCGGCCGGGTTAGGGCCTCGATCGATGCATAGTCGAGGTTGCGTAGCATCTTGTTGGTAATAAGATCGGGGTCGGCTGCTGAGCGAGTGTATAGCTCGTAAAGCGCTACCCGTACCTCAGATAAGGTAATAGGGAGTTTTAGAATAGGGGGACCCAAGGCTTGGGGTCCCCAAGAAAATAGCGCGCGGCGGCGCAACGTGCTAGCCGAGCGGGGAGTTTTAGAATTGGGGTTTTCCCGACGCAGCGGAGCCGGGCTTGCGTTAGTCGATTGCAGCGCCACGACGGTAGCCAAGGAAAAGCATTTTAATCATATAAAAGCCAAAAACACTATCTTATTCGTCAAAAAGTACTATTATTGCGCAAATACTATCTTAAGACTACCGGTTGTATAAACCGTTTTCGTCAGACAAGACGAAATCGGCCAATTGTCAATCCAGGCCGAGACGGTAAACCTCGTTTGAACCTTCCGCGCTTTCCGCCGTCTGGTCCCCATGGCAACCAAAGGAGGCGAACTCGCTAAGCCTAGCAGCTCGGTAAATCCGGAAGCAATCTGAAAATATAGTGCGTTTTATTGCTAAAATTTAGTTGTGCGGGCATCATGAGACATAGCATAAGCTTCGTTGGCCTTTCGTTTTCCATGAGCGCGTGACACCATAGAGCGGTGACGACGAATGTGTGCCGAGGCGAGCGGCCGCCGCTTGGCCGAACGCCGCCATGTTGCCGTAACCCAAGCGACCCAACGGCGGCTTGGGGCGAATACGCTATTTCCGAAAAATAGGGGCCGCCCCTAGCGTTAACCCAAGACCCCAAGCGCGCCTTACGTTCTGCGCATGCGCATTTCGACGCCCCAAGCTCCTTGGGGGCCCCAAAGCTTGGGGACCCCTATTCTAAAGCTCTCTAATGTCTCGGTCGAGCCACGCGTTGGGCAGCCCCCCGTATGGCGGGTTGGTTTCCGTTGGCGTGTGTGGCAGATACTTGGCTTCCAGATTCTTGATAACGACGTCTCTTCCTTGTTGTGTGGTGGTGTGTATCAGGCAGGCCAGGCGATCGCGCTGGTGTGACTTGGTCTTAGTTTCGTTTAGGAGGTGCCGAAATAGATTCCATGTGCAACCACGATGTAGTTGCCCGTCAGCTCGGTTGCAGACTTCGTTCCACTGCTGACGACACATGACCTTACAGTGATGTAATGGCCCTGTTTATGTTGGCCACCTTCTTTCTCAATTTGAGACTCAGTGTTGCCGCTTCCAGCGCACCTGTATTGAGTTTGGCCTCGATCAGATGAGCCAGACGACTGTCCATAACTGTGATGTCCTCGTCCGTTTCAATGTTCTTGGTGGCCGAGTGCACTGCATCGCGGAGCTCTGCCGACCAGGTTTCGATGTCTGTGATGTCTTGCACTGTGGTTGATCGTACCTTACGGAAACCAACCCAGTCCGTCCACTTGTGTGTAATTATGTTGCCCCGCAATTGATTGGGAATCGTAATTTCGAGAATGTAGTAGTCACTGCCCAGGGCAACGCCGGTATTGCGCCATGTTACTTCGCCGGTGTGATCGTTATTGATGAATGTAAGGTCTGCTGTGGTGCCTCGTGCTACGGAATTGCAGATTCGGGTAGGATGATTGGGATCCGTGATCAGGGTATAGTCGTGGTCTAGGGTATCCTGTAGTAGGTCCCGTCCCTTTGACGTGCCTTTCACATAACCCCACGCTCGATGGGAGGAGTTGAAGTCTCCTCGAATCAGCAGTGTTGCCTTTGGATTGGGTGCTGGCTTTGTGTAGTAGGGTCTTGAATTTCTGTGTTTGGTGCTTGGGGTTACTATAGATGTTAGCGATGAATAGGTTGTCTTTCCGTTGTTTGCTTGGGATGATTTTGGTAAACGTGTATTCCACCCTGCTGCGGCCGTGTCTGAGCTGATGTGCAATGAACGTGAGCCCTTTGCAGACGAATGTGCAGACGCCTCGTCCCTCCGCTGGGCTAATGTGAGCGCGATACTCAGCGAAGGTTGGGTTCGCCGTCACCGTTTCTTGCAGCAGAATGACGCCAGGTTTCTTGGTTACCATGGTGATGTGTTGTTGCAGCACTGCTCCCTTGTTGTTGTAACTGTGGCAGTTCCATTGCCAGACCGTAAGGCCCGGTAGCAATCCTATTGTGGCTTGGGTCTGGCACATGGTAGTGATGGGGTTGGGCTTGCGTCCGTTTATGAAGATATGGGTGGTTTGCGAATTGCACAGCAAAGATGGGGCTGAATACTATGGGCTTGAGGGTTTGTTTAATGAAGTCGAAGCGCTCCTGTATGGTTCGGTAGAACGTGGTGATTAGTTCCTCCGGCCGCGCCAGGCGTTGGTCAGATACGGCAGCCGTGTTGGCGTAGGTGTTGGTCAGCGCTTCAATTTTAGTTTCGAGCTGAGTTTCCAAATGGGTTAGGTCCTGATGATGTGATGAGGTGCGTGCTCGTTTCTTGGGGGTTGGGTCAGTGGTTTTCTCCTCTTCGGGCTCGTCTTGTGATATGTCCATTGATTGTGTGCTTTGATGTGATGGCGTGTCGGTGTTCTCGGGAATAACGGCGGGTGTAAGTGTCTCGGGTGACTGAGCTGGGCCACTGGTTGGCTGTGATCGCTGTGCTTGTAGTTCTTTTTTTTTTGACGTCGGCTAGCTGTTGGGTAAGCGGACGCGTGGTTTCCAACAGCGTCGCGTTGGCGACACGGAGTTATTCGAGTTCCTTGTAGTAGGGACTGGTAGTCCATGCCTGCCAGCTGCTCTGTACGCTTCGGCCACTAGGGACGCTGTTAGAGCTTGCGTTGCTGCATTTAATTTCGCCCTTTGCTGCGTCCGCACAACTGATTATGTCACCGGAGCGCGAATGATTAGCATCGCGTCTGTACCTGTGACGGAACACGGCCATGCGTAGTCACGGCCATGCGAAGCGCGACGCGACGCTCTTCGGGATGCGGTACGGGAAGCACTGCGCGAGTGAGAGCATCCAAGGCATGGAAACGAGCTTGAGTCGACTGCTTCCTTTTGCTGTTCTTCGACGTTATGGTGTCACACCGCCGTCGCCGCACGACGTATGAAACTTTGTATTTGGCTTCGCAGACGCGGTCCCCGGTGGGGTGTTCCTCACTGCAGAGCTTGCATTTGGGGACACATGTGTGGCCTTCTCTTGGATTAGAAGCACCGCATGCAAGGCACACACGTGCTTTTGCTGTAGGACACACATCGCGCCTGTGGCCGACCTTGCCGCATACTTTGCAAACTTCTATTTGCTTCTTGCAGATACTGCACGGGTACAGCGTGGGTCCATATCGCACATACTTAGGAACCTTGATACCGTTGAACATACGATGACTGTCGTCGTATTCCCGATACGCTTCGCATCAACGGCGAGGGGGCTGTACTTGGTCACGACCTGCTGCAGTATTTCAGCTTCGCTCTCTTTGAGCGATATGCCCCTAATCACGCCCTTGACTGTGTCGTGGGCGGCCGTTCCGTAAACACTCACTTGGTACGTGTTGCCTTGGGCATTAATAGCTTGAATTCGAGCATACTCTTCTGCTCGCTCCTCGCTCGGAGTGCTGACGACCATAGTGTTCTGCTGTGTATTGGGACACACCGTATCCTCAGCTAGATCTGGCATCTCAATTCCTGCTGCCACCATGATGGCAGTAGTGAGGCACGCAGCTCCTGCCTTGGAAATATTGAGCCCTCCGCGGGGATGCACGACGATCATAATTTCTTTTGCTGGCATGGCGGGCATGCGAGCTGCACGAATAACTGCAGTCCTAACGCCCTTGATGAATTTAGGGTTTTTTTCTTAGAGCTCGGTGTATCAGGTTCAGAAGTAGACTCACCCGGCGTTCCTTGCAGGCGTGGTCGGCTCTTGTGTTCGCCGATATGCAGCTATCCGGCAAGCGTTGAAATTCCACGGGGGTAACTTCTTTTCTTGCTACTTGTACCTGTCCAGCAGTTAGTATTGTCCGGCTGATGATGATGGTGGCAAAACTGCAGAGTGCCTTGAAAAACAGCACTATGATACATTTTCACGTAACAGCAGTGCTGTCTGACCGCTAGAGACGGGTCTCGGTGACGAAAATGTGGTGTCGTTTGGAGCGTTCTGTAGTTCACGTGCGGACTAGAAGAAAGATATCAGCGAGCACCTCATACCCCGATTAAGAACACAATGTCGTTTGGCTGCTCGTCTGGTGCGCGCTCTCCTCCTCTAGCGGCAAAATTCCGAACGTATGTCAGGCGCGATGTCGCCGCGGCGCCTGGATTCACCATGCAACAGAGGCTGCGTGCGCTTTCTTATCTCCGCTTTTTGATCACACGCCCGTTGCGATCGTCTCCTTTCGCCCGTGGCAGCATAGACAAAGAGATTGGTAAAGAGCGGACACTCCCATAGGGCCCAGCGGCCCATTTGACTGTAGCGCACCAAGTGGCCGGCGGCAACTACTTCCGGTCTTGCTGAAAGGCGCGCCATTTGAATGCTAGCATGCGCTGCGCCCTTCCCTGCCCTTTTGGCGCATTATTTCGGTTTTAAATGGTCTGCTAGTGGTTCTATTTATTTTCAGCATGCATAAAAACATGAAACGTAGATTCCCAGTTCTCTAAACTGGCCATCAACGCAGCTGTGTCACAGCCATTGCAAAACAGTATTGCAGAAAAGGCGCCAAGTCTTTGTGAAATGAACATTTATTTTGCTGCATATAAAACACACAAGAGACGCAACAGATGTAGACGGATGCATTGACAAAACGTGGCACACATTAGGCAATGTGCACAGTACAGAAAAATAAAAATACACAAAGGCGAGAAACAGCACTTAGCTAGAGACAAAAAATAGCATAATGTTGATTTCCGAATTACGGCAAATGATATGTAACAAAACAGGCATTTTACATGAACTACACACTCCCGGTCGCGGCTACCTCAGCAAGGGTAACTTGTATTGTTCTGAGCAGAGAGGAGTACTAACAAAATAACGGCTTGAGGGGCAAGTTGGTGCATCATCGTATTCAGATATGTGGCGCAAATAAACACAAACACAGGAGAAGATACACAGCACACGCGCACACTACCAACTGTAAGAAGAACCGGAAAACACTTCCTCTTCTACACTCAGGCACGTCTCAACTTCCTCTTCTTCTCATTTTCCTCTTCTTTGCCCAGGGGGAAAATGGCACTCACTTCCTCGCAGACCTTAACCTTGTCCAAACATGGCGGTGACCAATCTCTTCTTCCTCTTCTTCTATTCTTCCTCTTCTTTCCCAAGGGAATATTGACACTTTCTTCCTCTCAGCCCGAAAACATCAACCAATCATGACAGTCACAAAATCTATACCGTCTTGTAAATCCACACCTCTGCTTTGCCCAGCAGCTCCTACCACGCTGGACAGGCAAATATCACCACAAAGTCACAAGTCATTCACTAAAAACACCACCACACATATACAGTAGGACATGTCCATCTACACCCCATAAACTTAAGTAGTCCCTATATAATGAGCAACTTTATCTTGCCAATATCTAAGAAGCCACGAGGCCCATGTACTTGAGGGGAAAAAATTCAGTAAACTCCCATGGCCCCAAAACGTAAGATGAGTCCAAGAATACCAACTTTAGGCCAAGATTAACAGCTAGAGGCCCGATAATAATCTCATTCTTTGCATAACTCAGGAGGATTGCTCAATAAAATTAAATTCTTTTCTACGTAAACTCAACGAAGCTTCACTAATGCATCTCTCATCTTTCTTCTGTATCCAATACGCCTCTAAAATTTCGCGTGCCATCTTATCCCGACTCTTGCCTAATATGTTTAGCCTGCTGAACAACGGCTCACACTTGCACTTTTGGCAGTGCAAGGCTAAATTTGACCCTTTGCCATTTACTATGGACTTCTCATGTTCCCTCATTCTATCATTAATGCATCTGCCTGTTTGCCCAATATATAGATTACCGCACGTCAGAGGAACCTCATAAATCACCCCCACCCGACATCCAATAAAACTCTTAACATGCTTCTTATCGCATTGCCCTTTGTTTTTTCTTCCTATTATTGCACATAACCCACCCAGTTTATTGGGTGCAGAAAACACAACTGGCACCTCAAACCTACTAGCCACCTTTTTCAGGCAGTGTGCAACTCTATGTATATAGGGGATCACTTGTGGTCGTTTATTCCTCAACCTATCTGGCGATCTTTTTTTCCCTTTCATTTTTTGAAGCAAAGACTCTGCCACCCCACATATAATCATACCCGGGAAACCAGCCGCATCAAGTCTTTGTAATTGATTATTAAAGCTTTCCTCTGCCATATGTATACATGATTTTAACAAGGCCGACTCCAAACAAAGGGAAGCTATCCCTCTTTTTATAGTCTTTGAATGGGCTGATCCATATGGAAGTAGCTCTTTTTTAGCCCTGGGAAAATATTTCCAACACACTTCCCCATTACAAATTTTCATATTTAAATCAAGAAACTGCAATTTGTTGTCCACCGGTAGCTCATGAGTAAACGTAAGCCCTTTTCCTTGTATCTTAAAAATAGAAAGCACACTTTCCACACTATGACTCACTGCAGCGCCCTTATCCACAATGACCAAGAAATCGTCAACATATCTAAATATTTTAAAACCTGATCCATTAAGGGCTGTATAAATTGCTCTATCAACACAGGATAAAAAGATGTTACATAGAACTGGGGCAACACATGACCCTATACAAATGCCCCTTCTCTGCACATACAAATCAGACCCAAACGATACAACAGTGGACTTAAGGTAAAACTCAAGTAGGGCGAGAAAATTGTCCACATTGACACCAGCAGAGTTCTGAAAGTCTATAGTCCCATTACTTTCAATGCATTCCCGCACCGATTCAAACAATTCAAAATGTGGCACCGAATAGAACAAATCCTCTACATCAATAGAAAAAAAGTACCCAAGATTGGTTTGATCTTTTAAAAAATTGATCACTTCAAAAGAATTCTTAGTAGCAAAGGGATCATGAACCTCCAAACCTTTTAAATGTTTAAGAAGATACCGGCTGATCTGATGCTGCCACGCATCACGTTCAGACACAATACATCTGAAAGGCAAATTCGGATGTTCAAAGACTGGATTCGTATTATATGTCACACAATACACCCTGTGTGGGTTGCGGAAAGAAAATTGAAGGAAACATGGCGTCTAGTGACCCAGACAACAGAGTTTTTGTGGCTACGATATGTTGCCTTGCTGCCAAGAAAAACGGAAAAGCATACTGGAAAGCCGAGGCAGTTGGTTGTTTTGGGGGATATCGCTATTCCAGAAAAAATCGCTGATACCTTAAAGAAGGGCCCGAAATACAGTGTGCCGCCCAAGATTCCAGCTTGTGAGCTTCTGTCCTTGAACAGAAAGATAGCGGATAAAGCTGGTGAAGATCGGGACCGATGCTTACTGGATGGGCTTGATAGTATTATGAGGACGTCCTGGAACAAGGGCAAGGTACCAAAGGAATGTACTGCAGAAGTCGTGAAGTTTTTTGAAAGGAATAACCTTCGATTACTTCAAACGGACAAAGAAGGGGGTTTTGCTGTGATACCGGCTGGACTCTTTGAAGAGAAGGCGACAATTGCAATTGAGAAAAATTTTGTTAAAGTGAAGAAGAAAGTTTGTAGAACAAGAGCTATTGCGTTATGTAATGATATGAAGCTAACCAGGTTGGCAAAAGGGATCAGTGAATGCAAGAAGGCCTGTTTGGATGTGTTCTTCACTGTTAAGACTCATAAACCGGACTCGCCTTTCAGATGTATTGTGTCTGAACGTGATGCGTGGCAGCATCAGATCAGCCGGTATCTTCTTAAACATTTAAAAGGTTTGGAGGTTCATGATCCCTTTGCTACTAAGAATTCTTTTGAAGTGATCAATTTTTTAAAAGATCAAACCAATCTTGGGTACTTTTTTTCTATTGATGTAGAGGATTTGTTCTATTCGGTGCCACATTTTGAATTGTTTGAATCGGTGCGGGAATGCATTGAAAGTAATGGGACTATAGACTTTCAGAACTCTGCTGGTGTCAATGTGGACAATTTTCTCGCCCTACTTGAGTTTTACCTTAAGTCCACTGTTGTATCGTTTGGGTCTGATTTGTATGTGCAGAGAAGGGGCATTTGTATAGGGTCATGTGTTGCCCCAGTTCTATGTAACATCTTTTTATCCTGTGTTGATAGAGCAATTTATACAGCCCTTAATGGATCAGGTTTTAAAATATTTAGATATGTTGACGATTTCTTGGTCATTGTGGATAAGGGCGCTGCAGTGAGTCATAGTGTGGAAAGTGTGCTTTCTATTTTTAAGATACAAGGAAAAGGGCTTACGTTTACTCATGAGCTACCGGTGGACAACAAATTGCAGTTTCTTGATTTAAATATGAAAATTTGTAATGGGGAAGTGTGTTGGAAATATTTTCCCAGGGCTAAAAAAGAGCTACTTCCATATGGATCAGCCCATTCAAAGACTATAAAAAGAGGGATAGCTTCCCTTTGTTTGGAGTCGGCCTTGTTAAAATCATGTATACATATGGCAGAGGAAAGCTTTAATAATCAATTACAAAGACTTGATGCGGCTGGTTTCCCGGGTATGATTATATGTGGGGTGGCAGAGTCTTTGCTTCAAAAAATGAAAGGGAAAAAAAGATCGCCAGATAGGTTGAGGAATAAACGACCACAAGTGATCCCCTATATACATAGAGTTGCACACTGCCTGAAAAAGGTGGCTAGTAGGTTTGAGGTGCCAGTTGTGTTTTCTGCACCCAATAAACTGGGTGGGTTATGTGCAATAATAGGAAGAAAAAACAAAGGGCAATGCGATAAGAAGCATGTTAAGAGTTTTATTGGATGTCGGGTGGGGGTGATTTATGAGGTTCCTCTGACGTGCGGTAATCTATATATTGGGCAAACAGGCAGATGCATTAATGATAGAATGAGGGAACATGAGAAGTCCATAGTAAATGGCAAAGGGTCAAATTTAGCCTTGCACTGCCAAAAGTGCAAGTGTGAGCCGTTGTTCAGCAGGCTAAACATATTAGGCAAGAGTCGGGATAAGATGGCACGCGAAATTTTAGAGGCGTATTGGATACAGAAGAAAGATGAGAGATGCATTAGTGAAGCTTCGTTGAGTTTACGTAGAAAAGAATTTAATTTTATTGAGCAATCCTCCTGAGTTATGCAAAGAATGAGATTATTATCGGGCCTCTAGCTGTTAATCTTGGCCTAAAGTTGGTATTCTTGGACTCATCTTACGTTTTGGGGCCATGGGAGTTTACTGAATTTTTTCCCCTCAAGTACATGGGCCTCGTGGCTTCTTAGATATTGGCAAGATAAAGTTGCTCATTATATAGGGACTACTTAAGTTTATGGGGTGTAGATGGACATGTCCTACTGTATATGTGTGGTGGTGTTTTTAGTGAATGACTTGTGACTTTGTGGTGATATTTGCCTGTCCAGCGTGGTAGGAGCTGCTGGGCAAAGCAGAGGTGTGGATTTACAAGACGGTATAGATTTTGTGACTGTCATGATTGGTTGATGTTTTCGGGCTGAGAGGAAGAAAGTGTCAATATTCCCTTGGGAAAGAAGAGGAAGAATAGAAGAAGAGGAAGAAGAGATTGGTCACCGCCATGTTTGGACAAGGTTAAGGTCTGCGAGGAAGTGAGTGCCATTTTCCCCCTGGGCAAAGAAGAGGAAAATGAGAAGAAGAGGAAGTTGAGACGTGCCTGAGTGTAGAAGAGGAAGTGTTTTCCGGTTCTTCTTACAGTTGGTAGTGTGCGCGTGTGCTGTGTATCTTCTCCTGTGTTTGTGTTTATTTGCGCCACATATCTGAATACGAGGAGTACTAACGCTTGGGGGAAGGCCACACCGTTCACTCGTCGCATCTGCCGTGCTTCGGCTGCAGTTCGTGGGTCCATGCAGTGCTGTTGGAAAAGGAATGAACAATATGCAGAAGGTTGCAATGAAATGTAAGGCCACTGCACCGTGCACTGAAGACTTGGTGAGCAGCAGTTACGGTTCAGAACAGAAAAGCTGTCATTCGTAAAATTGATACAAAAGCTACTCTTGCAGCGTAGAAGTTAGAAAATGCAGTCTAGCCGAACATATCTGAAAATGCATTTCTACAGTGAGTGAAATAACAGCCACTAAATAATATTCCTCAAAAGCACTGAACAGCTGAAGCAATGAAGCTTGCAGCATAATAAAACATTTCTCACTTTAACGTTGTCCCGTTAAATGCAACGCGACACTACGCAAAACTAGCCGTTCGCAAAACCGCGGCCTGGCCTCACCGCGGCCGGCGAGCACGCCATGTTAGCTTGCCCTTCATACGCGACTTTGTGAAGCGCAGACCGCCGTGCTGAGCTAAACTGCCCGAAATTCCTCGCAGTTTGACAAGAGTGAAACAATTCACCTTGCGGTTGCCCTGTTATATGCGACACCACGCAAAACTAACCGTTCGCAAAACCGCCTCAAGCCAGGTCACGTCACCGCGACCAGCACGCCTTGTCATGCCTGTTAGCTTGCCCTTCACAGGCGACTTTGAAGCGTAGTCGCCGCCGTACAAAGCTAAACTGCCTGAAATACTGCGCAGTTTGACAAGAAAGTCAAGGATGCAACATTTCTCACCTTACCGTCGCCCTGTAAACGCGACACATCGGAAAACTAGCCGTTCGGCAAACCACGTCAAGCCTGGCCGCACCGGCCTGCTAATACGCCATGTTGGCGCAACGGCGTGCCTTGGTGCCTTCACATGCCACTTTGTCCAGTGTGCTCAGATTAGCTGTTGTAAATGCAGCTCAGTTTCGCAGGAACAAAACATATTAAACCTCGCCGCGGTTGAAACTGCCGGAGCGTCACGAACTGCGCCTGAACTTCTCTATGCCTGAACAGCCAGCGCCCCTGTTCGCGAGCTGCGAAACTGAATTGGCACTGGCCGGCGTGGTCATGGTAAACTGCTCCAAATGCAGCGTCATCATCATCATCAGCCTGATTATACCCACTGCAGGGCGAAGGCCTCTCCCATATTTCTCCACTTAACCCGGTTCTGTGCTAGCTGCATCCACTTGACCCCTGCGAACTTCTTAATCTCATCCGCCCACCTAACTTTCTGCCTCCCCCTGCTACGCTTTCCTTCCCTTGGAATCAAGTTTGTTATCCTAAGCGACCATCGGTTGTCCTCTCTTCGCACTACATGTCCTGCCCATGTCCATTTCTTCTTCTTAATTTCCACTAGAATGTCGGTAACTTGAGTTATTTCTCTGACCCACTCTGCACGCTTTCTATCTCTTAATGTTACCCCTACCATTTTTCGTTCCATAGCCCTCTGGGTTGTCCTCAACTTAAGTAGAACTCTCTTGGTTAGCCTCCACGTTTCAGCCCCATAGGTGAGTACAGGCAAGATGCAACTGTTGTATACTTTCCTCTTGAGCGATACCGGTAAGCTGCTAGTCATAATCTGCGAGTGCTTGCCAATGCACCGCAGCGTAGTTCAACAAAAAACGTTGCTCACCTTTACGTTACAAACCGCAGTCGTTCCGCGTAGCAGCCCACGAGAGATAACAATAAGCGGTCTGTGCGCTGTTAGGTTTGGGGTCGCGAGTGTCTGGGTAGCGTACCGCTGCCACCAGTTATTACGTGCGTGGCTCGCGTACTCAGCCCACCGCTGACGCAAGTTGTTACATGCGGCGCGCGGCCCCTCGGTAGCGTTGGCCTGGCGGCTCCGTGGACGGCGGACGGCATGAACGGTTCCAGCAAAGACGAGGCGTCTTCTAACGAAACAACCTTTACTGCAACATCATGAAGAAACGGGCAGTGAAGCTGACCCGGAGAGATTACACGCTCTCACACACCTGGTGTCTAGCGTCGTAACAACGGCGCGTCAAAGTAGTCTATCTCAGCGGAGTCGGCCGCTGCTTTATATAGGATTTCCCGTTCACAGGGAAAGGGTAAACCCTCACAGGAAATGGAGCGTCCAACAAGTCTGGGCAAGATGGGATGACTCATTCGCAGGTGGTCCGAACGCATCCCCTCCACCTCCTGCAGACAGGAGAGGGCGACGCACTCTCCCTCGAGCTCCAGGCTTGGCCAGCTTTTGCACACACACGCACGCACACACATTTGGCGCGTGGCAGGATCACGTTGAGACTTGTCGGCGGGAGGAAACGTTGCGCGGCAGATGAACGGCGCCGAAATGGCCGATCCGCTCGCGGTTCTGCCTGTTGCTATGCGGTGGCCGCGTCAGCTGTCCCACTTCTCGGTGGAGAAACGTAACAGCGCACAGGCGCGGCGGGACACGAGCAGACAACAGCTCGCTCCCTTCGGCAACTTTTTGTCGTCTGCTCCGGCGGGCTACCGCTGCAGCGAGTGCCGTCGCGCGCGCGTCCGCGCATGTCCCCGCTGGTGCCGCCATCCATCAATCGGCGGCAGCGCAACAAGTCGCGCGTCATTTCCTGGGGCCAGTTTTCGCCGAGTGTCCGCTCTTTACCAATCTCTTTCTCTATGGCGGCAGGGCCAAGCAAACGCCCGGCGGCAGCACCGCGCGCCTATTATGTAGTACGTCGGTGCGTAATTTTGCGATGTTTTGAGCTATGCGCGACTGCCTACCACCCTCAGAGTTTGTAGATTTTGGCGTGAGCGCGCAAAACCGGTGCCGCATCGAAGCATACCAGAGCAATGTCATGGTAGTAGCTTTTGAGGTTAACGAGAGAATTAATATTCTAGCGGACGGCAAAGCCAAATTGGGGAACTGACGATCAGTAGATACTTGTTAGTGGACTACACATGGTAAATACGCTAGTCAAGATCACAAATTAAGTCTGCACCGGCTAAGATAGCAAAGAAACAGCCGGAATAGCAACGCGTGAACATATTACGCGGTCGCCGAAGCAGAGACGGACCGAAATTTAGAAAGAACTTAACAGGGTTTTTATATGCTGAGCGCCGAAGCGGGGAACTTTTGGCCTTCCTAAAAGCCACTCGTGCGCACTTGGCTCTAAGGGGACAATTTACTTCGAATATTATCCCAAAATCAGTTCTGTCTAGTCATGTGCGAGGCGTAACGAACTGACCAGAAGAGGCGCATTTCTTCTGTTTAGGCCAGCTGACAACACGGGAACAATGAGAAAACGGGCTCATAAAAAGTATGATTATTGTTTAAGATCGCGCCTCATCGCGCCCATTTGCATTTGCTCGAAAACGTACACATAACTCCATGTGCAGAGACGCCGCACTTTTCTAGCATCCCATAAAAAGAAAAAAATCCGGGACAAGCTTTAATGTCAAATCTGTCTGTGCCGATGCTATGTTTCCGCAATGCTGTGACAGGGCGGCCCATAGTGCCAAGTTGGCAGCCAGTTATGGCGGTCAGGTTGCGCTTTTTAGCCAATCTCAAAGAACTGCCATTAGCTTACAATCTGCCAACCGGCACCGCCTCCTCTTTTCCGTCCACCTATTCCTCACTCACTTTAAAACCAAGTTGCGCTGCATGTCTGATGTTTTGTGGCCCTCCGGCTACCGAAGCTTCCATATACTACAAGAAGTGAAGATTTTGGAAAGAGTGGTATGTATGTTCGCCTCATTCAGCCCGTTTTAAGCACCCTTTCTTCCCATACGAAAAGAAAGTTAGTTACCAGCTTACCTTGCTTGAAGGCCCGGATTGACAAGCCCTCTAACGCTGCCGTGCATCATTGTAACATTGATACCGTCATCTCCTCCTGTCGAGGAAGGCGTCACCCACGAGCAGTTTCCCAAATGGTACCTATTATCGGGGTCATACGACTGTATCTTCGTGTTGAGCAGGATCAACAGCTTGTTCGATTGAGCAGAGTTGTAATCTAAGCAAGAGATTGTTGGTGAACCTTGGTATGTCACACTTGGTATAAGCAGGTAGCTTAGGCGACCACAAACGAAGTTGCAATGCTTAAAGCCATTTTAGAGTCATTTGGTTTCATATGTGACAAGAGGTTACATTCGCTGTGTTCAAATGCGATTCGTCTAACATGAATCTTGGGAAGACGGCCTCCGTAAAAAGAAGATGACGCTACGTTTGAGCAATTTTCCAATTGTGGGTTGTGAGAAAGAACAAATAGGAGCTGTTTGAGACATCATTTAAAACTCCCATAATGCTATGTGACAATAAAATTTATCTGAAAGATGCTATTTCAAAGCCGCAATGTTTCTTCTACGTTCATCGTGCTTCCATTCTCACATCCGCGACAAATGTTTTTGCATAAGAATAAAAACAGCCGAAATACACTCAGCCAAACTCTAGGTCGCTTGACAACTGCCACAAAATAGCGCATCTCTTTTTGCACCAAAAAAAAAATGAAGATTTCCTGCTACAGCTAAAATTCTTTTTACAATGAAATTACGGTAGTTTGTCGCGACATGTTTCGTTATCGCACATCACAATATGCAAACTATTAGAGTATCAATGAACGGTGTATTCATATGCGAAAGACAATTTTTAATTGTGTGAAGAACGTGAGGACAATGCATCACGCATTCCTTTAAACTCACAGCAAAATAGAGGTTAAGCTGTTGAACTGAGAAGCCGACTGAAGAAAGCTGTATATTCTACATACATTACTTCTTATACCGGAATTCTTTACATTTCAAGGTGACAGTAGTTTTAAACGGTCGCTGGTACATGATAGTGCTATTTTTGTCGCAAAAAGCTGGTATGTTTCATTTCTTGCATTTATTTCTCTGCAAATAGCTGTAGGCAATAAACATAAGCAAGGAGGCATTGCTGGTAGGAGACTAAATGCAAGCCGGAATAGGAAAATGCCACTTTTAACAGTTAGTGCGTTAAAACGAGGGCACTGGCTCTGGAATCAGAAATTGTGGTGTGCGGGCAAATATGAAAATAATAAGTACACCTATTCTACAATATGGCGGCAAGAACACTCAGATCGGCGGCAAGTAACTCTAGAGTAAGTAATGTCCACCTAGGTTCAAGCCGATTATTTGTATTTTTTCAGCGAACTGGCACATAGTGACCGTTTCTATATTTAGTACACTTTACCATATCTTCTATATTATTGAATATTATTACTTATTGAAACACTGTATTTTTCTATATAGCAATCATAGTTAGTTTGTCATTGTCAGAGTATGGTCACGATATTGTGTCAACATTTCATACGGAAGTTGATGCTTTCAGGTTCACCATTATTAAGGTCATGTATAAAAAATAAAACCCAGTTATATTAATAACATTTACCGCAGTGGCTGTAGGGCTATGGTGCAAAACGCACTGTTGATGCTTTTATCGGTTTACATAATGTGCGTAAATGTAAACTTTTGGAAAAAAGTACAGAGGCTGCATACTTTTGCTCTCACTCGTGTTGAGAATTCCTTCCGCCTTCCTAATAACCTTATTAGCAGCGAATTGCACAGATGAAAAGTTTATTTTTTCTTGTCAAAACAGACAATGCCAGGCAAGCATTCCCATTATTGTAAATGACAAAATATCTTTTCGTATCCTTCAGCTATCGGTTTATACGCTTTTTATTAGCGTGGTTTTAAGGAAACTTCAGAAGTAGAGGAAGGCTGGCGCAATGTTTCTAAACATCCTGTTGCCACTGACATTCAGCATCGAACACTGTGCTTGCAAGATTGATAACAAAATGTATGGTCAATTTACATCGGGCAGGAAATGCTGCAAAGTGACAGACGATCGGTTCTTGTTCAAGCGTTATTGTTTGTCCGCCATTTGCCTGTTCCCTCACTGCAAAACATTCTCACTTACCACTTGACTGAGCACCTACGCAAGCTGCGATTGACAAGAGCAGGTGTAGCAGCAGGAGGTCCATGGCGCTTTTGTGACTAACTGAAAAAAACGCCGTGGGGGTTAAGAGTTATATTTACAATACTGAACAAAATAATAGTATGTTTTAGTTTGCAAATCACCGTTCTGCGTTACTCTTGAAAGCACCGAAAGTTGACCCTTTTTGTTTCTAGAATTTTGGCCACTGATGATGGTATTCGAGCAGCTGCGATTGCTCCACTTCCTGCCCATTGTTTACAGGTTACTGCGTCTCCCGTAACCATTTTTACATGCAAGGATGGAAAGGTTACGGGCATAGTCATTTGCTGTAGAGGCTAATAGCCACGACATTGAAACGGGGTTAGATAGGCGCCCCACGAGCTTTTCCTGTACCACGAATTCAGTGCGCTAAGTCAATCACGTATATCTTTCTTGTTGCGTCGAAGCGATCCCTGTAATTGCACGTCCTTAGTAAGGTAGCTGAGGTTCGTGGCTGTCTGTCTTTTCACCTTTCGTTTATGAGGAGTTGCTTAATCATGGCGTTGTCGGCAAAGGTGAAACATCTACTGCCGTTGCGAAAAGCTCGCAAAGCCCGGTTGCTCTCCGCAAGCTCTTTTCAACAGGTTACATTGTTTGGCTTAAGCAGTTGTGGCTATGGCGGTAATGAAATGCAGAATAGTTAATATGCGCATGTGGCCAAAAGAAACGCTGGCCTGACAAAAAACGTATGAGCAGGCGCGCATTTTAGGGCTTCCTGAGGGTGTGTACAACAGTCTGTTAAAGCGAGAAACGCCATGAGCTGAAAACGGCACAGAGTGGCAAACAAGATATCGCCGGCGTCGGGGGCCTTCTATGAACGAGTGTGCAGCACCTTAGTGCCATCATTCAGGAGGGCGCGGGAACCTGAGAGAGTGACCTCGTCTCGTGAAGTCTCGATCGTTTCCAGGATATTCATGTTTCGATGCCCACGTAGATACAAATCAGCACCCAGATGAAAGAAAATCGGTTATACGGATTAAGGACAGTCGGTGCCCGAATGTTGGTTCCCGGTTCAATTCGGACGTTTCCTCAAGGTCGCTGTCAGTGGTAAAATATGCATCAACAAGTATGTGTACAACGTACCACTCGGAAGTGACAATGGTTTAGAACTAACGAAAAATGCAATGGAAAGCGATTATGGAAGAACAAAGTTAAAAACAAACTTTAAGGAGAACATATGCGCCAGGCAACTTTTGCAAGAATAACAACGCATCATTGCACTAAAATACATGAAATTGGAGCGATTAGCTTCACAGTACGTTCTCCTCGAGCACACCCGCCAATGCAGCAATACTTTCTTGTTAGAGAATAAAATTACAGCCTGATGTAAACAACAGAAGCCAGGAAGGAGACATTAACGAAGTCGCAATATATTTACTCTGTTGAGAACGCACAGCAAATCTCTCAATGTCATATTCTCTGAAATAGTTTTTCAAACATGTCGTGTAGGCAGCATTTGCACTAGCGAGTCTGAAAGAATGGTTTATGACACAACATTGCATTTCAGCCACACATTCCGGGCTGAAGCAGCGCACTCGTCAAATTTGCTTTTGATGGCTTGGTGAATTCGTTTACACTGCTGCATTTCAGAATTGCCACCGTTCGTTATTTTTTTTTGCAACTAATGAGCTTTACCTATAATATTACTTTGCCAGTATCAATCATTGTTTTTTCTTTAGAAATACGGCCCCTTCTGAAGGCAGAAGAGGTGGGAGGATATAGATGCACCAGAGGCTAGCATTTGGGAAAAAATTATTTTCATTTCAAGGTAACAATAAAGGCCCTCATCATGAGTGTGCTACACAGGAGGAGGGTTTAAAATCAATCATGAAGATACAAGAAGAAACATCTGACATGAGGAGCTGAACAAAAAACAAAACAAGAAGCACGCACTAATAGTCATCAAATGTAAAAATCTTGCGGAGCAACAAAACGCAAAATAAAAAAACAGCAACATCATTAAAAGAACGAAAAGCCAAACCATTATGAAATGCAGAAAAAGACAGTATTGGGAAAGTTATCTAGAGCTGTAAAAGAATGCACCCAAGAACAGAGAAATACAAACATATAAGATTATACATCAGTAGATTAGATTAAGAAGCGATATAAACAGAAAAATGAGTACATTTTGAGTAGAAACCAATGCATTTGCTACAGAAAGCTAAAAAATGTTTGAAGAAAAAATTATTTGAGACAGCTCATTCCACTTGATAATCCTGCGTAGAAAGAATGACTGCTTAAACAAATTTGTGGGCTCCGCATGAGGGGGTCACTTATTAACATGAAGAGGAAAGTTACATTACATTTTGTAGTAAATGTTCAGGGACTTGTTGCAAATTGCCATTAAAATTATATTGCGTAGTTTTTCACGTAATTTCCGGCGTTGTGATGGTATTTCACACAATTGGTAGTTCTAAATTTATTAATTATGAAAAAAAATGCAAATCTTTGAACTGCTGACAGCTTTTGTTTGCTTTTTGTATAGGAGGGATCTGGTAACAATGAAGCGTGCTAGAGATTTCCTAGAATGAGTGGTTTCTAGGTTTCTAGGCCGCAAAAACCCGCGCTCGCAAGTAGCAGATGACCAGGTATTAGTAACGTTATTAAATCAGGAAGAAGTGTCAGCAATTTTAACTACCGAGGATTTATATTCACGTACTTCCACTGTTAACAGCATATGAAGAGAAATAGGAATGCTCTTTGTATTAGAATAAAACCACTGCTATGATTCACGTGTTCAGCGGCATACTCGACACCGCATGCCATTTACTAATTGCCCCCAAGCTGGTAAAGGGCGTTATTTGACCACTTTCACAAGTAGAAGTTAGGCGCATAAAAAGTGATGCACGTGGATATCGGGATGAAATCGAGTAGTCATATCCTTTTTTTTTTAATTGAAACAATACCCTTACAACACTACAATATGCTCTCGGATTTTGGACCCATAGCGAAGGGCTAGTGTCGGGTCCATACACAATACAATACAAGCAACTTATCTGCAGCATGCGACGACGAACACATTCCTTCATGAAATAAAAATCAAATCACAACACTTCAAGAGAAAACAAGGAAAGCGAACACAATACACTCAACTTCAAAACAAAAACAACATAATTTACACCATAACTTCACATCTTCATCACGAAACTTTTCAAAGTTTGCAAACAATTTGGTCTCATTTTATTGCCATTATGAATGCCATTCCTAATCAAAGGTTCACTGAATTCTATTACACGTTGCCCATAACTATTGCGACCCACTGGTGCTTGGCAGCAATGCTCAGGTCTCTCTGTTTGGACGTACAAATATGCTCTGAACAAGTTGTTAATGAAAGTATAGGGCATTGTGAATTGTATGCGCTGCTTGTAAAGTGTATATCGAGTGAAAAGGAAGAAAGCAAGTTGACTTAAAGAGTGGTTTGCTAGAGTCACGCATTTTTGAGCAAGTAATAATTTTTACCGCTATGAAAAAGGTGGCTAGGTCCCAATACACTGTTCTGCGGAACATCTGATGAAACTGGGAGTCTGTTCGCAAGACCTCGATAATGGAAAGGGCTCTTTGTTAAATGAAGCCATTTATTCTTATTATTATGAAGCGAGAATACGGAAATTTCTACCGTTTTTACAAGGGTCTCCTATGAACAACCTGAAGAGCCTTGCTAAAATCTAAGAAATTGAGATTTCCTTCGTTTTATGAGAAATAAACTGATTCACGTCAAAGAGGACTTGTTACTAGATCGGCACACATAGATAACTCCTTAATAAGTCGATTCTCCAAAAACGCATGTCTTTATATTGAAGAACATTAGCATACAAATGTGATATGATATGCATTATTATTTACAGCATGTATAGGGTAAAGTTGTCGGACGGCAGGTACCACCAGGAGGCGATCAGATTCCTTGTGCTCCGCTATGAATCGAGCTAGACACCAGGCATCCGGTAAAATGCAATGTGTAACCAGATGCGAGAAATTTACATTTGTATGTCGTATACAGGTTCAGCATAAGTGCAAAGAAAGGAATGGGGAATGTTATCAAGGCCCATCTGATTTTTCTTTCAGATTTTGTACGCTTGACATGATGTCTTTATATGGGTGTCTTCGAATGCAACAGACTTATCCAGCAAGCTGAATTCCAAGTATCACGGGGCCGCTCGTGTGATTGCACTAGCATGTTATTTATTTAGCAAACTTGCCATAAGGCATAATACTGCCCTTCCGAATAGCCCGTAGACCTGCTAGCTCCCTTCACAAACCTTCGCCACCGCTGACATAAAATCGTCCATGTCGTCCACGCGAAGCCATATTGGAAGCCAGCGAAAATTTGATCACCTTGAGTAGCCAGGGTGGCTCCCCCTTGATGAGCAGGTCAGACTGTAATGAAGTTCGTCCGACCGGCTGGAGGCGGGGGGAGATGAGAAGTGTTGTTGCCCGCAGCTTTCACGCGAGTAAACCCCTCCTGCCTTTATGACGGTTACCAGTGTGTTAATTCGTAGCTTACATAAAAGAAAGCAGCTCGACTCGTACTGTTGAGGTAGAATCCATTACTGGCGTTAGTAAAGCCAAGAACGAAGGCCACGAAGAGCGCAGGATCCAGGCAGCCATGTTCACCGCTTTGTGTGGCCTAACAGGTCAGCTTAGGCACGTCGTCACAGATTCTTCGTCGATGTAACCTTTTAGAGTGGGGGCGCTCTTACCATCCATCATCAGAGCCGAGCACGTATCGCTTTTCCCTCAGTGGTCTGCTATCAAAAAACCTGCGCTGAAGATTTCCGCGTACTACAGGCGGCGCCAAGTGGCCGTCGCGCTAACCTCTAGGGTGGTCTGGCTATCGCGGCTACAGGCGGGGAAGGATTAGAGTATTGTTACAGAAAGGCTATACTGCTAAATTGAAAAGCATTCGGCTAAGGTTAAAAGGTTGCTCTGTATTCGATTCCGCTGTAGCCGTACAAGAAAAAAGACGCGCCAAAGCTTCAGTACCGAGCCTAGACTTGTACGATAGATCACTTTGCTTCTCGTTTGTGCGCTAGTTTATTGCGCTGCATAAAGTGCCATCTATTGTCATACCGTACCTACAATGGTGTTTTGTTTATTATGAGAACACGCTTGATCTCATACCGTTGAATTTGGCTGGTGCGCTAACGTGGGTCATTGCGACATTGATATTTGTTAGTTTGGGCTGTATAAGATATATTGCACTGCCCGCACAGTCTTTCGACACAACGGCCTTACGAAATCTCCTGCATTGAAAAGCGGCTGCCGAGGCAGGTATTCGATCCCACATCCTCGGGCACATATTTTGAGTGCCCCAACTACTGGAGCACTGCGGCGGGGCGTCTTGAATAAAGCAAGGTACATGTACGTCGACCACAGACCAATCAGTAAGCGTCGTCACAAGTCAAATAAGTCGTAGTATTCTTCAAAAGCACTTTATAACGTGGGCCATTGCGACATTGATATTTGTTAGTTTGGGCTGTATAAAATATATTGCACTGCCTGCACCGTCTTTCGGCACAACGGGCTTACGAAAGGGACGGGAAGAAGTCGCAGCAAACGACAGGAGAGGGAAGAATGACGTACGAGGAATCGTAGTGCAGATGTTCAGACCAAGAATAACATACTTCGAGGCAGTGACACTAGGCTCATAATAATTACTAACAATAAATAATAAGCGAGGTACGTAATGCATCCGATGGCGGGCGTTGACAAACATTGCTCCAATAAATTATTGCTATTCATCGTGCAACCGCTTCAATTTTCGGAGCATCACAGTGGGAGCCGTGCTTAAAATAATTCCTCCACTACTGAAATGTCTCCCTCTTTTCCTTCGAATAAAAGTCGTGACTCTTCAGCACTAAATGTGTTCTTCGCTTTTAAGTTCTTTAAATGTTAGATTATAGTTGCCTGCGCAGCGCTAAAAACGTTCGTGTACGTAGGACTGCATGTACGTAGGACTGCATCTCTAGCGATTGAGTAGGTTTACTTCAGTTAAATACAGAACACCTCCACTATTGTGAAATAAAAGCGCTAGGTTAGATCTTAACGCTAAATGAGAGGTTTTCAGCCCGCATGGTGGTATTTGAAGCATCTCTGTTTGTTTTCTTGTGTTTTCCCGCTAAACTCCATACGCCAATTATGGGTTGCATTGGGCGCACGAAGCCGCGAAGCGCACATCATTCTTGTCACATACACACCATATTGTCAGCAAGTGTGACAGATACTGCGCCTTTCCCTTCGTGTGAACCAATTAATATTATTATATCAGCTGAAGATTTCATCCTGTGCTGAAGCAAATTCATAGCAGTTTTGTTTCTTTTTTTTTCAAGTTTGAACTGATTTTATTTTGCTTTTCTCGGCAATAACTGGAACACCATCTATTGATGCACTTCGTTATCTGCTTTACAAATGGAAAACGTGAGTATAGGCTAAATATATTAAAAGGTGGGCAAACTCACGCTCCATGTGCTCACATTTAGTTCACCGATAACGTCTGTCGTGATTTATTAGCAAAGCAATTACGGCTACTTGATTGCCTAATGTGCCAGAAGAGCGAGCCTTTCAGATCAATAATGTCTCCCCCTCCCTCCCATTCGCATTATATACTGCAACAAGTTTACCCGATAAAGCTACTTGAGCCGTACAGTTCTTCGGAAGGGACGTAGGTAAGGCGCACACACATTCACTGCGCTTAGACTGGCAGTACGCTCAAATTCATATCAATGTTGATCTTGCAGGATCATTGTTTCATTTTGGTGCGTTATTAAGCCCCTGGTAACAATTGTCTTTGCTCCTAAATATCACTACCTTGAAAGCGTACGCGTAATTGCCGGCGCGCAAACACTCTACTTCGCAAGCGTGCCATAAAAAGACGACTGAAGACGAAAGTTTCAATTAAACATCGGCGCGCAGTGACGTTAAAGTTTTCGTGACGCAGTTACAGCGCGGCTCGTAGCCGAACTTGGAAGCAGCTTCAGCGGTCAGGTTGCGCTTTTAAGCCAATTTCAAGAACCTTCTGTTATCTAGCACCTTAATGCTGATATAAAAACACAGTGCACGAAAGTGAAAACTTGTAATCTTTCGACCGGATCCGCTATGCCTTGGCGCCTCCTCTGATTTGTACTAATATAAGATTGCTAATTTAAAACACGCTAGAGGTGCGTGTTCGGTTTTAGGCGCGCTCAATGGTAGCACATGCTTCCTATAGAAGCTGTGAGCCAGCCGTTTCAAGACACGGAAGTGGCGATTTGGCGACAGCATGCACGACGTATACCGGTGCGGCAGAGCCCTTCCCCCTTATTGCCTCTGGCCACTTGTTCTACAGCATAACTATCGGAGCCCCAAAGTGGCAACCGATTTCCACTCTTTCGTGTCAAAATTGTTAAGCAGACATTTGAAGCATTTAGGGGGCATCAAATTACTTATCTTTCCTTTAACACCCGTCTGCTAGTCACGCTAGATGCTAATTTATGATAAGAATTGAATTGATGATATACGTACTGCCAGTCATATTCCTTGTAATAAAGGTTTGTACCACCGAATGTCTGTCACTCTCTCAATGCTAAACCACTAAGAAACCTATGCCAAATCATGTCAGAAGGTACTTTCTATATTTTAATTGATTAAGCACAGTTAAACCTTAAACCAACGTTAAAAACATTCTTGATATAACCCAGAGATAATAGCATTCGTTGCATATTATGTTGTCAAAAGATAAAGAAAGGAAGTACTTGTATTTATAAAAGCAGATGCTGTTGCCAAACCGGTTAACATCACACAAAGCAGCAGCTCAGAAATGTCTCTTGATGGCCAATATTTAGTCAGTATGGTTATTATTGCGGTTACTAATCCATCTCTCTGCGCCCAACTGCACTGAAAACTACATTAGTTATATTAAGCAATTCCATCACTGCATGAGTGACAGATGCACAAAAGACAAATGCGATGGTGTGTCCTCTGATGTATCTTTTCCACTCATTATTAAAATAAAATTCGATTAATCTGCAAACAATGGCATACAAGTTGTATCTCGATGCCTGATGCTACTAAAACAATTCGGAATATTAAACCTGTCTGAACAAAGCAACATCTTATCTTCAGCACGATGCCTGATGGAGCTTGAAAATATTATCGGTGCCTAAGCCTGACTGCAATGCGAATGAAATTTTCCTTCTTGCTGGGCCTCAAGTCTAGACTCAAACTCGGACTGACGTCATAAAGAGAAATATGTAGGTGTAACAACCCATTGGTCAAAATATTTTATATCTGGAAATGCTCCCATTGCTTTGCCTTTGTAATTTAGGCAAAACTCACCGCCTTGGCAACGGCATCGCGGAGCAGTCTGGTGCGCTCAGCTTGCAGGCACGCAACTACAGAAATGAAGCCCAGCGCTCAACGAATACAAGTGGAATATTGAAACTTCTGGATCCTTTCACCGTTCGATGGTATTCAAAACTGGAGCATTCGGCACAAATGTAGTGTGAATGCAGGCGTGTTACGCGTCAGAGGATTGAGATACTTCTATGAAAACGCATTCGCAAAATCTAGCAATGACCTTACCTGGTGGGCTCCAGATGGTAACGAAAGTTGGAATCTCAGGGAGCTTCGTTGCTTTAAACGTCCCTCAAAATACCGCTGAGAAGTATACATTCACAGACTGCCGAGTGGATGAACGAAATCTTCGGACCATATTTAGTGGTTTAAATGTATATGCCCTGTTATCAACGCCTGCTTCCTTCCGCAGCAGAGTTGTATCCAGAGCGCAGTGTACTGTAGTAATACAAGGCTCTTTAAATGCAGTTTAAGCAAGTCAGTAAGGTAATGAGGAAAATTGAAGCACTCAAGGTTATTTTCTTTTTCATACCATTTCCAGTCACATTAGGAATTCCACATTATTATTACCAACATTCGTTAAGTACTGAACATTATACCCTTCTACATAAAGGTAAAAATTAATGCTAATGAATTCTTGTTCCCTAAAATATTTTCTGCGTGCTTAGGCGTACTTTAAACCCCTCGTTTCGCTTTGTCTGTCAGTGTCGTTCACTGTACTTTACATATCGTTCCTTCATAGAAAGGTGCCCCGCAATGGGAGTTGAACCCACTACCTGTCGTAGCCGAGGCGGGTACTCTACCCCGGGGCCACGGCCGACGCGTGGACTTGTGGTAGAGCATCCGCCTCGTGTTCGGAAGGTACCAGTCTCGATCCCTGGCGCCGCCGAGTACCCACCGGCTTTTCAATGAGTACAAGCTTTCCTCGGCCTGGTGCTCGGCTCTTTGGGGTGAAATGTTTGGAAAAGGGGTTATAGGTCTGAAATAGAAGCTACGATGTGGCAGTGATCCGTTCCGCCATCGGACAACAGTAAGGCCGCCTTGTGCGGTAAAAGCCCATTATGTGGCCTTTTTTTCTGCTTTTTTTTTGTCAGCCCGAACTTTGCAGGTCATTGGTTTGTTCGAAATTTTAAGCCCTGGAAGGAGCAGAGCAGGGTTAGCAGGGCCTCTTCCAAACGCACACCCCTGAGAGAGCCGGACGCTGGGCCGGTGGACGCTTGTACCCATTTTACCGGTCGATGTCTGGCGGCGGGTTTCGAACTGACCAACTCCCGCAGCCGAGACGGGCGCCCAAACCACTGGCCGCCCATGGTGGCTGAAATGATCGAACAAACCCCCACGAATGGTGGCACACCTTTCCCTCTAGGTAAGAGTAAGAAACTTTGCCTCAAGCAGAGACTCTTTTGAAGGTAAAGTATTAGCATCGATGTTCAGTGATCGCATTTACGGGCAATTGTGCCAGTCACCAACTGATAATTTTGTTGTAATGTTCTGATCCTATCTGTATCAAATCACAGAGTCCTGTGAATTATTATTGCCCGAAGACTGTGATGGTAGAAAAATATCAACATGCTGTAGAAAAGCCTTAAAATATTATAGTGTTATTCCCTTACAGCAGTCATCAAATGAGGCCTAGCTGAGCACTCACTACTACGACGTCATGAGGCTGTGCATAGGTAGCATCCGGTAAGCCTTCTAGTACTCTTTTATATGAGTATTTCATGATTACGGAATTCAGAGAGAAAACAAGCCGAGGCGCTGTCTTGTCTTGGCTTTCAACGGTTTATCTTTAACAAAGCACCGATTGAAGGGGCTCGTGCCTGCCCAGTATCGATCTACCTGCCATACTAACCACTTCCTGTGTGCATGTCCAGGTATTTACAGCATTTCGTTGTCACCGATTGAAGATGTATGGGGTGAGAGGCCGGCAAGAAGTTTTTTTAACTGCTCTCTGTTGCAATTAGTTGCAACTAGCCTCAGGTGATCCTTTTTCGTATCATCCCGGGTGACTATCGTGGGTTATGGATGAACCTTCGGTGCGCCTGCATGTTACTGGGAAACTGAAGAAAGCTATGGCGCCATTTAATAGGTTGAAGCAACTTACTTTGGCTGACATCTGGTTCTTATATCATAACTGTGCTTACGTTTACTCTGAGGAATCTGTGCCAGTAAAATCATAGATTGCCGCAGTGGCCATATATCCCCATTAGATTATTTCTATCTGCTCTTAGGACACAACCCTCTCCGGCTGCGCTTGTGGCCCTTGAGGAATCGACTCACTATATTTAATAGGAACCACCTCTAAAGCGGTGTATATTCACGGACTCAAAGCCAACACGGCAAATTTTATTGTTCCTTATGCCATACGACCTACCAGTTTCTGGTACTAACCATCAACGAGCTCTTGATATCTGTTCATGCCCAAAGCCAGAAGACATTATTTCAATGGAACCCTGCTCGCTCGATGGAAGTGAGCAGACGGATGATGAAATGAAGAAAAGCCTCAGCTGTGGTTTCCAAACGGTTGTGCTTTTCAAGGCGAGTGCATCGCCATTTATTGGCTCATGAGTGTTGTGGCAGAGCCTGTGAATAGAGCGCGCGCACGCAGTGTCAAACAATTTTGTGGGTAAATATTGGAACGTTTCGCCAAGTGAGTATGTAAATAGTAGAAAGAGTTAGGACAGTTAAAAGTTTATATGGCTGGTTGCTTATATTTGAATTAAATATTTACTTACTTGATGCACTAAATTCACAATTTAACAAACAATAATATTTGTTTACTTTGCTTAAGTCAATATATTAGCAGTGCCAAGGGGCAGAGGCAAAAGCCGATAGCAAAGATGGTCGGAATGGGCTTAACTCCCTACAAAAGCTAATTCCAGAATGAAAAAAATTCTAACCTAATTCCACAATACCCTATTCAGACTTACTGGTACATTTAGATGGGATACAGCCAAAATCACTCTCTGGACCACTGAAATTTGACTTCTTCAAAATTTCAGTTTGAGTATGGCAAGCTCAGTGCTGATTTTCAAATTAAGGTGAGTTGACCCCAACATTCGTGCCTTGATAGGCAAAATTTAACTTCTTCGGAATTTTTCTACTTCAAACGGCAAATAATCAGCGGTGCTAAGCAACGAAAAGCAATCTCATAGTGGTACTTGGTGCGCAATTTTTAACGGCGTGGCATTTCTCAACTTAAGCAGAATTACATCCGCCTTTGTTAGGTTTTCAACCCGGATACCATGTGCTTTTTTATTAAGAGCGCGACTGGGCCCATCCAAACCCCTGGGGCATACTTCTCAAAAGGCTGTTCTGAGTATTTCTGTGCCATCGAGAAATTTTTATCCATACACTGGTTTTAAGCTAGGCTTTCACGTGCGTATACTGTGAGCACTGTGTGGCGCTTCATCTTTCACACGGCTGAACGTGCTGCTTCATCTTCATCCTGCTCCTTCTTTAAGATACCCATCGTCATCGCGGAGTGTGTTTGGCTGCAGTGCGCGACAAAGGCTTCAGGTCTGCAATAAAGCCTGATCCCCCAAGTCCGACCTTCGCGTTGCCTTACACGTGGTGGAGGTGCGCCTTGATTTCCCCGCTGCTTCGTCACCTGCATCCACCTGGAGCTTCGTTCTGCCGCCGTTTGACCCCGACCACCATCGTCATGACTCAAGAGGGCCACTCCGCTATTCCGGCTTCTACCAACTCGACTCCAGCTCCCCTTGCCACTTGGAGTGTCAGTAGCCGTCAGCGCGACCCGCAGATGTTCGCCGGTCTCCGCGGCGACGACGCTGATGACTGGCTCGACAGCTACGACCGGGTTAGGGCTTTCAACCGGTGGGACGATTCTCTTAAACTAATCAATGTTTCCTTTTATTTGACGGATGTGGCCAAAACGTGGTTCCTAAATCATGAATCGACGATTCCGGACTGGGCTACCTTTAAACAAAAGTTACGCCAGATTTTCTGCGCTCCTACTGTTCGCACGGAGTCCGCCAAGAAGAAGCTAGAAGCCCGACTTGAGCGGTATAATGAGACCTATACCTCTTATATAGAAGATGTCCTTGCACTTTATCGGCGCATAAATGACACCATGCCTGAGGCCGAGCGGGTTCGGCACGTCCTTAAAGAGATTGGGCCACTCGCCTATAACGCCCTGGCCGTGCAGAACCCTACCACAATCGACGCCATCATATCGACTTGTCAACGCCTTGACGAACTACAGTCAATACGCCTGCAGCCTGATCACACTTCATTTGGTTTCACTGCCGACGCGGACCTCAGTGCGCTTCTTCGCGGATTAATTCGTGAAGAGCTCTCGGCTCAAGGTAATTTGTGCCGCCCTGCATCTGAGCCACATCCTTCAAGTGCCGGCCTGCGTAGCATTATCAAAGAAGAGCTGGCCTCAATGACCTATTCCCCCTCAACATCGGTAGCTCCTACCATCTGTCAGGTGCGAACGTACGCCCAGGTCACGTCCTTGTCTCCTGCAGTAGGAGCGCCTACGCCACCGGCGCCTACCACTGCTCATGTCGCTGCATTGGCACCACCTGCCGCGGCGCCGACATACTACCCCAACTGGCGCCCAGCCCGCCCTGTTTCTTATTACTGCGGATACCGAGGCCATATTTCCTGCTTCTGTCGTCGCAGGCTCCAGAATGAACGCCGCGGCTACGACTCATTTGAAGCAGACCACCCTCCTCGCTTTTCCGGCTCTAACCGCCGTTCATTCCCTGATTATCCCCGACGTTCATCACCCCCGCCAGAAAGCCCCGCTCCGCCTGCTGGTTACAGGCCTTCAAGACGCCGTTCTCCTTCGCCTTTTCGCCGCTAAACCTCGCCTCTCCGTCAAGCTTCACTAACGACCCCCCGCCAATCGGAAAACTGACCACTGCAGTTTTAGGAGGGAAAACTGCACTCTTCGGCCATCCCATTCTTCTTTTGTGTGCGTCTTCCCGTGCGCTTTATCTTCAATCAAATTACAATGCACCATCTAGCCCATCTTCAAGTTTTGTTAAACTACCAAAAATCCTCCGGAACGTCCCTGGAATAGTTTATCTGTTGAGGCTTTGGTTGACACGGGCGCCGCTGTTTCTGTGATACACACTGACTTGTGCTCCCGCTTGCGAAAAGTGAAAACGCCTTATGATGGACCTGAACTCCGTGGAGCTAATGGTGCAATAATTCGGCCTTTTGCTAAGTGTACTATGCGAGTTTTTGTTGATGGTGTCCGCCACCATGTACAATTTGCCGTGATGTCCCCGTGCGCTCACCCAATTATTTTAGGCTGGGATTTTCTGTCTGCCGCATCAGCCAGCATTTCTTGTCGCGACAGGGTCATTTACATGAACGAGAACGACCCGTCTTCTGAACTTCCCGAGCCCCGTCATCGCCTGCTTGCCGCTACTAACTCAGTGTTGCCCCCTGGATGCGAACAACTTGTCGCGCTTACTTCTACTGACATTGATAACGGAGATGTGCTAATCGTTCCTTCTGATCGCCATCTGACCCGTGGAATCGCGCTACCACCAAGTCTTGTTCGGTTTGAGCATGGCAGAGCGCTTGTCGCTGCTTCGAACACTTCCCCAGAGCCCATTGTACTGACTAAAGGGACATGTTTTCCTTGTGCCCTGGACATTCACCGGGTGTCCCTCACCACCCTTACTGCCCCCTCTTCCTCACCAGCAGCTTCTTACGATGCTTCTCTCTGTGTTCTCTTTGGCACCATCAATCCTGACCTTCCTGCGACTCACCGCCAAGCTTTGCAAGAATTACTTCGAAAACACCAAGCCTCCTTTGATGTCACTTCTCTGACCTTGGGCCGAACGTCTTCTGCACAGCACCGCATTATTACAGAAGGTACTTCTATTGTTAGCCTCCGTCCTTACCGTGTTTCCTTATCAGAACGTAAAATCATAGAAGATAATGTGAATGATATGCTCCGACGAGACATTATTCGGCCCTCAGCTAGCCCCTGGTCATCTCCGGTCGTCTTGGTCAAAACAAAGGATGGTTTCGTGTGTTTTTGCGTTGATTACCGCGCACTTAACAAAGTCACTCGAAAAGATGTTTACCCTATGCCACGATATGACGACTCCCTCGGCTGTCTTCAGGCGCCGAATATTTCTCCACTTTGGATTTGCGTTCCGGTTACTGGCAGATACCGATGCACGAAGCCGACAAAGAAAAAACCGCATTCGCTACTCCCGATGGGCTTTACGAATTCAATGTCATGCCTTTTGGACTTTGTAATGCCCCCGCTACGTTTGAGCGCATGATTGACACTGTTCTTAGAGGACTTAAGTGGAAAACATGCTTGTGCTACCTGGACGACATAGTTATTTTCTCTGCGACGTTTTCTGATCATTTATGCCGCCTTGATCAAGTATTAACGTGCCTGGCATCCGCCGGTCTCCAGATGAACACACAAAAAAGTATAATTTCGCCAATAAAGAAATCAATATCCTGGGCCACCTCGTCAGCCGCGATGGCATTCGACCCGACCCTGACAAGCTTGCTGCAGTTTTGAACTTTGCACGTCCTCAGCGGACTAAGGAACTACGCAGTTTCCTTGGCCTGTCTTCGTACTTTCGCCGTTTCATTCGCAATTTCGCTACCATTGTTGCACCGCTCCACCGCCTCCTTACCGACCGTACTACTTTCAATTGGTCTGAATAATGTGAAAAAGCTTTCCAAACCCTAAAGAATGCCCTCACTTCAGACCCTGTTCTCGCTCACTTCGACGACACTGCTGCCACCATTCTCCACACCGATTCCAGCAGCCTCGGTATCAGCGCCGTACTTCTGCAACGTGATACCACTTCTCGGGAAAAGGTAATTGCGTTTGCCAGTCGAACTATAACACCAGCGGAACGCAACTACACCATCACTGAGCAAGTGTGCCTCGCCGTCGTTTGGGCAGTTCAGAAATTCCGCCCCTACCTCTACGGCCGTCATTTCACGATCGTTACCGATCACCACGCTCTGTGCTGGTTATTAACCCTCAAAAATTTGACTGGACGCCTGGGCCGTTGGATTCTGCGTTTGCAGGAATACCACTTCGATGTCATATTCAAATCGGGTCGCAAACATCGAGATGCCGATGCTCTTTCCCGCTGCCCGCTCCCAGAATCACCACCTAGTGCTTCTTCGCGCCTTCCTGCGTGCGCCCTCGACGTCCCAATGTCGTCCAGAGCTCCAAACACCACCTGTGCTACTCCTGCCGCTGCTCCAGATCGCTACGCCATTATTTCACACCAGCAAGCAGATCCCTACTGTCTTTCCCTAATCAACCTTCTCACCGGTGCTTCTCCCCCTCCTACCGCTAGGATGCGCAGGCAACTCCAAAAGTTCCAACTTGACAACAGCGTGCTCTCCCGTTATATTTATTGCTCTGAAGGCACCCGTTGGGTCCCCGTTATTCCGAGAGCGCTTCGCACCCGTATCCTGGCGGCTTTCCACGATGATGCCACAGCTGGTCACTTAGGCTTTCATAAAACTTACCACCGCGTGAAAACTCGTTTCTTCTGGCCAGGCCTCGCCTCAAGTGTGGCAAAATACGTCGCCTCTTGTCTGCCATGTCATCGCCGCAAACGGCCCACTTCTCCTCCTACTGGCCTACTACAGCCGCTACTTTGCCCTGCTACTCCTTTTGCTGTTGTTGGCATAGACTTATACGGGCCACTCCCATCGTCCGCACGAGGTAATCGCTGGATCGTCACCGCCGTCGACCACCTAACACGCTATGCTGAGACCGCTGCCCTGCCTAATGGCTCAGCACATGAGGTCGCGACCTTCTTTTTGGAATCGCTCGTACTGCGCCATGGGGCCCCTCAAGTGCTTCTCAGCGATCGTGGTCGGACATTTCTGTCGACGATTTTAGCCGAAGTTATTGAGGCCTCAACCACACATCACAAATTGACCTCCAGCTATCACCCGCAGGCCAATGGGTTGACTGAGCGGTTCCACCGCACGCTTTCTCACATGTTGTCTATATACGTCGACCAAGACCACCGAAACTGGGACGTAATACTTCCTTTTGTTACGTTCGCCTACAATACAGCTGTATAGCGGACCACAAGTTACACCCCGTTTTTCCTCGTTTACGGCCGTTCTCCCGCTACCCTTATTGACGCCTCTTTCCTTTCTACACATGCCAGTTCCTCATCCTCTCTTCCTGACCAGTTCCTTTCCCGAGTGGCCAAATCTCGCCGGCTTGCTCGCGTCAACACGCAAGCTAGCCAGGAAGACCGCAAGTGCCGCTATGATGCAACCCATCGCCAAGTTTCGTTCCGTCCCGGCGACGAGGTGTTACTTTGGACCCCATTACGCACTCCTGGCCTTTGTGACAAGTTACAGCACAGTTACATTGGTCCTTACACAGTTCTTGCAAAAACCTCCCCGGTCAACTATCACGTCTCCCCTGTTTACCCTCCTCCGGACTGTCGTTACCGTGGCACTAAAGTTGTCCCCGTTTCACGTATGAAACTTTTTATTCGGCGCAATCCTGCGGACTAATTGCGGCAGGCTGGCCGCTTCAACTGCGCGGGCGAAATAGTGTGAGCACTGTGTGGCGCTTCATCTTCCACACGGCTGAACGTGCTGCTTCATCTTCAGCCTGCTCTCTCCTGTAGATACCCATCGTGATCGCGGAGTGTGTTTGGCTGCAGTGCGCGACCAAGGCTTCAGGTCTGCAATAAAGCCTGATCCCCCAAGTCCGACCTTCACGTTGCCTTACAATACTTATATTTGTTTCGAGAGGCGGAATCCCTGTAATCCTGAGGTTCAATCACGAGCTTCGCCAAGGTCTCTAGTTACGTGAGGACTCCAAAAGACACCTTCGCACTGAACTGCGCGAGGTGGGAAATGAAAACATATTGTCACGACTCAAGCCCCAGGGAGCCTTGAAGGTACACGTTGACGAGGACCGGAGAGTAAGGTCGGCTTCTAGTTGTGATCACAGAGTCCAGCATCAGCGCGTCTCTCGAGCCAACAACCGCTTTGTCGTCGTCGGCATCAAGCACGGCAGTCGCGCGGCATTATCCCACCCCCCCCCCCCCCGTTAAAGAAAAACATTGTTCCGATGAAAAGGTGAGAGGAGAAAAAAAATTAGGTGTGAGGTGAACTGTAGAATAACTTAAGGTCTCACTTGCAGGAAGCGTCAATGTTATGAAACGCGACGTTGACACAGCGCTCCGTCACGCGAAAAGTACGGCTTTAAGCGCACCACATGCACAATTTCAGGCCGCCGACGCCGAACGCTGACGTTCACAATTCCATCTGGAATAACTTCATAATTAACGCTGTTTAAGCGGCGCAGGACTTTATAGGGTTCGCACAAACCTTTGTGGTGCACCGGGGTCCACACCCACACTTGGTCCCCGGCTTCGTAGTGGACTTCCCTGTGCCGAAGATTATAGTGTCGAGCGTCGGTGGCATGCTGCTCCTTGATGTGGAAGCTGGCTAGCTGACGAGCTTGCTCGGCCTGTTCCGCGAAATGGGCGCCATCGGGTTCGACAGCTTCATCCCCGCACGGGAGCATCGCGTCTAACATCGTGCGGGCCTTGTTGGCATATACAAGACGGAATGGCGCAAACTTCGCGGTTTCTTGCGACGCTGTATTGTAGGCGAAGAAGACATACGGCAGGATCTCGTCCCACATTTTATGTTCGCCGTCGATGTACATTGAGATCATGCCCGCCAAAGTTTTGTTGAGTCGTTCCGCTAGGCCATTTGTCTGAGGCTGATACGCTGTTGTGCGATGATCGGTATGGCTGAGAGTTAAGGTGTCCCGCACTAGCCGAGCTATAAACGCCTTTCCTCGGCCAGTAATGATGGTCGATGGTGCACCGTGTCTGAGAACAATGTCGTTCATAAAGAATCGAACAACTTCGCCGGCAGCACATCGGGCAAGGGCCTTCGTTTCAGCGTAGCGTGTAAAGTAGTCTGTGGTGACTACGATCCACTTGTGTCCGTTCGAGGATAAAGAAAATGGGCCTAAAAGGTCCATGACCACTTGCTCGAAGGGTGTGGGGGGTGGCTCGATAGATTGCAACATGCCGGATGGCTTTAGCGCGGGTTTTTTTGCCGTTGGTATTGTCGACAGGTCTGTACGTACCGTTTAACGCTCGGAGAAAGATGTGGGCAGTAATAGTCCTACCGGACTCGGTTTTGAGTGCGCGTAAAGCCAAGATGACCGTAAGTTGGTTCGTCGTGGCAGGCCAGGAGAATTTCGTGCCTTAGGTCAGCCGGTATGACTAGTAGGAATGTTTTTGCACTGGAAGTAGAATTCTCCTTATAAAGCACCCCACTGCGGAGGCAATACGACGAGAGCCCCCGAGAAACATACCGGGGTATCGTAGGTTGCCCACCTTCAAGATGGACGATTATCAGTAGCAGCTCGGCGTCGGCACGCTGTTTGGAAACGAGGTCGGACTTAGTGACTGCTCCAAGGAAGCTATCGTCGTCGGTGGCATCTGAGGAAGGAGGGTAGACGGGCACGTGGGACAGACTATCAGCATCGGTGTGCTTTCGGCCGGACTTATAACATCGAAATCGAACTGCTGCAGGCGCAATACCCAACATGCTAAGCGGCCATAAGGATCCTTCAAGTTTTTCAGCCAACACAACGGGTGATGGTCAGTGATGACACAAAACGGTTGGCCATAAAGGTACGGGCGGAATTTGGCAGCGGCCCATACTACTGCAAAACATTCTTTTTCAGTGATGGAATTGTTGGACTCAGCACGGGAAAGTGCACGGCTGGAGTAGGCAATTACTTTCTCTACCCCGTCTTGGTGCAGAACCAGAACGGCACCAATGCCGACGTTGCTCGCATAAGCTCTGTGTCGGCATCATCGTCGAAATGTGCCAGGATCAAGGGTGACTGGAGCCGCCGTCGTAACTCGTCGAAAGCCATCTGCTGCTCGGCGCCCCAGGAAAAGGATGCGTCATCTCGAGTCAGGAGTGTCAGAGGGCTGGCCATCTGTGCGAACTTTTTGATAAAGCGGATATAATAGGAGCACAGCCCCCGAAACAGTCGGACTGCTTTATTGTGGACGGTGACGGAAAATGCAGCAACGGCAGCAACGGCAGCAAGTCTCTCAGGGTCAGCTCGGATGCCATCAGCACTCACGATGTGCCCAAGAAACATCAATTCGGTGAACCAGAAGTGGAACTTTTGAGGCTTGAGAGAAAGGTTGGCAGACCGGACGGCTTCGAGAACAGTTTTCAGGCGGCGCGGGTGTTCCGTGAACGTCGGCGAAAAGATTATCACGTCGTCGAGATAAACAAGGCATGTCTGCCACTTAAGACCTGTGAGCACAGTGTCCATCATTCGCTGGAAGGTGGCAGGAGCACAGCAGAGCCCGAATTCGAGGACGCGGAATTCATAGAGCCCATCTGGTGTCACGAAGGCAGTTTTCTCACGGTCCCTCTCAGCAACTTCGATTTGCCATTAACCCTTTCTGAGGTCAATAGAGAAGTACTTGGCTCGACGAAATCGGTCGAGAGAGTCGTCAATCCGTGGCAGCGGAGAGACATCCTTCTTTGTCACACTGTTAAGCTTCCGGTAGTCAACGCAGAAACAATGTGTTCCGCCTTTCTTTTTAACGAGGACTACAGGCGATGACCATAGGCTGCTTGAAGGTTGAATGACGCCATCGGCAAGCATCTCCTTGACTTGCTGTTGGATAGCGTCTCTCTCCCAAGGAGACACACGATAGGGCTGCTGGTGGATGGGTCGAGTGCCTTCATGCATGATAATCCGGTATTTAATGACCGCCGATTGCTGCACTTTAGACGAAGACGTGAAGCACTCACGAAACTCCAGCAATAGATCCTGGAGTTGCCTCTTTTCAGCGGAGGAAAGACTGGAATTGATGTCGACAGCGTGTACAGCATCATCCGGCTCGGCGCTAGGCGTAGCTTTCTCGGAAGCTAAACATTCGGCGACTTCCTGCAGATGGTCGACGTTAGCAATGGCAATGCCACGGAAGAGATGTCGATGTTCATTGGAAAAATTGGTGACAAGCACCTCCGTCTTTCTGCCACGAAAGACACAAAGACCTCTTGCCACAGAAACTCCCAAGGCGAGTGAGAGGGAGACATTAGGCTCAACAACCCGGAGACCGTGATGTGGCTCGTCACAGGTAACTTTGGCGAAGATGCTGGCGCGTGGTGGCACTGTGAGGCTATCATCGGCGACTCGCAGCGTGTAGTGGGACCCACAGTACTCATGCTTTTCTGTGGCCAGTTTGGCGAAAACGTCACCAATCGGTTCGGGAGATCAATAGTGGCACAGTGCTCACGAAGGAAGTCGATACCAAGAATAATATCGCGAGAGCATTTGCGCAGAACAAGAAAAGTCGCGACAAATGTGCAGCCTCGCACCGTATTCCGGGCCGTACACATGCCCAGTGGTGCAACCACATGTCCGCCTGCCGTACGTATGTCTGGCCCGTTCCATGGCGTCATCACTTTTCTCAATGTCCTTGTAAGCCACCCGCTAAGGATAGAATAATCGGCTCCCGTATCAACTAAAGCGCTGACCTCCTTCGTGTCGACAATAACAAGGATGTCCAGAGAGACCCGGCCAAGACCAGGGCCTGTCGAAGTCGGTTCGGAGTAAAGCGAGCGGTGTGGCTGCGGAATCTGGACAGCAGTTGGGTGGTCGGCGTCGGGGCGATCCAATGTCAACGGCAGGTCGGAGTGAAGCGAGGGGTGCGGCGGAATCTGGGCGGCAGCTGGATGGTCTGCGTTGGGGCGATTTAAGCGACACGGTGGTGATAATTGGTCGGTGATGCGGACGACGTCGGGGTGCTCTTGTCTGTGCGGCGAAAACTGGACAGGAATTCGGCGTTCGACGTCGGGGCGAATCGAGTGGTGAGGCGGTGGAAGCTTTGCGGCGAATCGGTGTGCGGTGGCCACGCCCCCAAAGGTCGCCGGAGCTAGTTTTTCCGACGAGGGCTCGAGGAACCATGGTGTGCAGCGGTATAACGTGGCCCAGAGGGCGAAGAGCGACGAGGTGAAGGCGAGCGCGACTCACGACGAGGAGAATTCGGCTGACTGCGCTGGCGGGTGACGTACTCGGCGATGTCCCGAGGCCGCTGACCAGACCGTGGTCGAGGGCTGTCGGAAGAAAATCCTGTGAGGCTCCTCTGGCAATAAGGGCACCAATGGTAGAGGTGACCTGCCTCGCCACAGTAGTAGCAGAGAGGGCGGTTATCTGGAGCACGCCAGATATCAGTCTTCCGGGGAGCCTGGCGCCGATCTGCCCAGTGGGGCAGCGGTTCCGCAGCATGCACAGCGACTTGAGGTGGCGTGCAAGGCGAAGGGGTAGCAAGCAGAGCTGGGCGGTGTGTGACATCAGCAGAAGTCATCGGCTGGGTGAGGCCCAGGGATTGCGGCGGAACGACTGGTGTTATCGGTGGCGTGAGTGCGTTCTGGAACTCCTCCCGGATGATGCTGGCCAGAGAAGCAATGCCAGGAGGAAATGTCCCATGAAGTTGCTGGAGCTCCTCGCTAACACGGTGCGAATGAGGTCGCGAAATAGCTCAGATCTGTCCCGGGATTGTAGTCGGTGCGGCAGTCGGCGATAGGGCGGAGATGAAATTCAGTGGCCGAGGGTACTGGCTGTACCGCTGCTGTAGCAGTTTCTCCATAATCACAGCTTCAGCCAGAAACGCCGCAACGGTGGTGTATGGGTTCCGCACGAGGCCAGAAAAAAACTGGTCTTTCACTCCGTGCATCAGGTGCCGCACCTTCTCCTCACTCATGGACGGGTCGGCGCAATGGCAGAGACGCATGACGTTTTCAACGTACATTGTGACCCCTTCATTCGGACGCTTATACGAACCAACCGCATGGTCAGGGCACGCTCGGTGTTCTCCCGGCGGTCTGTTGGCATACGTACCGAGGAGCTGATTTCAGAAGGCCGGCCACGTAGAGAATGAGGCCTCGCGATTCTCGGACCACGTCCGAGCAGCGTCTTCAAGGCTTAAGTAGACGTTCCGCATTTTCGCAGCGTCGTCCCGGCCATTAAACGTCGCGAACCATTCGTCCAGTCCCCAGCGTCTTCGAACCGCTCACCGTGAAATGGCTTCGGGGTACGTGGGGTCTGAAGAATGAGACAGGACGAAAGGGTGGAAAGGGCATATATTATGTTGAGGCATGCAAAAGGAAAGAAGAATAAAGAGCCTCTGCCCGTGCCACAAAGTATAACGGGCTTAAAGGGAACAGTCGTGGTACGGGCGGGCGATGTCGTTGCCATAGCTAGGGTCTCTTTGTCAAGAAGGAACGTCTCGGGGGGCAAGCCTCGAAGCCGCCGGCTTGCACGATGAACAGGAGTGGACACGAGAGGCGGCCACGTCGGGTCGTCCGCAGGAGAAGGGATCATCGATGGCACCTCCACCAGTGCCACGACTCAAGCCCCAGGGAGCCGTGAAGGTACACGTTGACGAGGACCTGATAACAAGGTCGGCTTCTAGTTCCGATCACAGAGTCCAGCACCAGCGCGCCTCTCGAACAACCGCTTTGTCGTCGTTGGCACCAAGCACGGCAGTCGCGCGGCGCTAGGCACGTGGCAATATAACAAAAAGCATTGAATTTGTGGATGCCACAACTGAAGAACTGAAAAATTACGTTGGATACTGAAGTTGCAAAAGAACGCTACGTTGAAAATGAAACCCAAACGGTTCGTGCAAAGCACGATTCTCTGGAAAGTAAGGCAGATGAGTACGAGAAGAGGACTGCGAATCTAGACGAGTACTCGAGGAGCTTAAACATTGAAATTCAAGGTATCGAATGACGAAAAGACGAAAGTGTTTTGGAAATATTATCCGAAACAGGCACCGCTATCGAATTTCTCATCACATCTGCTGAAATTAGATGTACCGCTCAAATTGTGCGGAAATTGTCTTTAGCGATGAGTCATATGGTTTCAGAGCAGGAAATTGAAGTGAAACTACTATTATAATACTGAAATTGTATGGAATGATGTTGATAGCGATGTTTATTTCCTTCCTTTCGTATATTGGTGAAGGCTTTTGACTCTTAAGCCACAACTTGCTGAGAACCAAACTATCTTGGTACGGTATCCGTTGCACACATCTATAATATTTAAATCTTACTTAAGCGGGATGATGCAAACTTGGGTACCATCAATCAATCTTCCTATTTGTCACAAACGGTGTTTCACAAGAAAGACTACGAAGACCGCTGATGTTAGTGTTTTTTTAATGATGTTGTATGTCTTGACAAATCAATTAAATATATCACTCATGTCGATGCCTGTGCTGTACTGATGTCCGGTCCAAATGCTAGTGTCTAGGAAGAGCAGTTACAAAACTCCTTGTGAAGTAATTCCCGTAGTTAAAGTCAACCGTACTGAAAGTTGATACCTCAAGTACCGAGATAATAATTTTGAGAGCAAAAAAAAAAAGAAAGCATATAAATTAAGCCACCCTGAAAACTATGAAGGTATGAATAAAGAAATAGTTGAATCCCATAAGATTCTAGGAGCCGCATTAAAGAGTAGATTAAAATAGGACTTATATGTAGACATACGCAAAAAAACTTTCAAGACAGTTACGCTGGCTCACGCTGCCGCACAATCGTTCCAAGCAGATTTAATTCGCACTACTGTCTTCCTGTCTGGGCAACCTCAACAACTGATAACATACATAACAATCTCATCCTGCAAAAAATAATCCTCTACTGCATTGCGAACAACGAATACCTTTTTCACTGCTCTTACTCGTTTGCGACCTATATCATATCATAAGATCGCTTCTTGAAAACTACAGCTAGGGCTTTTCTTGAGCATCGAAGGTGCGTGAAGTTTGTTGCGCCAAATCAGCATAATCACCGACGAGCACATCCGACGTCTTTATCAAAGCTCCTACCGTGTATTGCCACGAGAAGGTATTGCCATCCGCGATGAAGTTGAGGAAATGCCTCACGGTGACGTACTTCAGCCATTGGACCACCCCTGGGCAACACCAGTCGCCTTAGTAGAGAAGGAAGACAGCACAGTACCCACCCCATCGCATCGGCGATACTCTAGATCGCCTCTGCAACGCTAGGTATATCTCCTCTATGGACTTGAAGAGCAGGCACGGGAAAATTGAGGTTGACGAGAGAGACCGCGAGAACAGAGCGTTGACAAAACCAGACGGCTTCCTCAGGTTCAAGGTAATGTTCTTCAGCCTATGCTTGGCACCAGCCTCGTTTCATCAAGTAATGTATACTGTACTGGCTGGCTTGAAGTGGGAGATTTATCTGCAATACTTAAACGACGTCGTTGTCTTTTCGTTAAGCATTTGAAGACCTCCTGAAAACGCTGTGGACGCTAATGGATGTAATTAAGTCATCAGGACTATTGTTAAGATCAGAAAAATGTCAATTCGCCTATGAGGAGCTGTTAATCTTGGGTCATGTCGTGGGCAACGATGGCGCTAGGCCAGGCCTGCAGAAAAGTGCTGCGATCGCCCAGATTCGGCAGCCTTCCGACAAGAAAGCCCCGCACAGTTTGCTTGGGCTCTGCATTTAATAGACCAATTTGCTAGCAACGTTTCGCGCATCGCCGTACAGTTCACGCAACTTAGTCTAATTTGCATTTTAAATGGGAAACACCGCACGCCGAAGCCTTCAAGGAACTTAGCGCAGCTTACAGCGTCCTCCTACCCTCAGGTACTTCTACGGGCTAGGTGCAGTTCTCATTCGGAGAACAGACGGATAGGAAGAAGTTATCGCGTACACCAGCCGATTGCTGTAGAAAGCAAAAGCGAATTACGGAGCGAACAAGAATGAGTTGTTGGCGACCATCTGGGCCCCTTCAAATTTCCGTCCATCCTTATACGGTCCACCATTCAAGGTTGTGAGCGATTACTACGCGATCTGCTGGCTAGCTAATTTCTAAAGATCCTGTGGTCGCCTTGCGCGGTGGAGCTTACGTATACAAAAATTTCCCATCGCATTTGTCTCACGTCTAGTCGCATGCATTCCGACGGAGACTGCTTGTCACGGGCCCCTATTGACGCGCCTCCGATGGGAGATGACGACGATACCATCTTAGGGCCGCTAAGCACCACCAGTATTGCACAGAAGCACCGCTCTGAGTCGAGAGACCTAACCCATTACCTGGAAGGCAAGACCGCTTCTCTGTCTGCTGTTTTCAGGCGACAGAGTTCGTCCTTCGCATTCCACAACGCCTTCCACGTGAAGATCGCACCAAGCAGTACCACACCTCTTTGTCGTACCAAAAAAACAACGAAATGAAATGTTACAGGCTTTTCACTATGAGCCCACAGCAGCACATCTTGGGATGGCACGCATGCTGCATATATTCCAAGAAAGATTTTATTATTCGCCATGCTTAGCTGCCGACATTGCCGTTTATGTCAAAACGTGCTGTGAATGTCAGCGGCACAAGACACTACCGATGAAATTACTGGGCTACTCAACCCGATAGCACCTCCAAATATGCATCCCTTTCAACAAATAGGGAAGGACCTCCACGGACCCTTCCCAACTTCAGCGATGGGAAACGACTGGATCATCGTTGCCAGCGCAGCGACTACACGACCCGCTATGCCGAAGCAAAAGCCCTGCCATACGGTTTTGCAGCGGAAGTCGCCAAGTTTACAGTCGAACAATCTCTACTCCGACACAACGCCCAGACGTGATTGTAACGAAAACGTAAACAGGATTTAGGGCGGAAGTGATGCAATTCTTCTTGTCCTATAGTCATGCAAACCTCCAAGGACAATGACGAACCATCCGCAGACTAACGTATTACGGAAGACCTAAACAAAAATTGGCTGTGCTTTAGCTCTGGGTAAGCCTGTTTTTGTTGCGGAAGCAGCGGCTGTCTGGCTATGCTTATGAGCTGCTTTTTGGTAGCTTGGTTGTGCTTCGTTATATCGACGTAGACAGAGTAGAGCTTATGTAGCTTGTTTATTAATCCCAATGAGTACGCTCTTGTGGTCCGTAAAGTATTGTGAATTAGTCTCTACTTTGTCGATTTTGTATGTTGTCTCTGGTGTACACCCTTGGAGCACCAAGTCCAAGCCAGCATTCCTGTTTGATTAGCCTAGACTCTGCAGAAGAGGACTCACACTGGGAACTTGAGGAGCTAGCCTCGGAGTCGTCAGACTCAGAAGTAGAAGCATAGCTCTCATGTCGTTTCTGCACTCGGGCTGCACGTTCTTCGTTGCTTTTATGTGCAAGTCACTCCTTCCACTTCTCAGCCTGTATACAGGCCTTTTCTTTGGCTTTGCCCGTGGCGAAACTGATGAATTGAGCCGAAGCGACACCCCGCGACAGCCCACCCTCTCTACGTGGAGTGAGCGCAGCTGCGATAGAGGAGCGAGCGTGTGTCACGGCGTTGCTAAGCGAAGGAGGAACAGCTGCTTGGCGCGGTGGTGGCACAAGGCCTTGGTAACTAATGAGCGTCGGCGCGCCGTGGCTACAGCGAACAAACGATCTAGCAGCTGTAGTGCTGTCTCCGCAGCAAGACGAGTGCGGAAGTGAATGCCATGTACAGTCGCGCACCGAATAAAATGCACCACGGATTGGAAAGAAAAACGCGGATCAACGCCATCGAGGGGAAATGCTGTCTGGTTTCGAGAACTTGCATTGAGCATGCGTGCCCTATCTAGCAGCGTCGGCAAACTGCTCGCTTCTGCTTGAGCGCTGTAATCGTAGCAAGAGGCGCAAGATGACGCCGCTGCACGAGCCGCAGATGATGCGCTGTTGGAATGGCTTGCCATACGCAATGATTGCTCGCCGCATCCGGCTATTGCGGCTGTCTCAGGCCGCACGCATTTTTCTACCGCGTGAAGACAATCCGAAATAGAAGGTGACAGCATGATGCGGCGTGTCACCCTGCTAGGTGCGGAATTCTCGGTTAACGACAGACCACCAAAATTACTGCGCGCGATCCACTGTTGACACTCGCCGTTCCCTGTGTTACGCTCCAGGGCTGTTAAGATCTAATGGCAGGCCTATTTTCTTCGGTTGCTTTTTCAAACTATTGTTCCCGTAGTCAACACTGCGCTATTTGGTCCCTCGAACGTGGTGCACTGGTCGGCTTGCAAACCATACTTCCGACAGGAGTCCTTGCCACCGACTGCTAGAAATTGACTTCCCGAAGACTGACAGCTTTTTTGCCATCACGTTGAAGGTTTTATGGGGGTTGCGAGTGCTCCGTACAAGCACAGTCGAAGCGAGAGCTCGTAAATATTCGTAACTATATCTTTACAAGCGAATATCACTGCTTAGAGTTACATGCCGCATACAATTTCAAAAATGTTAACCCATGTGTTCCAGCCAGTGATACATGTAGGCTAGTGCCCCACTGAAGGAGAGCATTGATATGCATGCTTGCTTAGTGTTATTGTAATGCACAGACGGTGATTGCTCTCTTGATCAATCCTTCATGCTTCAGAATGTGGCCCGCCACAGCTGCAACAACTATCAGCAGATCCTTCTTATTTCGTTATTCTTCGCCGGCTTGTGCGCCAACAAGCGACGGTCGATGTAAGACACGCGTAATGTGAAGTGCGTAATCACCCAGACAACACACATACGTCCTAGGGACATCCAAGGGATTCCAAATATGGGAGATTCGGATGACTCAGGGAAGTCCGGAGAAGTCCCACTAAAATCCCCAGTACATCCCAAATGAAACAAGAAGTTACTTGCTCAGGACGTCCCAAACAATACCAAGGTGGGACATGTTTGGGGTATTTTAGGAGCTTATTGGGACATTGTTTATTAGATTTTCCTCTACTTGTTATTCTAGGCCCTGTCTTGCAGAGACCTCGTAAGTAGCATGAAATTATATGTTGTCTTCCAAAAGTCGTTTGTTTCCACTTTTCAAAATAAATCTCAGCTCATGTTGGGGTTATGAGCAGACTCAAGTTGTCAGATCTTTAATTTGTATTGGGACAATTAGGGCAAGGATGATTCGGGAAGAATTGGAGGCAGAGTTGAATTTCAATGGGTACGGCCACTATGCCATAGATGACAATTCTCAACCTTTCTAGTTATAATTATTTTGTGTTGAATTTGCAATTCAGACCATATTTAATACTATAACACTAAAAACACTATATGTAATCGATGTGCAAAGCAATATTCGGGGTCGTTGAACACTGCAGCCTCTATTATACACGTTCTCTGCATATGCCTATAAATCAGGTGTACGTCGCTTACTATGCATAATAACACACAGGGGAAGCTTTGCGGTTCTTGAGAAATTACACACACAGAACTGACGCACATACTCACATTTTGCAAAGTATACATGAGTCACAATTTTGAGATCCCCTCACTTCTCAAGCACTCTTATATTTTGTTACCGGGAAACGCGGGACCAAAGTGATGTGCTCTCTGACAAAGACGACGACCGAGGAACCCGGGCTCGACGAAGCGTTGAGAAAGAGGACGACGCTGACAGAGTGAATACTGCACGGCTACTGAAGTCTTAGCGTCGAGTTCAGCCCATCGCAGTGCAGTTACATTAAGTACATCCCCGTAACATCTTGGTGGAGGTGCGGGGTGGATGGAGCCGCGTCGGTTTTCATTGTGACAGTTCCGAGGTGACGGCCACTGCGGAGATCGAGCGTCAGATTGTGTCGAACCCGCGACCTTCACCAAGATTGAGTTTACATGGAGCACGCTACTTTTCCTCCATCGACCTTCGTAGCAGCTACCGGCAGATCTCTGTCGACGAACAAGACCGCGAGAAGACAGCTTTTGTCACACAAGATGGACTTTACCAATTTAAGGTTATGCCTTTGGACTTTGCAACGCCCCTGCTACGTTTGAAGGAATGATGGACTCCTTACTCCGCGGCTTCAAATGGACGACTTGTCTATGTTACTTGGATGACGTGATTGTCTTCTCGCCCTCGTTCGAAAGCAATCTTCGTCGCCTTTATTCCATCTTGGCACTTTTCTGCCGTGCCGGACTTCAACTGAACTCAAAGAAGTGCAGTTTTGGTCGCTGCGAACTTAAAGTGCTTGCCATTTGTTGAATGCCACCGGCGTGCAACCTGATCCCGATAAAGTACGCGCTGTCAGTGCTTTTCCATCTCCCCGTTCACCCCGTGATGTCCGCAGCTTTATAGGACTGTGCTCTTATTTTCGACGGTTCGTCCCAAACTTTGCCGCTGTTGCTCGTCCTCTCACCAATCTGCTGAGGAAAGGCGTTCCTTTCTCATGGCGACCAGAGCAGGCTAACGCATTCTCCACCCTCATCGCTTTTCTCACCAATCCTCCTGTGTTGGCCCATTTCAACCCGTCTGCCCCGACGGAACTCCGCACCGACGCCAGTGGCCACGGGATTGGTGCCATTCTTGCACAGCGACAACGCGGCCAACACTGCGTGATTGCCTACGCCAGTGTCTCCTGTCATCAGCGGAACAGAACTATTCTATTACGGAACGGGAGCGCCTGGCTCTCATTTGGGCTGTTGGACAATTCAGACCCTACTTGTTTGGCCGACCCTTCACTGTTTTAACTGATCACCACGTCTTATGTTGGCTCTCTTCCCTGAAGGATCCTGCTCGCCACCTCGGCCGCTGGGCACTGCGCATGCAGGAGTATACCTTTTCCGTTGTATACAAATCCGGTCGGCTCCACCAGGATGCAGACCGTCTGTCCCGTTATCCCGTCGATCCCCCTTCCTCTACTGACCTAGAGTCGGACCCCCGTGTCTTCTCTGTATCGGACTTTTCCCACATAGCCGACGAACAGCGCTTGGACCCAACCCCCAGTTCTCTTATCGACCGCCTCCGCACACACAGCCGTGACTCTTTTCTCGCCTTGTTCTTCCTTCATGGAAATACGTTATACTACCGCAACATGCGACCTAATGGCGCTGAGCACTTGCTGGGCGTTCTCCAACACCTACGCTCTGCCGTTCTAGAACAAATGCACGACGCCCCTACAGCTGGTCATATTGGCCTCTCACGCACATACGACCGCGTGCGCCGGCGTTTCTTCTGGCCTGGACTCTACCGCTCTGTCCAACATTATGTAGCCGCTTGCGACCTCTGTCAACGCCGGAAGAAACCCCTTGTGCTACCACCTGGACACCTGCAGCCGCATGCTATCCCCACTGAGCCATTTCCTCGTGTTGGCCTTGACCTCCTAGGGCCCTTCCCCGAGTCCTTGTCAGGAAACAAATGGATCGCTGTGGCCACCAATTATGCCACGCGGCACGTGATCACTCGCGCCATTCCAACCAGCTGCTCCACAGACGTGGCTAACTTCCTTTTGTACGACGTCATACTTCACCATGGTGCTCCCCGTCAACTACTTACCGACCGTGGTCGCTGTTTCCTTTCACGAGTTGTTGGGGAAATACTTCGTTCTTGCTCCGTTCGGCGCAAGTTCACCACTGCGTATCACCTTCAGACGAACGGCCTTACGGAGGGTATTAACCGCACACTCACCGACATGCTCGCAATGTACGTATCCGACAGTCATCGCGACTGGGATATTAGTCTGCCATTTGTCACCTTTGCATATAACTCTTAGCGTCATGACACTGCTGGGTACTCTCCATTCTATCATCTCTTTGGAAGAGACCCCTTACTGCCCTTCGTCACTTTGCTTCCCGCCTCTGGCCCCGTCGCAACCTATGCCCGCGATACCATCACCCGAGCCGGCGCTGCTCGCCAGATTGCTCGTCACAATCTCACCATCTCTCAAGAAGCTCAAAAACGCCGCTACGACGCTCATCACCGCGATGTGCACTATCCTCCCGGATCTCTGGTGTTGCTCTGGCCTTAGTGCAGTCGTGTGGGGTTATGTCAAAAACTTCTGCCTCACTACGCAGGTCCTTACCGTGTACTACGCCCAGTGACCGACGTGACCTATGAGATTGCACTGCTCCACCCAAAGTCACCGACTGCTACACCCACCTCCGAAATCGTCCATGTCGCCGGCTTCAAGCCATATTACTCCCCCTCCACACCGTACGCCTAATACGCACCGGGACGTTGCCTTTTGCCGAGGGGGGTAGTGTTACCGGGAAACGCGGGACCGAAGTGATGTGCTCTCTGACAAAGACGACGACCGAGGAACGCGGGCTCCACGAAGCATTGAAAAAGAGGACGACGCTGACAGAGTCAATATTGCACGGCTACTTAACTGCACGGCTGCACGGCGTCGAGTTCAGCCCATCACAATGCCGTTACATTAAGTACATCCCCGTAACAATATACTCCACAACAAGGATGTCCTGATATGTGCAAGCAAAAGACTGCATATGTGCAAAGCTATATAAAATAATATTTTGAATACTTATATATTTTGTGAGCAGTACAGTTAACCAAGTTCCCATGCCCGATGCTGCTTGTTGAGCCTCTTGATTTATTTGTCGACATAAAAACAAAGCCATTAGTTAGAGCTGGTTTGTATTATTCGGTAAAGTTGGGTGCCACGTGCTAGTTGGGCGCCGACACGTTTAAAGGTTGCAATTGACATGCCTTTTCTTGCAAACACGATTCACATGGAACCTTACCTCTCATATCATAGTAGGCTGCATGTAATGCAGCATATTTCGTGATTTACTTTTATATATCTTCCAAAGGAACCAATTTCCATGCATAAACTATTGAGGTTAAGAGCTTACATTCGCTGCTCATATGCTTTAAAAAACCACAATGAACAATCAGTCGCAACCCTCCAACATAGACTCAAAGCGCAACTGAAATATACTGATGACAAGCATGCCTTTTGCTTTTGACATTTCAAGCGAATTTGTGTGGTTCTTGTTCACTCGCTTTCGTACCACAGGGTACATGATCCCTTACAACTGCCCTGGAATGTATTTAGCATCGTCTTATAAAAGGACAGGTTAATGGAACGTCCTGCGAAGATTGTTTTTTGGAGGTTCGAACGCCGCCCAGAAAGGAGGTCACAGGGACGTCTTGCTGATTACCCTGTTAGGATGTGGGAGGTAGGGATTTAAACGGCACCTTCCTGGGAGTTAGTGTGTTGTCTGGGCATGTCCTTCCAAAGTGCGGCCGAGAAGGGCGGTTGTCCAAATTAGAGGCGAAAGCCAAATGAGCATTCTTCATGGCTGCTGCCCTGCTCTATGCATTTAAAGGACGCAAAAAATTTATCTGCGCCTTCGCAGCCGTCTATTATTCTCTGTGAATTGCATACCACCGGTAATGACGAAGCGACCAGATTCAAGCAATAGGTCCTTGGCCTATGGGGCTACCAACTTCATTCTTTCTTACTGTCCTCACTGTTTATTTCACCACGTGTATATGTGCGTCGGCCACCGTTTTGCCGGCAGAACGAAGGCTGCAGTTCTCAGGGCGAGAGGAGAACGCGGGAAACGATATGTGACGGCAAGCCATTCCGCAGTGCATCAGCAGCGACGGCGTCGGAAGCGTCATCCCGCACTAGTTGCTACAATTAAATTGTGTACTACTTGAAAGTGAGCAATGTGGATAGGATGCGAGTTAAGAGGGCGCATATGGTCACGCGGACGTCTCGACGCCAGCAGCGTTTCCCCTAGATGGCACTGATCCGCGCTCTTCTTTCGAAGCCGTGGTCCATTTTATTCTGTCCGCGACTGTACCTCTATGACGAACAAAAGACATGGCGGTCCATCCTGATTTAAGTCATTTTCGCTTATTCCACCACCGTTCAGAAGACGACTAGGGCGACCGCATTCCAGCTGTTGTGTCGCTGGATTCCATGACCAAGCTCGACGCATTGACATCGCACGTAACAGAGGAGGAGAATCTGGATGTCGCCGCCTACCTTCTGCGTGGAGAGGAAGCTCGACAAATTCCACGGCTATGCTTTGAAGCCTAACAGCGCACCGACGTCGGACGATGCAACTTGCGACGACGCGGCGCACGAGTACAAGCCGGGAGTAAAGTCTGGGTAAGGACGCTGATTCTCCGTGGCGAACTAGGTGAAAAGCTGTTACGTTTGATACTTTGGGTTATATAAAATCTTTCGCCGCGTTGAACAGCGGCTATGTGTTATTTCTGCGGGGGGCTTAAAGCAACATGGCGTTTGCGAACAGAAGAAACTATTTATTACAACTTGACTCAAGCCGTGCGCGCTCGCCGCCGCTCATCGGCGCGGTCCGAAGTCATCTCTCTTCTGTCACGGATGGCCGGCGCAGAAAGGAGAGGGCTGGAGGAAAGGAGGAAAGTAACTTCGAGGGGGTCGTTGGTCCTTCCTTCACACACACAACCCTTGCGAACACAACACTGCGGCGGGAATCGCGCACTGGTTTAGCGGTTCTTTGTTCCCCTGTCTACGCTTCTACGAGCAAGAAACCTTCCTCCCCCCCTTAGAAAGCAGCCTGGTAGCGGTAAGGAGGCCGGCGAGTACGTGTGGATGTGCGCTGTAGCACGGCCGTGGCATCAGAACCGTGGCGTGTTGGAGCGATGCGTCATCCGCCTCGATATCCCAAGCCACGCTACCAGGGACTGAAGGGCTGCTTGTTTGGATCGGTGTCCTTTGCGGCTGTGCCTTCACATGACGAAGCTGGTCTAGGAGTTGGTGGGCTATGTCCTCCTTCATGTGTATGGGTTCCATGTGAATGGGCTCGGCAGTACTACAGCGATGACCACGGCGACTCATCTACGTCGTCTTTTCGTTGTGAAGGTGCTGGCGCTTATGCTCGTGCCTTTAGGTTTGTCGGCTGGCTGTTATGCTGGCGTGAGACGGCCTGATCGCGGTTTCCTTGACCTAGTGCCATCACTACTTTGCCCCTGGAAAGCTGACTCCAGAGCATGGTTCGGCACCCCTGCCGAATTCGGACCTACTGACCCGCTCGAGCCTGCCCAGTGCACTCTTCGACCACGATCAAGTTTGTCTGCCACTGACAGCTGCGCCGACTCTGGCCTCCAACAGTGCCCGACTACAGCGCATGTGCCACCAAACCCGCCTACCCTCCCCTCAATGAAGATAGCCGGCATGATAACTTCACCTGAGCGCTCTTGCTACTTAAAGAGAGCCTCACGGGCCATCGCGCTTTATGGGCTCGGCAGCACTACAGCGATGACCATGGCGACGCATCTACGTCGTCTTTTTGTTGTACAGGTAAATCGTCAATTTTCGCTATTCCTGCGGCGTACCAGTTATGTGGCGTTGCTTGTGCTGCCGAGCCCTCAGTGTTGTTTTGCAATTGCCTCCGATTGCCTCGGTGTCGTCCGTCAACTACTTATATTGGCGGGTGATATTGAATTAAACCCCGGTCCCAACACCCGCTCTGCTTCGCAAGAACCTAACGAGGTTATGGTAGCCTTAAATGAAATTCGGTCTGGGCAAGCAGCTTCGCTTGAAGAGATGACAAGAATTCGTGAAGCTGTAACCCAGAACGATGTAGCACTGGGTGACATCAGATTGCGATTAGCGAAAATTGAAGAAGTCTGTACATCGTTCGCCACAATTAAGGGAGGCATCTCCGATGTTCGGGAGCTTGCGGAGCATAATGCGGAGGAGGTATCGGCCATTATGTCCAAGCTGGTTGACTCTGAAGATAGAGCACGCCGTTGCAATTTACTGTTTTTCGGCTTAAAATACACACACCCAGAAACGTGGGATGAATCTGAACGTTTGGTCATTGAACTGTGTAATGGCAAGCTAGATGTGACTTTGAATCAAATGGATATTGAAAGAGCCCATAGACTAGGAAGGTTTGATGATAACAAAAAAAGGCCAATCATAGTTGACTTCGCGCATTTCAAAACCAAAGAAAACGTTCTTTCTTCTGCTAACAAACTGAAAAACACTGATTTAAGTATTTCTGAAGATTTTTCTAAACATACAGTTTTTGTCAGGACGCCGCTAGTGGCATTCGAAAAATCGCAAAAGGAAAATTTTAAACTTCGCCACAATAACCTCATCATCGGTCGCACCACTTTCACTTATTACCACGCTTCAAAGAAAGTCGTTCCCTGCACTCCATAGCTAATACATAAACCTTCCCAGAAGTCAGATCATCGCCCTTTGTCCATTCTTTACACTAACATCCGTAGCCTCCTACCTAAGTTGGACACCATTGACAGTCTTGTACGAACGACAGAATGCGGCATATTGGTCCTAACCGAAACATGGCTAAACTCGTCCATAGCAGACTCTGAGATACATTCCGTTTCCCCCGATTTCAATATCTTTCGACGTGATAGGATGAACAGGTGAGGAGGAGGTGTACTTATCGCTACTCATCATTCATATGGTTGCTCTGAGATTAAACATTCATCTCCTCTTGAATTACTCTTCATCCAGTGCAATGCTACTTACCCCTTAGTTATCATCGGCGTTTGCTACCGACCTCCTGATTTCAAGGATTCCTTTGTTGCCCACTTTCATGAAGCGCTTCGCGTCATAACTGCTTCACATCAACAAACTCCCATTATTCTCTATGCGACTTTAACTTTCCATCCACCACTTGGTCTGACCTCCCCTCGACTACATCCAAAGATAACATCGAAAGCGACTTTGTTAACACTTGCCTAACCTTTGGTTTGTCTCAGCTAGTGTCTAACCCTACCAGGCAGAATGATCATTCTTCCAACATTCTCGATCTCGTTCTAACTTCTCACCCTAATAATGTTTCGCTGCCACTCCATTTACCTGGGCTTAGTGACCACTGTAATCCAAACGACATTTTCATGTCAACTATCATACCCCAAAAAAGCAAAAAAAAAACACTAACACTCTACGACAAAGGCAATTACGCAGCCATTAACGCTGCCCTCTCCGACTTTTGGGCAGAGTACGCCATAAATTTTTTAATTCGTTCAGTTGAAAGCAACTGGTCGCTTTTCAAACTCAAAATGCATGAACTAATAAAGAGGCACATACCCACCATCACTATCACCGAAAAAACATCATCTCCGTGGTTTATTAAGGAGTTGAGGCGCTTCAACAACAAAAAGAAAAGACTGTTTCGATCGGCGAAACGCTTGAACACCGCTTTCGCGGGGATGAAATATAATTGTGTCGAAAAAGCATTCTTATCTCTAGCCAGCCAAACCAAACGTTCCTTTTTTTCTACAGTATTGCCGTCCATGCTGCGTGCCAACCCCAATAAGTTTTGGAACACTATTAACCCTACACGCCCCATGCCACTAACGTTACTCGACAATGACAATAACCCCATTCCAGAACATGATATTAGCTGCACTCTTAACACCTTTCCTTGCTCAGTTTTTACTGAAGAACCCGACACTATACTGCCAAACTTCCCTGTATTAGATCCCCCAGCCATGCAAGACATTTTGTTCGATGTTAACGGAATAATTAAATTAATTGAATCATTGAAAGTCACATTTTCATCTGGTATTGATGGCCTAAACTCAAAAGTCTTAAAAGATACTAAAAATGTTGTTAGTGTCTTTTTATGCCACCTTTTCGAACAGTCCTTGTCATCAGGTGTACTTCCGCGAGGCTGCAAAATCGGTAAGATCGTCCCAGTCCCCAAAAAAGGTCCATCTTCTTCATGTAAAAACTACCGCCCCATTTCTCTCACAAGTGTCTGCTCGAAGTTAATGTAACATGTTATGTAATCACACATAGTCAAATTTCTTGTTTCGGTCAAATTTTTCACCCTATCCAGCATGGCTTCATAAAAAGGACTTTCCTGTGATTCCCAACTAGCCCTTTTTATTAACGACCTTATCTCTAACCTTGACCTAAATATTTCTGTTGAAGCGCTCTTACTCGACTTTGAAAAGGCTTTTGATAAAGTTCCGCATAAACGATTACTGCTAAAACTCTCGCGCCTAAACCTTAACCATTTGGTGATGGAATGGCTTCGAACCTTCTTGACTAACAGGGAACAATTTGTCTATGCTAAAAATACCCTTCCCCTCGTTCTCCAGTCACCTCGGGTGTCCCCCAAGGTACCGTGCTTGGACCCTTGCTCTTCCTCATTTACATTAACGATCTTCCGTCTAACATCACCTCTACCATTCGTTTATTCGCTGACGATTGTGTAATTTACCGCCCGATTTCTAACCGCGCTGACGCCGACATCCGTCAAAAAGATCTTGTAGAAATAGAAACTTGGTGTAACGATTGGTTAATGTCTCTTAATATTACTAAAACATGTTTGATCTCTTTTCATCGCAGGCATTCCCACATTCCTCACAATTATGTTCTTTTTCATTCTGAAGTGTCTCCCGTTTCCACCTGTAAGTATTTAGGCATTACCCTAACACATAGCCTAAATTGGTCCTTACATATAAGTAATATCGCTAATAACGCTAATCGCACTCTTGGGTTTTTTCGTCGTAATCTTCGTTTTGCTACCCCTTCTATTAAATTGTTAGCATACCTAACTTTCGTCCGGCCTAATTAGAATTCGCTCCATAGGTATGGGACCCTCATCAAGCTAACCTATCGTTAACACTAGAAAATATTCAAAATCGCGCTATCCGCTTTGTATATTCAGATTACTCATACCATACTAGCGTGTCTGCTTTAAAAGCACGAGCCTCACTACCTAATCTTGAATCACGACGAAAAATGTTTAGATTGTGCCTTTTTCACAAGTTTTATCATTCATTCAGGGAGCATCCGTCATATCACCAGCTCATCGTCTTTCCAGTCGAATTGACCACCACAAGACCGTCTACCCTCTCCCTGCCAAAACGTCTGCTCATCTCCGATCATTTTTTGTGAAATCATCTAGGGACTGGAACGAGCTGCCGCCGGAAGCCGTGCACCTTATCAACCCCATCCATTTCAAGAAAAAGATCAAAACCATAATTTTTTAACTGTCATGCCCATCATTCATGTAATTCCCCATAATAGGGGCCTTTGAGGTACAATAAATAAATAAAAGTACGAGCCAGGATCGCTTCCCAATGCGTCTGTGTATTACAGCTGGGGTCCACGCCTGCTGTCCGTAGGATTTCCCAGCGAGAACGCGTTGGCCCTTTTTTATTCTCTTAACGCGGGAAAGATCGTCTTTCCTTGGCCCGGTTTCAGGGGCTGCCTCCGGAAGAATGGCGCTCAGGTGGGTTCGTAGCTCGCGTGCGAACATGAGCTGCGCGGGGGTGCGACCGGTTGTGTTGTGCCCCGTGCTGTGCTGTTTGAAGAGAAATCGGGCAATGCGGAGGTGCAATGACCCAGCTTGTTCCTTCAATAGAACTCGCTTGAGCTCTGCCACGTATTGTTCAACCTGGCCGTTTGTAGCTGGATGGTAGGGAGCCGATGTGACGGTTGTGATACCGCTTTGTTTGAAAAACTGCCTGATCTCCGCATACACGAAGGCGCTGCCGCTATCAGAGACGAGTTTTCTAAGCAATCCAAACGTGGCAAGCAATGTTCTCAACGCACCAATGACCGCAGCTGCTGTTACTTTGGTCATCTGTTTGACGTCTACCCAGTTATTATAGGCGTCCACAGTACCTAGAAATGTGCTTCCCTTGACCGGTCCTGCAAAATCGATATGAATAGTGTGCCAGGGCCCACTTGCCTTCTCACACTCTGGGGCCGGGGCTTTTGGTGGTGCCTTTTAGTTGTTTTCGCATAACGTGCAATTGTGAGCACTTGATTCGATTTGGCTGTAAATTCCAGGCCACCATATAAAGCTTCAGGCGCACTTCTTCATTACAACATTGCCTCCTTGATGGCCTGCATGAAGCAGTGACATAGCTCGCGCGCGTAAAGCTGGTGAGATAACAACTCGTGACCCACAGGTGATGCTACCCCGGTGCATACTTAACTCCGTAGCTTTCTTGTGGCAGGCGCTGAAGTTTTCTCTGTTTAGTCGGCTCACAGTGTCTTCTTGAATGGCGTTGAAAATGCCAGATAGGGATGGGTCCACTTGCGTCGACGTAGCAACTGTGTCCGCTATTAGCGGCGGCTCTGGCAGGGCCTCGAGCATTAACACATCCCCGGGTTAGGCGGTTCTTGTTGGGTCGCGCTCAGCGGTACGTCTACATTCTGGTGCTTCTTACCCGATAGCGACCCTCTTCACTAACACAATGCTGTGCCCGGCAATACTTAAACATTTTGAATCACAATTCACTGGACAGTGCCAGTACTGTGGGGAGGTGGCTGACACCTACCACATGGTATGGGCCTGCCAACAAAACCCATCCCTTCCCCCCATCCCTAACCCTTCCGGGGAGGACTGGGAGGCGACCCTGCTCGGCTGCTGCGACCTACAGGCCCAAAGGGTCTTAACGCGGCGTGCGCGGGCGACGACAACCGCCAATGGGGTCCCTGACTAGGGTCTCCACCCAGTGTTATAAGGCCGAAGCCCTCAAGGCTCCGCTTCAAACCTCCCAATATGAAATAAACGTTTTCACCACCACCACCAAGGTCGTAGTCATATGCTTACATTTTGATGCACCAGCATGTCATGCGTGGTGACAACATCTGCGGTATTATCTTCTGGGGCTCGATATGCCTCCTGATGGCTTGGCGACCAGATCCATGGCACATCTTTTAACAATATTTTGTACAGGTCGTTGGCCACAGTTTCTCGCTGTTCTAGGAGCCGGTCATAGAATGTAACGAGTCCACAAAAGGACTGGAGTTCCTGCTTGTTAGTTGGTGCTCGTGCATCTGTTATTGCTCGCACCTTGTCATCAATTGGATGGATGCCTTCAGTGTCAATTGCATGACCAAATAATTCACTTTGGGTACAGCAAAACGAGCATTTTTTCTTGCTTATACGCAAGTTTGCGTTGGTTAGCCTTTTGAACACCTGTTCCAAACGTGCAGCATGATCCTCGTCTGGTGCTCCAATGACGATTACATTATCAAGACAAACGCATGTTCCAGGAATTCCACGAAGTATTGCCTCCATATTTCTCTAGAAGATTGCTAGGGATGCTGCTATGTCAGATGATAGTCGTTTGATCTTGTAGAGGCACTTCAGCGTATTGATGGTAAGGAACTGAAATGTTGATTCGCTCACCTTCAACTGCTGGTACGCTTTCGTAAGGTCCACGGTGGGGAAAAGTTTCCCTCCGTGCAGTGTGCTGAAGACCTCCCCCGGCGTTGGCAGCAGGTAGGAGAACGGCTTCGTAAACCTTTTCACTGTGTTCCGGTAGTCTCCGCATAGTCGTAGCGTGCCATTACTTTTCCGAACTACGACGAGTGGTGTTGCCCATTCGCAGTGCTGTGTTGATTCCATGACGCCTTGGTCTTGCAATTTATCAAGTTCCGCTTCTACTGCAGATCTTAAGGCAAACGGTACTATAGCCTTGCTTTGAAGAATTTAGGGCTGGCATCGTTGACCAACTCCAGGTCGACATAGGTCCCACACGTCCTGGGAATGTCATCGGAGAAGACCGCCTTGTACTTCTCTTGAAGGCATTCCAATCATGACTTCGTTCCAGTCTGTGGATACCGCCGATGGTGATCCCAAGTACGTAAAACCAGTACATTCCCTGGAGCTGGATCCACTGCTTTTAACAACCTAGAGTGACAGTTTGCATTTCCTCCCCCTGTACACAACATCGATGTTGGCACTACCCAGTAGCGGCAGGCTCTGACCTGACCACGTCTTGAGGTGCGTGTCGTCGTCTTTTAGTCTGGGTGCCTGTTCCGTTCACGTTGTTCGAAAGGTGTCATCGCTGAAAAGGGTGCATGCAGCTCCGGAGTCGCCTTCGAGCTGGATCAGCTTATTGTGGATGGTGAAGCAAGTCATTATTTTCTGACGCGTGCCGATGTTGGCAATGGTATTTAGGTCATACAGCGCTGACGGCGGTGATTGAAACCCTTGCTTCTCAACTTATACCGCGGCTTCAGAAGCAGCTACGTTATGGTTGCGTGACTGGGCTGATTTCACCTGCTTCTTTTTCGTTATACAAGCTTTCTCGATGTGCCCACGTTTGTGGCAAAAGTTGCATGTAGTTGCTTGGAAGCGGCACGTCTGCGGATTATGCTCTTCGTCACAGCGCCAATAGCGTAAGACCTTTGGAAATTTTTTTGAACTTGCCTTCATGTTGATGCTGGTTGTTCGAATGGCTTGTTTCGTGCACTGGCTCGATAGGTTGCCGCATTTGTCGCTGCTGCTGCCCAACTCCTTCCGTTCGCAAGACGATATGTCATAGGCTTTTGTGAACGTCAGGTCCTTCTCCGCGAACAGGCGCTGTTGCAAGGACTCGTCACGCAGTCCACACACGAACCGCTCACGCAGCATGATGTCCGAGGGGAGCATTGTGGGGCTAGCTAGCGACAGGAATGAGATTGCTCCGGCTGATTGTTCGGTGGCTGCTGTGCTCGCAGTCAGCGTCCCGAAATTGCAGTCGGCAGCCAGTTTCTTTAGTGCCGCAATATAGGCACTTGCAATTTCTCCCTTCAACTGTCACGTCGTTGGAAGCGAGCCCTGCTGTAGACTTCGGGTGGCCGCGGGTCGAAGTGCTTCTGCAGGGCAGCTGCGATGTCGTCGTAGGCCACGGCGGCTGGCGTGATTGGCTGTACTAGAGCGCAAAAGGTGTCGTACGTCTCCTCTCCGCACAGCGTAAGCAGGTGCGTCCTCTTCTGGGCATTCTCCGTGATGTTGTTTGCCTCAAAGTAGAATTGAAGGCGTCCAAACCACGATGTCCATGAGGAACTGTTTAACTCTGGTATCCGTCCAGGAAGCGTGAGCGTAGCCATGATTGTTGCATGGCGTAGCTTAACGCTGGGCTTGGATCTGCTTCCTCGTCGCCACTGTTATGTCCGCGTTAGAATAGGAGCAACAAGGCGTTTGCGAAAACAAGAAACTATTTATTATAGCTCGACTCGAGCGGTGTGCGCTGGCGGCCGCTCATCGGCGCGGTCCGAATTCACCTATCTGCCTTCAGTCACGGCTGGCCGGTGCAGACATAAGAAGGCTGGGGAAAAGGAGGAAAGCAACGTCGAGACGGTTTTTGTCCTTCATTCACACGCACAACCCTCGCGAACACAACACCGCGGCGGGAATCGCGCACTGGTTGAGTGGTTCATTGTTCCCCCGTCTACGCTTCTACGTACAAGACACAACACTATGTAGTCATTCACAACGAGGAGACACCATCTCGAAGGTGGCGCGCGCGCCCAGAAATAGTACACGTTGTACTTCTGAAGCCGTATTACGAGCGTTAAAGATGTTTACATTTTCTAGTGTTCATGTTTACTATATCTGTTTATTTTTAAAAATTGAAGCCATGTTTCCCCTGCTACTCCACATATCGAGTACAGAGATCAATTATTCACGTACAACGAGCTCACTAAGCACTTTTATCTAGGCAGACGAGCATTTCCCCTTCCGGATAAGAAATTAGCCCGCAGCCAATCAGTCACGTTACGCTTGCTCCAAACGAAATCATACCCCAACCCCTGGCGCATGAAGCACATCGACCCAGACTACGACGGACAACATGTGTGTGAACGGTGCAGTTATCGTGTAGATTTAAACCATATGCTGTGTGGTTGTGCATCGAGCGGCGCGTACGCCAAGAACAAGGAACGTTGGGACAGTTTTAAAAAGTGCTTCCCTACATGATCAGCTTCGGGCTGTCCAGGAGGCCCGGGCGGCGGCGGAGAGAGTGGAAGCTGCCCTCTACACCTGGCGCCTAGCCGAGTGTCCTCCAGGACCCCTACTGTGGGAAATAAAGTTTTACCAAACCAAAGCAAGGGGCGAATTCAAATCATTCGTATCTCTATTTGTGATCCGCCAGGGTAACACAGTGGTTAGGGCATTCAAATACTGGCTCAAGGACCCGAGAATAAATGGCGGCCTCGTCGGCCACTTTCATGTGGAGGCGAAAAGCTAGGCTCCCGCGTGCATATTACAGAACCCCAGGTAGTCGAATTTTTGTCTCTCATAGCTTGAGCTTTTTTCGGACGTTAAACCCCACAAACCGTAACAACTAAATCTCGATTGGTTGTTGTTTTAACAGGCACCGGAATGTGGCCTCATCACTGTGATGGTAGCGCATGGATCAATCACGTATTCTTTCCTTTTTCATGCTCTCTGTCGCTATACGTGCTTTTATCATTTCCTTTGTTGCTGAAGACGCTTCGGTATGTAAGTCGAAGAATTCTAGCTACGTGCGTGTGTTTCTACAATGTTCCAGCTTATGTTAGTCACTGCTTACGATTTTATCTCTATGTTTCATTGTCGCCTTTAAATTGAACGCTGACGAGTAAAAAAGGCGTTCTTTGCTCGACGACCTACGAGCACGTTTGCTATTATCGCCACCTCCAAACCGCTAAGTCCTTCTTGTGGGCGCAAGTCAGCTCAATAGAGCTTTTGTGCTCACCCAGGCTCTTCCTTTGTTCCCATCGGCCTTGTCACCTTCACGCGACAATTCTTAAGTCTTAAGTCTTCAATTATTTTGAATTGTCACCGTGCTATTACAACGCCAGGACATCATCGTTTAAATGAGAATCTGAAATTTTATTCGTCCCGCGCTTCTGGACTAATTAAAAGCACAAGACATTAGAACATAATATCCAAACACTTCTAAATTGGTGCAGTTATGATAATAAGCCAATGGTAAATATGCTGGGTTGGCGCAGTGGTTCGAGGGTAGGGTTCAACTACTGTGCCCAAAGGTGCGCGATCGAATGCCGGCCTTGGCGGCCGCTTTTCAGTCCACGCGAAAAGCCAAACGTTCATGCGCTGCGCAATGTCAGTGCAAGTTAAAAACCCCCGTAGTCAAAGTTTCTGCTGCCCTCCACTATGTCGTTTCTCATAGCCTGACTCGCTGTGCGACGTTAAAAGCAATAAACCGAACAAAAGCATTTTAAACCACTTAATGAAGCAATTTCGTCACAAGTGAGAATAAAAGTCGTATCAGTAACATTTTTAGTGTTAGTCATATAAAACGCGTTTGTTGAAACGGTTGAGTCTATCCTCAGCGGCCGCTTTTCGATGGAGGCGACAGCAATGCGCCCGTGTGCTCTGCGATGTCAGTGCGCGTTAAAGAACCCCAGGTGGACGAAATTCCCGGAGTCCTCCAATACGGCGTCTCTCATAGCCTGAGTCGCTTTGGGACGTTAAACACCACAAACCAAACCAATCTTCTAAGGTTGTTCGGTTCATTGTTATACTTCGCAGCTTTTTTAACGTAGGTAAGTGCTGTGGTGTTTTAAAAACCGTATAACGTATGGGTATGTGCCATTTCAAGCAGTACTGGCAGCGTCTTATCTGGAATCTTTTATATGTAACCTGTTTATATACTTTAGTCCCAGCTTCTTAATACCCCTAAACGCAGCTGTGAGCGCATCGGTTTCGTTGCTCTGATTCTGCTTATTTCGAAGTGTTCACAATGAAGTGTTTTCATGCTCAATACGACCTACCTTGTGATGGACACACCTCGTCAAGCTGCCTCGAGCAGCTTTTTAGCCCTGGTGCTCCAACCAGCAAGCATCTGGTGCAGTAAAACGATTTGACCTTCTGTTAAGAAGGTCAAATCGTTTTACCTGCTTTCTTCTTTCCGTTATCCCTTGGCGTAGGTGTCCGCCCGGAGGTGTGACCAATACTCTGCCTTTCCTATTAATCAGCCTATAAAGGCTCAGTATGAAGAGTTCCTACACTATCCTCTCTGCTCCTTCTCTCCACGGCAACGAGAGCGCGACGTACATTACTAATCATCAACTGCTCTGTCGCATAATTTCATTACACAAGAGGACACGTTGTGCACGCTGCTGACGCAATCTATTGCTCCCACTCGGATTTCAGATAAACGCGACCTTAAAGAAGGCCGGGTGTTTGACATAAAAGCCAATATGGCTAAGGCTTTATTAATAAATTATTCATCGCGGTTTATGAGGCAAATGGCCAAAAACTATCTTTCCTACTCATAATTACAACATTTCCTACTTTACGGCACGAGTTATTAGGCAGTTGGTAGCGAGCGCATCATCGGTGTGAATGTCTTCGTTTAATTCTCTTGTGTGTGTGTTGTGTTTGAGTATAACCATGCAGCGCCAGAGGTCTTCGGAGACAGGGTCTTACACTGGAAACAAAACTATGGAATAGAGCTTTTTATTCACAGTTCTCGTATGTTTTCTCAATTTGTTGTAATATTGTTAGCAGTACAATAGAACAGTTAGTCTTGCCGAATTTACGATTAGCACACTGGACGACTTGGCTTATGGTCGTTTCTAAGATATTATGGTTCACTGGTAAAACGCTTTAGTCGTGTTTCAGTGCGTGGCGCCCAATTATGCCGGACCCTCCTCTTTCGTCGATCGGTTGTCGTGGTCTTGGCTTCAGAAGAGAGTCTTTAATATCCACTTCATTAAAGCTAAAGACACGGTGACATCGTCCGTGAAAATGCGGTGCCTGGAGACACACTCCTGAAATAAATTGACTCAGATTCAGTGAATACAGCCGACAGTGATATTAGGTTAATGTGATTGCGCAGGAATACAAGATAGAATGTGCTTGCAGACGACGACACTGAAACTTAAAGCGAGACAGCCTAGCACCTCATCTGCTCTTGTTATTAAAGTTCCACAGTACAAAAATTACGGCTGTTCTAAGACGGAGACAAGACCAGTTAAAAGCACTAAAGGACTTTTCCATCACCTTCAAACGCACAAAATTACAGCACTGGTGTTTTTGCAATAGCGTCCGGTTCGGCTCACAGAGATCGGTTTCTGTTACCCATCATACATGCTCGGATAGATAATATAAGTTAATTATTACCTGTGGAAACTGCTTTTATGACCCTATGCTCTCTCCCGTAAAAGACGTCCAGTTTGCTCCATTTCTTCACATCCACAACTCGTGGATGAACGCACGCGTCGCTATGTCTGCACTTCGAGAGACGCAGAACTCTCAAATCCAGAATACCGGTGGGAACCAAACAAAGACCTAGATAAAGACTTCATTTAGAAGAAGTCTTAGCAGCACAAGCAGATAGGCGCCGAGGTACAGCCCCATGACAAGACAGAATTACGGTCGAACTTATAACCAACCTCGGCACGGAGGCACTGCAGCAACTTACGAATTACGTTAACGAATGCTGGAGCATCGGCATCATTCCGCAGGCGTGGAAAACAGCCAATGTACACTTTATCCCCAAACTCAGAAAGAAAATCAGCATTGAAAACCTACGCCCCATATCCCTCACGTTGTGCGCAGACAAACTCATGAAAAAGGCAGTCCACGCGCGTCTCTCCAACTATCTAGAGAACAGCGAGCTACTGCCACACACGATATTTGGATTCAGAGCACATCTGTCCACCCAAGATGTGCTTCTGCAACTCAAACGCGAAGTCATTGATCCATCCTCCAGAATCTCCAGACCACGAACTGTGGCCAGCGAGTCTACTCATACACCTATGATTTCCTTAAATACAAAACGGTCAACATCAGTATCGACACTAAACGAACAACGCAAGTTAAGATGGGCACGAGAGGCACTCCGCAAGGGGCAGTATTATCACCATTTCTGTTCAATATTGCACTCCGAAATCTTCCACCCCTTCTAAATCAGATACAGGGCATACGACACGGCCTGTACGCTGACAATATAACCATCTGGATAACCACGGGTAGTATCGGAATAATTGAAGAAAAACTACAAACAACGGCAACAGCAGTTCAGAATTATGCACGAGCGTGCGGAATAACCTACTCTCCTTAAAAATATGAACTACTAGTCTTCCGCCAGCACAAATATTAGGCCACGATCGACATCCACTTTGACAACTCAGTCATAAAGGAAGTTCTCACCATAAAGATACTGAATCTATACATCAATAACAAGGGCAACAACAACCTCGCCATCCAGAAACTCCGCCTCGTGAGTGAGCAAGTCGCCAGGATGATCGTCAGAATGCCGACAAGAAAATCAGGGATGCGCGAAGAAGATACTCTCCGACTGGTGCAGGCCTTCATCGTGAGCCGCATCGTCTATACAGCACCCTACCTCCGTCTGAAAAATTTTGACATCAAGGACCTCGACGTCATAATCAGAACAGCCTACAAGAAGGCCCTGGGCCTCCCTGTTACGACATCGACGGACCGGCTTTTACGACTGGGCTTCCACAACACGGTAGACGAGCTGACAGAGGCACACCTCTCGGCGCAGGTAGTACGACTCTCCACGACTCTGACTGGCCAACAAGTCTTGATCGACTTAAACATCAATTGCCCCCGACAGCTACACTCTAAAAGCGACATCCCCGCCTCATGGAGAGGAAAATTCAAGAAAACTCAATTGCCGCGAAATATGCACCCCAATTTTCACCGGCCAAGACGACAAGCACGAGCGCAAGCTATAAAAAGGCACTACGGCGGGCGCGAGGGCGTGTTCTATGTCAATGCTGCGGGTCCTGAACGGGGAATGGCGGCCGTTGCGGTAGTGCACCAAACTCAAACAGTGGATGGACTAATATTGTTCAGCCAAGACACATTGGCTACGGAAGAACTGGCGACTGCCTTAGCTGCAACACACACTACCTCAGAATACATTCTTACAGATTCACAGACAGCATACCGCAATTACCTCAGGGGCAGGATTGCAGCGCTAGCAGCTAAAATCCTGCAAGATAGTTACACCCGTGGCTACCACCCCACGTATAAATACGTAGTATGGGTACCAGGTCACCAGGGCATCCCAGGAAACGAGAGCAGACACGCCTCAGCCCTAGTATTTTTCCCCCGCGTACCCAATACGAATCTCGTAGGACCTCCTACCCCATTGCTCACCTACACTGAAATACTTCAGCTCTTAAGATTATCTCGCCGGGTCTACCCTGCACCGGCAAAGACAAAGGGAAGGAAGTACACCTCCGCAAGCTACAGCCCAATACTTTTAACAACCCACGAAGACTACACGCATTAGATCCAGAGTCATTTGACTCACAATAAAAATTCTGCGGGGAGAAGGCGGACCTGCACCATATGGTTTGGGCAAATCATACTGTCATTATTAATAACAGGGCAACGCAGGAGGGGTGGGAGGCAGCTCTGACCAGCTAGGACGCAAGGGGTAAAAAAAACCTCATCGAAGGAGCGCTGACAGCAACCTACGCCAATGGGGTTCCGGACTGAGGACTGCAAATGCCGCTACAACCTCCTAAACGTTTTCATTAAAATATTTTTTCCATCGCCATCCACACAGAACCGAAGCGTGTCGTCTTTTTTCTTTACCAGCACAACACGCGATCCACAGACTGTTTGAAGGCAGGATGACATTGTCATGTGGGATGACATTGTCGCACTTGTTTTTGTATTGCTTCTGTTTCCTTCAGAGAAACTCGGTACGGCGGTTGGCGAATCGGGTGGGCCGCGCCATCGACAATAATTCTAGATTTCGCGACGGGTGACTGGCGAACCCTAGATAGCGTTGAAAAACACCCGTGGGAACGATACAGAAGTTCAAGTAATTCGCTTGTCTGGAACGACTCATGGTTTTTCTCGATGTTCAGTTGCAAGCGTTTTTACTCGTACGGTTTGGGCGGAATATCCCTCTCAGGCAACAGAAGCGTCACTTATTTCTTCTATACGAACTATAACTGCCCCTTTTTTCACGTGCTGCGCCTCGTTCCTAAAGTTCGTCACGAAGACGTTGGCACGTCCTTCCTGAACATCGGATATTCCCCTCACAACACCAATTCCCTTCGAAACCGTTATTTGTACACTTCCTTCCAGGAGGCCTTCGCCACATGCGGAGGTGTCGGCTTGAACAGGTAGAAATACTGTCGAGACAGATGGCAAGTTCACATGCTCAGCATAAACTTGAAGTGCAAGTGGGGTGGCTGTACCAAACCTCGACGATAGAGAACGTGCTCGGCGGGTCAACGTATTCTGCCCTACATCGATGACTGCACCATATTCACGAAGAAAGTCCATTCCGAGAATTACATCCTTGGAGCAGTTTTCTTAGATCACAAATTTGGCAGGACACGTCTCACCATGAATTTCGATGCGGGCGGTGCATTTTGCAACAGGAATTACGAGGTGACCTCCTGCGGTTCGTATCGGAGGCTCATACCACTGAGTGGTCACCTTGCGAAGTTGGCGACATAGCTTTCCGCTGAATACTGAGTAATCGGCGCCAGTGTCAAGGAGTGCAGTGACCGTGTTACCGTCGAATATAACGCCTACAATACTAGAGGCCGCAAAACCTTTTTTCGTATCCGCTTGTGCCGTTGTCCGTGGTGTCAGATGTTAACGTACGTGGAGGCGCTTTCTTTTGGCCGAATTCGGCAACATCACCTCCAGGCGTTGCTGTACTCGGTTTTCCCCACGAGGAAGAGGAGACACGCTCTCACGGCGAGACCCGTGAGGAGGCGCGGGAGGGCGCGTGGCGAGTGCGAGCAGGATACACGGTCATTGGTTTGCATCTGCGATGAAGAGCGTGGAAGATATTGACAGTCATAGTTTCACATCAGGAATAAAGTGCGTCGAAGATACTCCTGGAAATCTCAGGGTTGTTCACCGTAACGAGGCAGCCGGTCGCTCCGCCTCAATCCTCGTAGGCCGAAATCTCGGTATGGGCAGCGGTGGTACATGGATGAGGTTCACCACAGTGGAACCACAACGGTCGGCTGTCCGCAGTTCTTCGCATATCGGCTTTTCGTCGTCTTCGCGGCTCCGAGTATGTGTCATGCTGCGCCAGGAATTCACGGCGTCGAGGTCCAGAATCCGTAGCCCATTGGTACTGGTGAGGTACTGGCGGAAGCCGACGAAGAACAGCAGCATAACTCTCAGCTCGTTGTTGTTCTGCAGCAGCAACCATTGGTCCAGTACAGATGGCTTCGGGTGCGACTGCCTGCCTCATTTCCTCACGACCGGTCGTAGCGATAGATAGTGATGAAGGCTGCTCAGGAGCTGAGAAAAACCTCCGGAGCTCTTAGCGCACGACTTTGCGAATCATTCCGCCGACGTCGATGAGGCCGGCACCACTATTACCAGACGAGGCAAGACTCAAGACATTGGGGTAATTGCCCAGTCTCTGATAGTGGTTTGTTCTCGTGGCCAATGGGCGCTCAATGCTAGTCGTTTCGGTCACAAAACTGGGTACTGTAATTGGCGGATCCCGTATAAGTCTGCCAGAAATCTCGTTTCGGACGCCGCGCATCACGACTCGCACCTTTTGTTCCTGAGTAGCTTGTGGGTCCGCGCGAGCACTTAGGCACAGCACGTCCTCTAGTAAGCTTCTCAAACTTTCTGCAGGGCCCTGAATTCGGGCTTAGAAGCTATCTTCGGTATGCTATCGCCGGTGCTGGTTCGCAAACGTGGGCATCAATTCGCTCTTGCAGAGTTCCCAAGACGTCAACGAGGCCTTGTGGTTCTCTAATCAGTGCCGTGCCGTTGCCTCCAGAGAGAAGTAGATATTCTGAAGGCAGTGTTCGGGAGTCGACCCGCTGTGGCGCGCAACCCATTCGTAATGTTGAACCAAGCCTTCAACATCATCCAGGTTATCGCCACGAAACGGAATGACAGTCCTTGGTGTCTCCGGCACATAGATGATCCGCGCAGCAGCCGCACTGTCGGTTTACTACGGATGGAAGGCCATGGTGACTTTAGCCCTGGCGTTCTTACCCAGCGAATCTACCAAATGTCACGTCTAGCCAAAGGACAGGACAACACCAGCGACCGCAGATCAGTAGGGCAGCAGCAAGAACCAGCGTAACAGCGGGGATCCTCAGAACACCAGAAAAGATTGCCCGCACCGGCGTCTTCTTTCTTCACAGAACACCCGCACGTTCTCTTCTTCGGCTACAATATCGGAATATGTTGTCAACGGCGATGGGGAGCCTAAATGAATAAGCGAGAAGTAAGCAGATTCCGGATTCCGGGAAGAAAAGCTCGGACCGAAGCATGTGCGCGCTCGCTTCCTTCAACCCACTGCTTACCTGCGCTGCACGATAGCAGCTCCTTTCTTGCAGCTGAAGTCGTACACTTAGTAAACATCTTATAGGCTAGCGGCGTGATCCTGAAACTATAGGCCGACTGGGAATCTTTTATATGGATTTTCGAATGGAGTGCCTCTCGGCTAGGGCTATCGCCACTTCTTCCATAATCAGCGTTTCCTCATTAGCAATTTAAAAGTCAATCCACGACCTGCATTTGGTGCACCACTGAGGTCGTTGATATTCCTTGTACAGGACCCGCAGTATCTACGAAGTAGGCTCCTTCTTTTGAATAGCACTCGTTCATATTGTAGTGAACTCTGCGAAGATATTATGAAGACGAGGATGAACTAGGCGAGAATATCACAAAGACGAGGAGAAGAACGACGAAGTGCCGCTGCGCTGCTCGGGCTCGCTTGTGAAGGCCTAGACTGGCTGTGCTCTTGTGTGGTTCTCTGTGCAACTTGGAGAGGGCTATTATCCCTGTTAAAGGACAGTAAACACCCCCTTTCAATTTGTTCCCGCCGCTCGTCTCGCATGATGATATTCAGGGTGCATGTATTTAGGAAGCATAAGCACCAGAAATTTGTTCTTCCACTCTTTGGGCATATATTGCCTCACATCTAGTTGTCGCGAGAAGGAAACCTTTAAATCTTTCAAGACCCTGTGGCCTGTCCTAATTGTGTCCAGTCAAAATACCTGCTTGCATGATGGGCGCTAATCACTTTATCTTCATCAGTCAGCTTGTGTACCCCCAGTTTTAGGAAACGCTCATGACAAGCCCCAGTATATGCTTGTATGCCACTCGATGATGAAGTCGAGATGGTTTAAATCTGTGTTCCTCATACGAAGTTACGGGGCCGCGTACCCTAGCCTGCAGATGACAAAGGCCTGTATTAGTCTTAAGGTATCCTCTTCTTGCATACCAATCTTTCTGTTTGTGGTCTGAGATATCATACTAATACATGGTCGCACATTGCTCAGAGTTGCTGAGCACTGCGCGCGCAAGGCCTCGTTGATAAGCAGCCCCAAAACCTGTATCGTCTGCACCTCGGGCATAGATGCACGTGTCGTGCATCGATATTTCTAGTGATGCAGTATCACCCTTCGCGCGCAGGACGAGGAGGTTGCCCTTATTCGGACAACACCGCAAGCCACACTCTTTTGCATACTTTTGAACTCTAGTGACAGCTTCTTAGAGGGCATCTTCCATCTGTTCAAATATGCCCTTCGTATCATATAGTTATCTAATACGTGTAAAGGGTGAGGAAGGGTTCCACTTATGGCATTAAGTTTTTCTGGCAGGTGTATGAAGTCAACTTTGAAGATCAATGGAGAAAGGACAGCTCCCTGAGGCGCCCCTCTTGTGTCCACAAGAACCGGTTCGGAACAAGGCCTCAATCTTTATTTGCGCTTGCCTATCTCGCAAGAAGACCTTGACGTAATTAAACGTGCGGTTTCCACAGTAAGTACCTGATAGGATTTCTAGAATCTTGGAGTGTTTCACGTTAGTCAAATATTTAGGGGAATCCCCCAAGGTGGAGTAGACTTGTAATAAGGGAGTAATTACTCATTGCATCCACCTAAGCGCAGCCATACGGCTACAAAGGAAAGCTATATACAGCATTCTCAGAAACTTCGTAGTTATAGAAAAATTCGTCCTGATCCGGGAATCGAACCCGGCCCCAGCGCCTTTCCGGGGCCGTCGCTCTATCGACTGAGCTAACCAGGACGGTCAGCAGATCAGATGGTAGGGCGAGAGCGAATTGATCTATAACTAGAAGTGGGAATGATGTTGGTCAAATATTTAGGGGAATCCCCCAAGGTGGAGTAGATTTGTAATAAGGGAGTAATTACTCATTGCATCCACCCAAGCGCAGCCATACGGCTACAAAGAAAAACTATACAGTAATGCCGAAAGTTTGGCGAGTTGGTTAACATTAATGATGGAAAATAGCGCGAAAGTACACGAAGGACGGAAGGAAGTAAGACACGGACAAGCGCTAAGATTTAGCGCTTGTCCGTGTCTCACTTCCTTCCGTCCTTCGTGTACTTTAGCGCTATTTTCCATCATGAAAGCTATACAGGTTTCTCAGAAACTTCGTAGTTAAAGAAAAATTCGTCCTGATCCGGGAATCGAACTCGGCACCACCGCCTTTCCGGGGCAGTCGCTCTACCCACTGAGCTAACCAGGACGGTCAGCAGATCAGATGGTAGGGCGAGAGCGAATTGATCTATGACAAGAAGTGGGAATGGTGTTGGTCAAATATTTAGGGGAATCCCCCAAGGTGGAGTATATTACTCAAAGTCCCTTTAGGATCCAGCGCCAATATGACCCTACTGCATTTGCAGGACGTGCTTATGTAGCTGAAGACGGAATTAAGTCATCAATCCCGAGCTTCATGTTTAAACAAGCCCGCGAAATCCCAGACAAGCTGGCGCCGGTCCACTAGCGGCAAAAAGCCTTCGTGCCACGGCATATTTGAAGTGGGCGTTTAGCGCGCTCACTAATAGAACTCCCGGGCCGCAGTCAAGTGCTGCCTCCGGATTGAACAATTTAAGTGTAAGGCGATATAAGCAGGAGCATTGCCGCTGCAGACAGAGACCTTCACAAGCGTTCGTTCGTTGAGTACAGTGCCACCCGTAAGAGGGGGGGGGGGGGGGGGAATTTGTAGTTTCGCCGACCGTCGCAGTGCGAGTACAGTTGTCTGTGAATAGTAGCCTGAAACTGTTTTATGTTATCGCACTTCAGGATTTGGCCATTCATATTTTCATCAAATTTGATACCTACCGGATAAGCGGCTGGCACATTATTTTCCTAACTTTTTGCCCAACCTTATTTATAAGAATTTCTAATATCTTAACATGTCACCGTATTCATCTATGTAGAGCATGGCGTTCCGGAAGTTGTTTGCGTTAGGAGCAAGAAAATCTTTGTATAAAAGTTCCCTAATTGCTTATTATTCTTTAACAAAACCACACCTTTTCCTATAAAAAAATAAATGACCGAATTTGTTGAGAATGCGGTCAAACTCAGTATGGCACAAAATTTAAAAAGCACATTTAGGCTCTGCAATGCACCCTTTCGTTACCCTGACGCGCGTTAATGTAGTGTTTAGCTGGCGAAACGAAAGGATGATCGTGACGTGAGCAATGCGTAAAAAAGTTCTGTTCCTTTCTCCAGCTAAACACTACATTAACGCGCTGGCGAAGTATAGAGCTAGGCCACAGGTATCTCGATAAAGAGGTCAGACCAGTAGTGTTGCCATACGTGCATCATGTGGCTCATAATTTGAAAATAGTTTTCAGCCGCTATAGTATACGGCTCGCCTTTTCAGCCCTGAGAAAGCTAGGCGGCCTTTGCTCCCGTACCGGTAAAGAGAACACCAAGTAACGAGGCTGCGGAACCAAGCACAGGAGACCATTCGTGAAATGTGCTGAGGGGGCAGTCTACGAAATCCCCCTGTCTTGCAGGCATACATAGGTCTCCTACATAGCTCGGACCGGCAGCTGCCTGAATGAGCGAACGAGGGAACATGTGAGAAACGTAGAGCAGAACAAGGAAGGCACACATCTACTAAGCACATTAATAAATCGAGCCATGCTTCACTGATGTGCACATTCTAGGCAAAAGCAAATATACTAATGCTAGGGAGTTGATAGAAGCGTTTTTATCAAAAAGAAAGGCAACTTGTGCGTAACCTACAGATCAATATGATTGTATAGCAGTGAAAATAAATTCCTGGCGCATGCCTTATCATGTAGTTCCTGAGCTTTAGGTGACCTGCCTGCGCATGTGACGACAAGCCATATAAATGCCTTTCACGAATGCAATAAACCCAGTTGGAAGCTGGCGCTTCGTCCTATCACCTGCCTGTTTCTTGTCTGTTTTTGCGCCTTTAACTCTTTAATTATGAACATGAATAAATTGAAACCATAAACTACTGTCTGCAAAAGTCATGTCTACTTTCAAGCCTACCCTAAGCGTAGCCATACAGATAGCTCTCGCATAATTCCAGGTTTAACCACAAGCTAAACCCTGGCTACTTGTTTAACCTAGTATCCACTTGCTGTTGTTGTACCTTCAAATTTCCCACAAGGGGCCGATTTTTCCATCATGTGGGTAGGCCCGCCTTTCAGCCTCATTACGGCCGACTTGGGGCTTAAAGCGCTTTAACTAAGACGGTCTATTTGGGCTTCACGATGGCTTGCACAACTTGAGCTCTCATTAATATTCCACTTGCCCTGAAATAATTTACAAGATACAGAGATGAGCAGCATGTTTGCAAGCTCGTTTTTCCCCACCGTCCCACATTACGGCCGATGTAGGTCCCACAGAAATGTAATGTGGGCAGCCCCATTTGGGATCTATAAGGGCTTTCTCAGAAACAGTCCATATTTAGGTTTGAACTGTCTTCAAATATCCGGCTAGTGACCGTTTTGGTCTGGATGCAGGAATGTGCTCGGCGTTAGTCCTAACAACGTCGCCATGGGACCTACGTAGCAGAAACGAGGAAGAGCAAGCCCAGTTGTGGCTAGCCCACTTTTGCCCTATCGAGACCGAGCGCAGGTATTATGTTGGTTGCCCAAGCCCTACTTGCCAACATCGGACCCAGCGTTATTAAAATACAAACCACACATTTCTCTTGTGGCGCGACTGCCTAGAAGAGTCACATGAGCTTAAATCAATTAGCAGTTTTTCTTTGGACATCATTTTAGGTTGGCGTGCGAACGGGGCTCGGGTGCAAATTCCGATGAAGTCCCGACTAAACCATTTAAGCTTAACTAAGCTTGATCTAGCATCACTGAAGTTGAATAAATCTTATGCCTCAAGATAGCTTTTAGTATTGATTTGCAATTGGAGATGGGGGTAATTTAAAGAAATTCAGTTTTTCTTCACATTCGAATTTCACCCTATGGCCTATCTCACTGCCGCTAGTCCTATAGGTCCTGGCTGCAGCTTCATCCAGGATCAATGTTTGTAGCCATTGTAAAGTCGTGGCATATGATAGCGAAGAAACATATCTTACCACTGCATCGGTGAACATCCCTGTAGCATTTTCGTTTCCAGCTTCGACAAAATCCTGCAAACCATAAAAGTACGCGCCTCAAATTTACGAATCAAAAAGCACGCATATAATTATTCTACATATATTATTCTGCGCGCTTGCCATCACCGCATCAACGGTTATCATTCTTATCGGAGGGTGCCTGGTGTCTTTACTATTACCGAAATGAGAAGACCAGCTGCGCTTCGTCTCCTCTTTGCTGCTTACTCCTCAACAAAAGCATCTTGATGTACTCCAGTGGGGTTAAACCACTATTACTTCCGGACTGCATGTGATTATATATGTCAGAATGTTATACCAGTATTCTATAAGTGGACAGTACTTTCTGCATGCACTTGATACTTATTCGGGTATATAACGCCTTGCATTGTCGTTTTTTCTGTTCGCCAAAAAGCAGTAGGCTTCGTAGGAAGCGTTTCCTTTTGGTTATGGACGTCAAAAAACAGCAAAGTGAGAACAATGCTTCGCGAACAGCGGTCAGCAAGTCAACACGAGACTACCCGAAACAAGAACACTATAAACATAGCCTGTGTAGAATATTTGTTACTTAGGCCAATTTTTATTCTTTTATTGCTTTGTACATTATCATTCAGATGTATTTGTTAAAAAGAAAACTAATTACTGATTGATTTTCAACTAAACGCATTCTTACAGAACAAAGCTTCACTCAAATGTAGAGGATATCATAGAAAGATTAAAAACACCAGAAGATATCCCACCGGATTGAGTTTCACCGTTAGCAGAGGTCCGATCTTCCCTATACAGGAGTAGACTGCTTCTCCGTAGGCGTCTATACCCTGCGATAAACAGAACGTTTCTCAAAACGAAATAAACAAGTAAAGCTGGCTGAATGCAAAGCTGTCGTGACCGAATCGCGGGAGCTAATTAGATAATTCGAAATTCTGCCAGAGTACAATGAAACAATAGAGGTACACGAACCACTTCAACATTTTTACACCACAAGAAGTTTTAAAATATTTTAAATTTCAAAGTTTTGCTTAAGAAAAGGGAAGTTAGTTTCTAATCATACCAATTATTGCAATTCATTACACCCAAGGAACGCGGACTGGCTGGTCTTTGCAGTTTAAGGTTTTCAGCTATGAAGCTAAAAACCTTTTGTTGAAAACATGGGATCTAAACGACACACGTTGCAACGAAACGGCCTGTGAGACTTCCTTGTAACAGCATAGAAAGAGATAAGACGATGAGAATTTTTCAAAATCTTTTGTGAGAACAGAGAATTCAGAATTTGTGGTTTTGGTTTTCCACAATGTTTTATTTGTGCCTTCATGTGACTAACTGTTTCGTGCCGATACTGTGCTAATGCTTTGGTGATATATTTTCTATTGTAAAAAAAAATGAAGGTGTTTTTATATTTCGATATGTCCGCTTTTGTAATCGCCCCTCAATATAATGTTATCTTTTCCGCAAACATTGAAAACAACATGAAAAGGCTTCTGCGAGTACTAGAGCCAGTTAACATGGCTAATGTCTAAACCAGGAAGATGCTAATTCGGCTTTGAGCAATCTTTCTGCGTTATGTTATTGGCCAGTATCAACGTTTTAAAACCGAGAACACAGGTGCCATGGCACAATTTCCTAAGCCCTGCCACATGAAAACTGTGAACTAATTCATTCGACTGTGCGCTTATTACTAGCAATATATTTGGAACCTTTCACATATAGTCGTCTTTGGCCTTAAAGGGCGAACATGCGATTTATTTCTAAAATGGGGCAAGCAGAAGCCTTCAAGAATTTAGACGCAGCGTACAGTCGCATGCTGTACACTGATACTTTGACGAAACACTGTCAAATGAAATGCATATCGACGCAAGCAAGATGGGCGTAGATGTCTTCCTGGTTTAGGAAAGTTGCAAGCTTAGGAAAATGTGTTCTACGCGAACTATTTCCTGTTACAGAAGCCAAAGCCAGCTATTAGACGGCTGAACGCGATCGTAACAAAGTAGTATATCATATTGGCCGCCTCCAAACCTCGGACGCCTTCCACGGATGATAACTCGAGGTTGCGAACGATCACAATAATCTGTGCTGGCTCGCTAATCTTAAAATCCAATTGGCTGTCTTGCTCGATGCACCATGCGTCTTCAACAGTTCAACACCACTGAGGCTCACAAGTCTGGTAGCAGGTATAGCCAAGAAGACTGCTTAGCACGAGCCCCCGTCGAAGCGCGCCATGCGAAGACGCCTTGAAGTCACCGGCAAGGGCCAGCCGTTTGGCAAATAAGCAGCGCTTGGATAGTCAGTGGTCTGGCTGATTACCTGAAAGGCACAAACCTCACCGCCTATAATGCAGAAGAGACAGTTGTCATCCCTTGCCTTACACAGCGACCTGCTTTGCAAGAACGTGCCAGCTCCCACCCCAATAGATGAAGCAATTATTGTTCTCAAGAACCTCTGACAAAAACTTTTGCTGGCTTGGCGCGATGAGTCAACAAAAAGACATCACGTGTTTGCATGTAATTCGCATGTAGCACAAAACGGTACTATTGGCCATGGTTAACCGACAACTTAGCTGATTAAGTAAAAGCTTGACAAGATTAAAACCGACTTCGTACGCCTCTGATCAGACCAGGGTAACTACGAAAGCACTAACCACACCCTACAAAGCTTTTTCAAGAAAATTACATGGATTTCATCAAAACCCTTCGACTTCACCAACGGACGTCGTACTGTTGCACCGTATCTTTGACTACATAGCCTGACCAGTTAAATCAAACAAACGTTCTGTTTAATGTTACGGCTGAAGAAGTAATTACTTTTTCATAGAACGCATGCTCCAGCAATACGGAGGCCCGAAATGGTGGTCAAGCACAGGGGATCAGCATACAAAGTGAGCATTTAAGGAGCTAGCGAATGCCATGCTGACCAACAGCCAGGCAAGGCAACGAACTGAGTGCTTAATATACGTACACCAATGAACTCCCAGGGAGTAGGAGTGGCACACCATTCTGGTATGCATGAGTTTCGCCTATGACATCGCCTGCCAGGAGACAACTAGTAAAACCCCATATAAACTTTAGTATGCAGAGATCTTACAATATCACCAATGACGCATGTTTCAAATGAAGAGAGCCCCGACGCCAGCGCTTATCTTGAGAGCGCCAAGGAAAGACAGTGACCCAGGTGGCTGCACACCAAAGACTTCCAGCACACCGACAGGTAATGCTGCAAGTTAGCATAGAATACAAGCCCGGAGAGCGAATCCGGGTTTGAATGCCAATTCATCGCAGCGGGCTTTGTGAAAATGGTTACTCCTTTACCTGAGCCCATACAATTTCCTTTGTCTTGCTGGAAATGAGCACCTTGAAGCCCTCCCGGTGGTGCCGCGGCATCTCAACAGAACTGCGCGCAAAGACATTGCACATATCGTACGCCTTAAGCCCTACTACCCATGCTAAGGACATCTTGGTGTTTTATTTCAGATTCCCATGTTCATCTTTTTCTGTACATTTTCGAAGCGTTCAGAAAACGTTTTCAACCGAGAAGGAATGATGTAAGCTATTGAGCTATTATGGTCTTTATTTGTAGCCTTTTTATCTAGAATTGTACATAAGAGCTGTATCATACCCGTACGCAATAATGGGGTATAAATGTGAAGGCTTACGAAAACAATTCAACTTTGTTTGTAGGCTGCAGGACTTCCTTTTCCGTCTAGGTCTTATGTGTACAGGCTTTATTCTCACTTGCGTAAAAGCTTTTACGGCCCTTTAAAGTCTCGGCGAGCAGGTGATGTAGAGGGGTTAAGAAAAAGACAATGCGGGGTCACGTTGCCGCTAATGGAAGGCAATTAGGTTGCTTCAGATGGACGTTATTTTAGAGAGAAGCGTGATCGCAGATACTGCCAATTGGGGCACGTTCACGCTGCGAAAACCGCTGCGGTGAAGAGCTTGGGTGTGTCGCGGGATAGTAGCCGGAATATTCTCATCGCGGTTTGGTTTATCTGCGATTCGGCCAACTGAAAGCTCTCTGGTGTAAACAAAGGCAACAGTTGCTATCGGGTCTAACCGTTGACGCTTGAAGTGGCGAAGCTCAGCTCTATCATCGTTTTAACTGCAGGCTCAACAAAAAGGCATTCGGTATTCTGTCAGTGTAGTTGGAGAACAACAGCTGAAAGACGCGTCGCGTGCGTGACCTACATAATATTTACCGTTGTATTGAGAATAGGCTTGTACTTGTGAAAGCAGAACCGGAGCACGATGCAAGTTTTTCTGGCACCCTAGATGAAAAGGAAATGAGAGCATGTAAAAGAGCTTGCAATATTATGCAATTGCCTCTAATGTCGTTCGTGACTGCTGTGCACGCGTTCATTCGCTTTTCATCCCTAACTACAGACAGTATGTGGTATAGGGATTGCGGAGAATCGTCGCATCAAACAATGGTTTCAATACTATACGCTCCAAGGCCCTTTTACTTGCGTGCAGAGAGACCACGCGGACTACATGCCCTAAACGTCGGCAAACTCTGCGTCAGATGCGGTTCCATTTCAGTCGCAAACACAGTATTCTAACCTCAATCACTAATTGTTGCCAGCATTGAATATGCGTTTTAGCTTATGCTACATGTTAATGACCTCGAGCTAATATTTCTATGCTCTTTTTCAGGAACACAAATGCAGTGATGACAGTGCAAGGTAATAGACGTGCCTTGTGGCACTGTATTGCATATCTATAAATTGTCTGTTGGAGGTTTTTTTTTTTTTTAGATATGTCTACAGGACAGCGCAGGGAGCTATGGAAAGGAAAATGGTAGGTGTAATGTTAAAAGACTGGATGCATGAAGAGTGGGTGAAACACAACTCAAAATATTGATAATATAATCGATTTAATGAAAATAAATAGACATGGGCAAGGCATGTAATGCGAAGAGCCGCGATGGATGGAAAATTGAATTGCAAGGTAAGCAAAGCGTAGCAAACCAGGCAGACCGTAAGGTAGGAGGAATCGGCCAAGAAGTCAACAGGGGCTACGTGGATGCAGCTAGCACAGGACAGGGTTAATTGCTGGAACATTGGAGAGGCATTCGCTCTGCTGTGGATATAATCCAGCTGATGATTATGATATACAATTTTTTGTTTTGTAATTTATTTACCACAGTCACATAACGGCACAGTGCGCTGCGAGAACATAATTGTTACAATGTTTTAGGCTTTTCTTGCGACTAGGCTCCAACTGGCGTACGTATATTGTTGAAAAAAAGATTTTTCCCATGTTGCTAAATCTCCAAACTGCGCTGACCATTCAAAAGTCATTTTCAGACAAAATTGTATATGACAGGTTAGGGCAACACTGTTCCCTAATGTATATGAGCCCATATACTTTAGTCGATATTATCTAACTTGGCAGGACATCCATCACTAGCGTGGCACATGACTGAGAAATCATTAGCACAGTGCCTGCGCGTCAATGCTATAAGGGGAGCAAGTTGGACGGCACCGGAGCGTAGAGAATCTAGGCCCGTAAAGCGAAAGTGAAGCGCAGATAATTTTAGTTTTGACGCCTGAGCGTCGCCATGTTCATTTTATTGTGGCGTCCCGTATGAGCGAAACAAGGACCTCCACACCGATTCCAAGAGGCGCCATCTTGAGCTATGCGTGCGCCACGAGGCGCTGTGGTAGCGGCAGTGTACGATGGCTCCTGCGCGCTTCGTGTAGCAGCTGTCCGAGTTCGTGGTACTATTTTGAGTTTTGTAGTTTTGTCTTAGAGCCTCAGCAAACCGTACCATCCGCTTCACACAGCGGAAGCTGTTGACATCAGCAGTAGCGGCCAGGATGACCGGACGACCGCGAAAGGCTGCGCTCTGCTTCCGCAAGCAGACGTTTAATCAGTGATGAGTGTCGCAGCTAACTATGAGGTGTCTCTGTCACAATTTATATTTCACAATATTAAGGGTTACTCTAGGCAAACGCACAACGATAAAATCGTACGGGCAGCTAGCAATCGAACTCTGGATTTACACGATGGATCTTTTCCATTCATCGCTGTACGGATCAAGTCAACCAATTTCATGTCTTGTCTTTTCTCTCGATAGTTTCTATTTGAATTGCACTGCCTTCATATCGCACTAAACGTTTGAGGATTTTTTATACACGAGCAGCGTTCACCAAGGTTACGAAGCTAACTGCTGCTATCGCAAACGAAGCTTGGCAATGTTGCCGTCTATGCGCGCCGGGCTAACGAGTGAGAAAAGCATATGACGGAGTTGGTCCACTTTACAAACTTACTACTTTTAAGGCTAAATGCTTTTAGACGAACGGCTTTTAAACGAACCGCACTTGAAGCAAACTGCGTCGAGAGTACTGTCCGATGATGTTTTATTGTCTTCGAGTACATCCAATGGCGCGGCAAGAGCGCAACCCAGTACCGTCGTTGCAGAATCATTTGAGATTCGTGTTGTTTAGCTGGACCTCGAAACACTTGCTGCCTCAGCTGCACTGTTAAAGCAGGCGATATGTCCCTAACCAAAGCGCGCCGCCCGCAGACGCGGCGGATGATGGCGCTCTCTCCGTGCACTACTCCCCAGTCGTCATCGTCATCAACCAGACTGTACCCCCTGCAGACGAAGGCCTCTCCCATACTCCTCCGCTTACTCCGATTCTTTGCTAGCTGCATCCACTTCATGCCAGCGAGCGTAACCTCATCCGCCGACCTAACTTTCTGCCCCCCTCTGCTACGCTTTCCTGCTATGCTTGCCTTCCCTGAAATCCAATCTGCTACCCTTTTCGCAAATCAGTTATCATCTCTTCGCACTATATGCCCTTCCCATGCACTGCTTCAACATATGAGGCACACGGAATGGCGCTTTGAATTTGCTATCGCTGGAGTAACTGGTCTCTCATGGAACTACCTTACCACAAATCCCTTTGGCTCGTTAGCATACCGCAGCATTATGCAAACAGATGATGAGCCGCGCCTTACTGATGGCAGCTGGCTGTGAGCAAAATCTTGCTTGTACTGAAGTTATCAATCACAAGAAATGCGCATGGGTCAATGCTTCTCAACGTAAATTAGTTTTGTCAGTCGGCTTTTTGTTTAAGAAAACAACAAATTTTAGCGCGCTCTATTGACGCTGGAGCAAGGAGTCTCCCATTTGCGTTTACCGCCGTAAAAGCAGGACGGACTGATCTCACTTGAGGACGGTATTGTGATCGGTATTGTATTCGAGGGCCCGTCATTGGTATTGATGCCTGGTCTACATAAAACGTTCATAGGCGATTTAAATTGAGAACTTCTGCATATCCATGGAGCAAAAGCAACAAGCTGCGCTCGTGCTGTCGTTGCATGCTTTTCACATATGCTCTAAGCAATAAGCTTTCAATTTCCTTTCAGTATACGATCACAAATTGCTCTCCTAATGACGGTATCACCATGCACGGCACTTATAAAATGAATTCTGTATTTTTAAACGGCAAAATACTCAGCAGCAAGTCCGCTCTACCGTGCATAAAGCGTGCGGATGCACAGCCTACTCGGGACTATAGAAGCAGTGGGCCTGTGCAAAGAACGTGGTTAGCGGGTATTTTCCTCCTCGCCGGATTGCTTTCACTACACGGTCTATCACACAGATGCGTTGCTGAATTGGCGCCATTTATTGCGAATACATTGCTTACTCGCCGCACACGTCATGCGGAGAGCGAGTATTTAGAAAAAAGAGAACAGTCGATGTGCCAATGAATAAGGTGTGAACAGTAGCTTTTGTGCTCTAAACGTCTTCACATGGATGGTTTCTGGCATCTATGCCGTACCTTTATTTTCATCAAACGTCGTTTAATGCAGGTTTCTCCCTTAGATAATATTTGTGTAAGGCCGGGAGCGGAACGCTCGTCCTAATCTGTCCATATTAAATACCTCCATGTAACATCATTTCGCACATAGAAATGATCGCTTAATTTCGCAATATGAAAAAGGCAACGTCGATTAAACTTAGAGAACCACTGAAATAAACAGATCTTGTCGAACGTCTATTTTGTGTCACAGCTACAGTAAAATTTACCTTTAGTCAACCATAACTCACCCTCTGGAACATCCTGGGAGAATATTTGTACTTAGACCCGACCGTCAAGAAGCATTTGTCCACCATGGCTGCAGCAAGGGCACTGGCTTTGGCGGTTTTAACAATGCCTGCGTATAGTAGGATTTGGCCGTCGCTGCTAATAGAAGTACCAAACAATACGGTCGTCTCGACCTCTAAACAAAACAGCACTGGAAAAATTAGCAAAGTAGCATAGCGAAAGTAATTATGCAACGATCCAGTCCTAAAGAGTTGAGCACTTGGAATGTCTTTGACCCGTGAGTGTTATGGCTAATGAGCTGTGGGTTTCTGCTATTTTAAAAAGTGGCCGTTGCAACAGAGCGAATTGTGCATTCCAGCTCATGTATATATCAGAAAACCCGTATTTCAGCCTAGTTCTTTGTAGCGGTATTTTCTCTTCAAGTGTACAATCTATCAACTCTGTCACAACATAGTTTTACATTGCAGGTGAAACTGAAGTAGCAGAGTTAGCGATTTGGAAAGACATTGTTTGCATTCCGTCAATAAAGAGCAAGCATGTCTTTTTTCTCTCAAAAAGTAATATACAGGTTGACCCCAACATCTATCTAAACGAAACCATGCTAACGCTGAAACCAGAGTAGTATATTTCTAAGTGTACAATTCGATAAATATATCATACTCCTGTCTCACACAAATTACATGAAATTTAGCGCCTAAATCACTGGCTATAAGGGAAGTCAGCAAAGGTAAAATTTCCGTATGGAATAGACATGCCTTTTCCACATTAATCACTTTGATGTGCGTCTTTGTCTAGGCAACGGGTGCATTGTATATTGGTCTGCAACACCACCAAAATAAACGCTGGTGGAGTTCATGAAGTTAAACATAAAATGTAGGCACGTTCTTCTGCTAAATTATAAGGGATTGCCAATTTGTGTCGAGTGGTGGCTCACATAATACCCCGCCATGGTGGTACTAAGGTTCCGGCCCTCGCATGATATGCCCAGGGATGGGCGATCGAATTCCGATCGCGGTGGTTGTGTTTCGATCAAGGCGGAAAGGTAGGCGGCCGTGCACTGTGTATGTCAGTGCACGTTGAAGACGCTCTTGCTGACGAAATTTTCGAAGCCCTCCCCTACGGCGTCTCGCATAACCTGAGCCACTTTGGGACATTAAACCTCATAAAACAAACCAAGCCATTCACATTCACATAATGCCATAGTTAAAGACTACATCCTAGCTCCCATGGGTATAACAATAGAGGCGCACTTTTGTAAATTAGTTATCAAGCAATAAAAAATTTGATGTGGTTTATCTTGTTAAACCTGGAGTCACGCGAGAGCAATGTGCATGGCTACGTTTAGGTTCGGCTTGAAGAAAAAAAGACATGGTTTTTGCACATAGTATAGTTTACTCTATGGTTTCACGTTTATTTAAGCCATAGGGGAATCACATCACGTATGAGCACCTCTTGCCTCTCGTCGTGGACCATCCTGATTTGGGTGTAGAAGACTTCGTGGTATGACATCGTCTCTACGTCGACGTCTAGAGCACACCGCCGTCGCAACGTTCGAACGGACCTTCTGTCCTGCGATCGCTGTGGTCGTTCGCCTCTACCAACTACCGAGTTACCTGTTTTCTTCTTCTTAGATAAGATTTTGCCTGTGGTTAAACCTGTAGTTACGCGAGGGCCATCTGCATGGCTACGCTTAGGCTAGTTCTGAAAGTAAGGGCATGCCTTTTGCACATAGTCGCTTACTCTATGGTTTCAGCTTTATTCATGTCATAGGGGCACCTTTGACCACTAAAGTGCTATGAGGTGAAAGCCTTTACGCGAGATGGCCCGAAGCCCTCGACTACGGCACCTATATATTTCTGTTTTCACTCCAATCTTCGCAATGACGCGATAGCGTAAGCTACCAGCAGTAATATAAAGCCCCGCTTTAACCGAGCCATATGAACGTGCCTGCATGACCTAGGGATAACGTGAATGCAAGGGTTTTGGCCGACTGATTGCGTTATCACCCTCCCACATGAAAGGAGAGACCCGAGTTGGTTGCTCCTGCCAAATATAATGTCAGGTATCCCTGCGTCTTGTTAGTGCTCGGCCATGTAAGCTGCCAGCTACCGCCTTCCCCGAATTCTTTCTTCGCTCTGCAGACAGGCACCGGACAGGCACGGACATGGCACGGTCAATTGGCGAGACTGTGGCCAATGTAGCTTTCGTTATAGCAACGTGCTCGTCATTGAGCGAGTATTTTCCAGGTGAGCCACACGCGAGAGCCAGTAAAGATGCAGACGCGTTCTCTCAGTGATAATCTGCTCACTAGTCACAGATAATGGATTGAAAACACACGAAAGAAGCGCTACTGACAACTGTATTACTGTTTCGTAGGCAACGTAAATATATACGCACACGAGGAGGTCACGCCATGGGCGAATAAAGCGGTGTCGCGTTTTTAAATCCGCGCCTCTGTGCATAAAAGAAAGAAAAAAAAGAAAAACAAAGAAACGATCAAAATATGGTGCTGAATTAGCCAAACGTGCATGTTATAAAAGCCTTGGGTTAGGCTCTGCTGTACCACATGGAACCGAAAGAGCTCAGCTGCCTTTGTTTTCTGGCGCTATGTTAATAGCACCATGTTCATAGATTCATATTGCGTGCAAAAGTAAGTTTCTTAATAACGCTTCTTCGTGTTTCAGTTCATCTCCCATGGCTATAGGCAGCGCTTTCGAAAAATCCGCAATGATCCACCCACTAGCCCGTACAGTTGCTGTTTTGGGCTTCACTGCTACCACTCCATAATAAAGGTCTCTCCCGTATCCCCCATTTGACTCCTTTGTATGCTTTCTTCGGCCAAATCATCCCGCAAACGTAATCTCATCCACATACCTAGCTGTCTTTCGCGTCTTGCTGCTTTTATCTTGCGTTAGAATCCAATCAGTTACATTTAGCGGCCTTTTTATCACATCACGTCATCTGCTCTAACGATTTCGTCTGCTTGATTTCGAGTGGAATGTGAAACTTTTGATTCCCATGGCAATTCTTTTATCTCCTAGATAGCATTTTTGTACAATCAGGAAGAAGGTCGAGCTATCGCCGACAGAACAAAACAAATCACTCTTGAATACTTTCATGAGTACCATGCAAATCGTATGCACGTCTACGCAGACGGTTCAGCGAATGCCGTGAGTTCTTCAGGCTCCATGGTCATACCAGCAACTACTACAGAAATAAAAGTTAGGATAATTCACCGTACTTCTTCAACAGCCGCAGAACCAACCACTCTACGTGTCTCTATTAGGCATATCAGTCAGCAAAGCCCTCAACGATGGTCTATTTTCACAGATTCAAGAGCAGCTCTGCAAGCCTTAAAAGCGGCTCTTCGCCGTGGAGCCCATGAGCAACTCGCCGCGGAAATACAACTTCATCACTATGCCTTAAATGCAGGACATGACATCATCTACCAATGGCTTCCAGGACACAGCGGCATAGCGGGCAATCTCCGGGCGGACGAGGTCGCACGAACAGCCCACCAAGGCGGCGATTGTGTGTTGATTCCATTTTCCAGGGCAGACGCAGCGGGCAGACTTCGCGCACTTGCGCGGGAACAGACGCTCTCCTTGTGGAATTCTGACCAGTTTGCGAACTGCCGCTTAAAATCCCTGGACCCTGATCTGAAGCTCCGGCTTCCACCTGGCCTACCCCGTTGTGAAGAAACTTTGCTGTGCCGCCTCTGGGTTGGTGTAGCATTTACAAACTCTTATTCTTTTGTGATAGGTGTGGCAAATTGTCCTGCATGCACAACTGCGGGTGCGAAGAGACTATAGGCCGCATTCTTTGTGAGTGCCCCATAAACAGCGAGGAAAGACGTGCTATGCCGTGCGCTGGAGCGTCTAGATGGACGCCCACTAACTGAAATTAAGATCCTAGGTCCCTGGCCACGGCGATCGCCTGCGGTGAAGGCCTCCCAGGCACTGCTCCGCTTTCTGAAAAGCACATGACTGATCGAAAGGCTATGATTTTTATGTTACGTGATATGTGATGTGACATGTCTGTGATGTCACTGTACTGTCATCACCCATCCCTCTCTCACCCACAACTTTTATACCCATCTACCCCTCTCCCCCAGTGCATGGTAGCAAACCAGTTCCTTTACCGGTTAGCCTCCCTGCCTTTCCTCCTTATCTTCCTCCTCCTCCTCCTCTTCGTTTCATTCAACTTCGGTTGAAGCCTTCTGGTTCGGCTCCCCGCTTCTGCCCCATAGATGAGTACCGGTTACATGTCATCAGTAGTGTAAAAAAATGTCAAATGGTTTGCGCCCCGAGGTTATTGATATGATTATTTAACTGGCATGGTCCAGATTTGCGCTTAGTACCCGTATTGAATGGTTGAATTCGCTTACCGCTTTCAGCGCCTCGCTACCTATTGTATACTGCTGTTAGCTTCCCAAGCAGGGTTCTGCAAGATAATTCTCAAGCTTACTCTTCATTTTTCCTACCTACGTCATAAATCTATGTTTATAAATCGTTGACGCAGTTACAACGCAATGTAATCAGCGAATCGCAGGCTGCTAAAGTGGTAAACTCGTGAAAGCAGCGAATAGAACTAGAGAGGTCGTATCTTCTCGCCTGCCACATTCCTTACGTGAAATTTGTCATTTCCTTTGAAAATAATATTACCTTTTGTGCAATCAAATATATCCCCTAATATATGCACAAAAAGTTAGTCTACACCTTAATGCATAATACATTCATGACAAGTGAGACTTCTACTTAGTCAAATGCTTACTAGTAATGCAAGAAAGATCTCTACGGGGGTTTGCTAGGTACCGCACATTTCTCGGCCTCCTGGTTGATTGTGCAGATTTAATACATCATAGAACTGTAATTGGCGCTTCGACAAAGGACCTCTGATTCTTTACAGCAAAGTTGTTCTTGATATTGTTTTTACTTAAGTACATAGCTTGTCGCTGAAACACCACAATATTATGTAGGTGTATGTTTAGATGCAGTGGCATCCCATTCCTAAGGATTACAGTAGTTTTCAGGCTGTAGCAACATTCCTGCACTCTAGAAGTTGTGAGAATGTTTCTGCAACCAGAGGTCAGCCAGCAGCAGATCTGCGCTCCCGAATAATCGACCTCCAGATACCTCGTCTTACCCTGCTGCTTTCCCCTTTCAATTCATTTCAGAGGTTTCTTTAAAGGTCCACGGAAACGGCCCTCAAGAAGCCACTGGTAAACGCGTTCAGTGTGTAGAACACATCCTTTTGAGCATTAACGCTAAGTATAACTCCTTGGAACAAAGCCAGCGATTTATTATTAATTTTTAAAAACAGTGTTTTTTGAAATTCGCGGGCAGAGAGAATGTCGCTTGGCGGTGTTGCATGGAACTATTTCCATAAACCATGACGTCACAGGTAAGTTGACTGGCAAGCCTTGCTAGAAGCTGCCATTCGCTGCGGCCACTGCAGCCATGACGTCACGGACACACCTACGGTAACTGCGAAAGTCGTCTGCTCGTGCGCTGCTCGAACTCTGTGCGGGCTGTTACACAGCTAGCCGCCCTTATCGGTTAGGTGGCCATTGCCCATTAAGTACAACAACCGAAGCGACGCAGGGATCGGCAGAACGAAGCTGCATTTACAAATATCTTATTTATATAACGTTGTTTCAGGAGTATCGTAGTGTCGTCCGACGAGGCGTCAACAGCACGGTCAAGCACCGCACGATGGCACCACCTCCTCGACCGCCGTAAACACCGCCACTGTGGCGCCGGCGCTAACGACACGGCGGATCGTTAGCACCAATGTCAGAAATAAAGCGTGCCAAAATTTGTTGGCATCTGGAATACTGAGCCGAATATCAAGTATGTAGCCTTCGTGAGGATAGCTGACCAGCAGCACATTGCTGGTAAGAGCGATAGCCATGATACAAGCTAGTTTCTGCTCAAGCCAGCTCCCGCTGGTGCATTTCGGCTGCTCTGCGATTAATGCGTCGGCAGAGTTGATCCTATAATTATTTTACTATGGCAGGATAGGATTCACTATAAGGCAGTTTCATAAGTAGTCGATTTACGACAGTGTTGATCATGTTCCAAAGCGTCTACCGCCGCGGCGTCGAAGCGAAACAATTTAGGCCTAGCGACGACTAGGGACGGTCACGCACGGCGCCGTCGTTCGCCGCGCTCGCTCGCCCCACCCCCGCGGTAATCGTGGGGGTGGGGCGAGCGAGCGCGGCGAACGACCTCAGCCTGCTCGCGGCATCCCGTGCTGCAAGTGTTGCAAACTCGTGTACTTTCATAGCTAAGGCCGCGCATTTTTTGACATTCTGGTCAGCAACACGCAGTTCAAACGATACTGCAGGCAAGACAAGGCTTCAGTACGCAGTCGCTGCGCTGTCGGCCGTAATTGAAGACGTCGGGCGCACACCATATTGTATACATCGATCTTTAAACGTGATACAGTGGGCAAATGAATAACTTTGTGAAGCAGAACCGCTCGTACGTTTCGCGCACTCGGGCGCCGGCGAGTAGCTTCCGTCAACAGACGCCGTCATAACCTCGGTTAAACGACGCAAACCGAGGTCGTCAAGCTCACTTTGCGATAACCGCGGTTAGTGGTGTAACCATGGTTTGGTCCGCCGTGTAACATAGGTTAACCACGGGTTCGCGGTTACACAGTCGCTGCGCGAACTGGCGAACTCCTCAGGCGTGTGCGAGCGAGGACGGGTTGACGCGAGTTACGCCAGCGAGCGAGCGCGAGGCAACCGGAAGTTCGTCGAAGTGACGTATGCCTGGGCGGAGCTTTGAACTTGCTTGTATTCTTTATTTTTTTATGGCTCCCTTCGGCGTACGAGTTGAGAGGGAAAATTGGAAGGGTCCTTTTTAATCGCCGATATCTCTAGTGTTCCAAAGGCTACATCGAAAATTTTTGCGGGAGAATGATGGGTGGTTCAATAACTATCAGTGTTATGGCGTTGTTTACCCTTCTTTGTGACCCCTTTCAGTGGACCTTTAAATCATCCCTAGTTTGCTGACATCTTAATTCCAGACTACTGCCGATAATCTGAGCACCTTACACTTCCTCCTCATTTATGACAGTTACCTAACGACTGATGATTAACTTTGATAAATTTGCCAGCTCTATGTTGTTTATCATGTTTACTTCCTCCATACTTTGGCCTTTTCTAAACATCTGATCCACCTCAATAGAGATTTTACCACTATGTTGTTCCGCTCTTACTCAGAAGTCACTAAAGCTATCTCTCAAAATATTGGCATTTCTTCCTGCATTAAGCTCGTGCCCCTTGGTTGCTGGCGATTATCTTTTGGCAAAAAGATCTCTGCATTCTCTCCTTTCCGTTATCTTTACCTCGTTCATGGACGTTTTCTTTTTTTCTCCTACATTTTCTTCTTCTCTATGCTAGCTCAAAAATTTGGCATCAAACGGCCGCTACAGCTTAATTCCGTTCTCTCAGAGGTAGGGTCCAAAAGCTTTCTCCTCCTCAGTGGGTGTCTCTCTGCTTGTTAAACGACGATTTTCGCTGATAGGTGTCTGTGAACTAAACCTGAAAAGAACGTACAGGGTCGTCCTAAATATGTGCGAAAAACGCGAAGCGTGACCGCGCTCCGCGGAGCGTCAGCGCATGCTGCACGGCCGCGCATCGAAGGTCTGCGGCGCAAGCGCACAGGAGGCTGTAGGCGGTGCTTTGTGTCTTCTGTTACAGCGCGGAAGCCCACCGTGCATGCTTTGCTGAAAAGCGCTCATAACTGTATGTTGGCAGCGCCCAAACGCGCCAAGATGGCATTGTCGCATTTCACTCACTGCAGTGGCTTGTTCAGTCCTGTGGATGGTTATCAACTGGAGGACCATGTGAGCTTGGGGATGGCAATCTCTTATTCGCTGGCGCGTCGATAAGCTGCTGCAAAATGTTCCAAGTTAAGCGACTGCTCTGTTCTAGTGAACGATTCTCGGATGATTTGTGAAAGCTCGATCCATTGCACATTCTTTGTGTTCATTGGCTTAAAAACCTCAAGCTCTCAGTACTTGAAGTAGCGATGCCACTTTTTTCATTTCTTGCTTACTTCTTATGCTGTCTCAGCAATAAAAACAGTGTAACAGTCGAGATGTGCGTCATTTTCTGACGAACACCTTAGGAAATCAAGCGCTGTCTCGTGTTCCGGAGAGCGAAAGATGGAAAATGGTAGCGCTAAGCCTGCAAGCCTACTCTGAGAGGAGGATATTGCTGCTAACAAATCTGTCACTTTCCACCGTGAACCGATTCGTTCAGGCATAAAAAGAGGATCGACGAGCCAAAGATCCTCCGTGGACAGGCCGTCCCAAAGTCAATAATGAAGACCACGACATGAACATCGTTCCGACCGCTGTAGACAGGCCCACCGCCAGTGTGAGATCAAGAACTGTATCGGGCTTCCGAGGGTGTCGAACGCAACAGTGAAGCGTAGCCTGATGCGGCTGGCCTGAAGTCAAGAATAGCACTACAGAAGCCAGTCGTAAGCGAGAAGAGCAAGCAAAAAGCCAGTCATTTGCCAGACACCGTGAACAATGGACAGAAGAGCATTCTGCAAAAGACTTCTATATGGACGAATCGACTTTTAGGACAAGGCAAACCAGCGGCCTGAAATGCCGATAAGTGTAATCATATAAGCTATCGTATTCTAAAATGGAGGAACATTTTAAGCACTACTATTGAGTGTTGTTAGGATCTAAACGTTAGTAAGCTATCATATTCAGATATGTGGCGCAAACAAAGACAAACACAGGAGAAGATCCACAACACACGCGCACACTATCAACTGTAAGAAGAACCGGAAAACACTTCCTCTTCTACACTCAGGCACGTCTCAACTTCTTCTTCTCATCTTCCTCGTCTTTGCCAAGGGGAAAATGTCACACTCTTCCTCGCAGACCATAACCTTGTCCAAACATGGCGGTGACCAATCTCTTCTTTCTTTTCTTCTATTCTTCCTCTTCTTTACCAAGGGGATATATAGACACTTTCTTCCTCTCAGCCCAAAAAACATCGACAAAACATTACAGTCACAAATTCTATACTGTCCTGTAAATCCACACCACTGCATTGCCCAGTAACTCCTACCACACTGGACAGGTAAATATCACCACATAGTCACAAATCATGCACTAAAAACACCACCACACAAATACAGCAAATACAGTAGGACATGTCCATCTACACACCATAACTTAAGTTTTTTGGGCTGAGAGGAAGAAAGTGTCTATATATCCCCTTGGTAAAGAAGAGGAAGAATAGAAGAAAAGAAAGAAGAGATTGGTCACCGCCATGTTTGGACAAGGTTATGGTCTGCGAGGAAGAGTGTGACATTTTCCCCTTGGCAAAGACGAGGAAGATGAGAAGAAGAAGTTGAGACGTGCCTGAGTGTAGAAGAGGAAGTGTTTTCCGGTTCTTCTTACAGTTGATAGTGTGCGCGTGTGTTGTGGATCTTCTCCTGTGTTTGTCTTTGTTTGCGCCACATATCTGAATATGATGATGCACCAACTAGCCTCTCAAGCCGTTATTTTGTTAGTAAGCTAGTTCAAATCAGTATCGAGAATAATTTTCACAGTCGCCTGACGTCTGTAGTTTTGAAAAGAACTTACATTAAGGAAAATGCCACGCTAAAGTTTGACACAAATAATGAAATTCTCTAAAATACCCAAACAAATACGATCAGTGCCGAACGCTGCGACCATGATAACTGGAGTTTCAGAGTTTGTATCATTTACGGCTGAAATCTATTAGCGTCGAATGTAGTAGACCAGCGCGTACCTTTAAATACGTGGAACATATTGTTTCTCAAGCAATAGTTGAAGATAGTCTGTTTTTATGCACTGTGGCGTACGTAGAATCATGTTTTTGAATCATGAATGGCCTCGTTCACCGTTTTTTGTATGATTGTTTTAGATGGCCCGGCAATCAACGCTAGGCTATTCTGAAAGATAAAGTTATTGATACTTTTGTTTCTTATAGATTTCTGGTTAGACTTGCATTTTTTTACCAACGTTAACAAAAATTTTTCGTTTTCTGCAGCTATATGCCGGAGTACACGCAGAAAGACGCAGCCAGCGGCCAGTCTGCTGTGAATGTCTGAGACGCTATGACCAAGGCCTGGGACCGCTGGTTCGCCTTGAGAGCCGCCTCAATGGAGAGAGTTACTGCTCGGTCCTGGACGATGTGCTCTTCCCGTATCTTCTAGGAGGACTGGTTCCGGAGAACGACTTTTTTTTTTTTGCAGAGCCATAACTCCTTAATACACAAATAAAAAAGAGTCGCTGCATTTATTGAGCTCCGTGTCGTCGCAGTGCTGGAATGGAATGGTGTCCACAGTCCCCAGACCTAAATGTTATTGAGAATGTTTGGGGCATCACGAAGAGCGCAATGATCGGCTGACAGCTGCATGGCCTCTCAGCGGACGTACTCTAAACTGTTATTCAAGAGAAGTGGAAGCGGCTGAGTCCGAACGCCATCCTATGTATGTCCCTCTGGAGCTCCCTCCAGAACAGGATGAAAGCCGCTATAAGCCGCAACTGAGCTTGGTCATGCAACTCGTGAAGAGCAGCAGATACGAGAAAATAAAACTCCACTCCTGAGCAAACCCTCACTATTAAATAATCAATTTTAGTTTCTACTATCAGTTTTGCGTTCTCAATTACATGCTTTTTCCTAATGTCAACCTTTTTTTCTCCATAAGAGGATAACTGCTGTGCGGTGTTGTAGTTTTCCTGCTAGTTGTCGATTCTGATAGACGATTGCTTGTTTCGTCATGGTGGCCATTTTTAAGCTCGTACTGCATTGCTGTGTGTAAAAAGGCCATAGAGGAGCGTCGAAACCTTCGACGCCTATAGTAGGACACAACTTAAACTCTTGACGCGCTATGAACGCAACTGTCTATAAATTGAATGCGCACATTTTTATGGAAGTGTGCGGCAAATAGGTGTTTTTTTCTGTCTCATGACGAAAACATATTTCGTCACACACTCCATAGGGTTAGGTGCAAACTAATTGAAAAATTGGACCGCAGAAAGTCAAAGGGAACCAGAACAGTGCTTGAGAGGGAGCCTCAGTTCGCTATGCCGAGTGGGGTTGTGAGTAGAGTTTTTCGTCGTTCGCATTTTTATGAAGAAATATTTTGCCAAACAAGTAAGCATCATTTTTGTAATGCGATGCGCAATGAACTTCTTTGTAAATGCAGTTCACTTCACGCTCCTTCGAATGTTATGTTAATTATTCTTGGCATTTGGAAGTTGCTATTTCCATCTGTTCTGGCATTTTGCACGTTTTTACACCCCCGCAAAATATTATCAGCTAGAATTTTGTTTCGCAAAAGTAGCCAATTTTGTTGCTGAGAACGATAAAAAAATAGATTCTTTCAACGCGGTTAACATTAGTGTGGAAGGTTGAAAAAAACTAACATTATGTAGCATTGGCCCTTCCATGAGAAATAACAACAGTAGATGAAATAAGGTTTTTTTGTTTGACAGCAACAACGACCGTAGGGGTATTGAAATATATCCGCTACTGATTTCGTTTCAGCGTTTTCTATTGTGAATGAATTCTGTGAGCCGACCTTGAATGCGACCTCAGCTAAAGAATTAAATCAACTTATGTGCAAATGATTCCTTTTATCCCCTACAATATCAGGTCTGTGGCCCCAAGTATCCTGCTTCAAGGAGCGTTTAACTGATATAGTCCAAGGACCGCGTCTTCTTCAGCTCCATCGTCACAACCTGAGACTTTTGCCTATAGCAAATGTGCTTCCGGCAATAAATATTTGTTCCTAATTAGGCCCTCTCCTCATGGTTATATACTAGTTTCCTTGGTTTTACGCTGCGTTTGAAAAAATCGACGCCGGCAGAATGCGTCAGCGCAGACGGGAAGAGCACGTGAGTAGCGCGCAAAAAGAAGAAATATTTCTAGACACATTATAAGGTATTTCAGTGTTACGATCAGGGACCTGTTACTTACGGCATAAGTTTCAAACCAGAGATACATTGTTATTCAGCCTTCTTAATGGGGCAAGCAAGGGTACCCGCATTGACAAAATGTCGCAAAGTTCAATCAATTTACTCTCATACCTATTAAAACCTCGTTACAAGGGTCGGTGATTTTTTTCATTGCTATAGTAAACTTCCTAGTACCAGCGAACAATGACCAAGAAGAGCGAGGCTGAAGCCACCTCCGTGCGCACGGTTTAGCAGCACCTGCGGTAAAACATTTCATCCGACTTAGGCAGAACGCGCATAAATTAAAGCTATGCTCCATTACCCCGTGTCGCCTGCAGAGTGTGGTCAATTGCTGAGAACGGCTCGCTGCGCCTGCTCTGCGGGGAGCACCTAACTACTGAGACGGGGGAACCAAGTTCGATCTCGGCCGCTGTGGCCCCTTTTTATGAAACGAAAGGAAATATGGTAATTTAATGTGCTATATCATTGCATGGTAAATATCGCCGGAGATCGAAACGATTCAAAGCCCTTTACTACGCCAACGCCTCCCATAGCGTGAGTCGCTTTGGGGCGTTTAACATAAACCGATTATAACTAGACCTGACAAATTTTAAACAACACCTGCATTCAAACGACAACGCTGCACTGAGCCCACATGCTGCTTAGTTGCCGTATGCAGAACCAAACTCACGATGCAGTGAGTAAAATGCGACAATATTCCATCTTGGCGCTTTTGGGCGCTGACAGCACACAGTTATGTGCGCTTCTATGCAAAGCAGGCACGGTGCGCTTCCGCAATGTTGCAGAAGACGCGAAGCACCGTCTCCGGCCTCCTGTGCGCCTGCGCCGCAGAGCTTCGATGCGTGGCAGCGTCGAATGCGCAGACACTCCGCGAAGCGCGGCCACGCTTCACGGTGTTCCAACATATTTAGGATGACCCTGTACCCTTACAGAAGGCAGGAAATGATTACGATAATGGCAATTTCATAGTGTAAACGTTGCTTTACCGTCACCTCATAGATCTTATCACGTCTGCTTTTGCGGCTATTCAATCAAGAACATAACATAATGCAACGTAAAGAAGAACACACAACAGGAAAGATGTCAGTAATTTATTTGAATTTTGTGAATTGTGAAACAAATTTAGAAGAAATTTGCTCTTAGAGGATTCGAATTGATGTTTTGAGTGCTGAGGTAAGTTTTATTATCCATTGGGCCAGAGAAGTTTTTTTTTTCTCTTTTACCCGTTAACAACGAAATATAGAGTGGGGCAAAAGTCTCAAAGTATAGTACGACGAAGAGCGTTAGCAAAAAGTAAGCCTTAAAGAGTTTAAAAAACGCTTTAGGTTAGCCAGCTCGCTAAAACTGGCGTCAATTCAGGTTTCGCAATATTGGCATTAAAGATTGCGTTCAGGTAGCTTACACTTTCAATGAAATAATTTCTCACGAAGCGAGCATCCACGTCCGCGTGTCTCACAGCCATTCTCGTTTTCCATATGCTGTGGAGGCAGAGCAACATGAGTAAGTCGTATAGCACACCCCGTTGATTATGAACAAGCGGGAATCGAATAGCATATGGTGTAGTTGGAATGTCCTTTTTTATAGTCCGCTGCAAGATATCCCACAGAAACACTGCACCATAGGAGGGAAGGAAAATATGGCGTATGGTTTCCGGTTTATGGCAAATCAAGCAGTCTGCTGACCACGGCAAAAAAAAAAAGCCTTTTTTCCCTTAACCACGCTTTAACAGGTAATGTACTACGGTGTAAATGGAAGAAGAAACTTGTTGCTGACGACCGTACTGGCATATTTTTACTGTTTTTAAGACATCCCACCTTTCCCTTCACACTGTAATGATCGATAAATGGGCACTGGCATCATTTCATCAGGCAAGTCCTTGCGACAAGATCGCCGGGCTTTAAATGCGCTCTTATTCGTTTTGACAATATTTTTGCTATTTTTGGTCAGGTAACGCTGTTCAGGGAACCCTACTGTTCAGTGAACTGAATAACGTATCGCTACACCGCACCCTGCGATGACCTCCACATCGTGCACGATGCCAGGTTTGGCGCACATCGTATTTTTTTCTTTATTGCTAATTTATTATCAGATTTTACACATATAGAACATCACACACATACACACACAGAGAGAGTGAATATTACGCGACAAATACACTACATGGGTTAAAACCACGCGTTTTGGGCTGCGTGATCCATTACAAATCAGTCATTTGCAGCAACACTTCCATTCTCGGAAGCCACTCAGGCACTTCTTCTTGTGTCTTGAGAACTTCAGTAACACTCGCAACGGCTTCGAGAAAATACTGCCGTATTTTCCTCGCATCAACGTCTTCATGCCTGAAAGCCATTCTGTATCGCCAGATACTGTGCAGGTCCAAAACCATGATCATGTCCAGGGAGAGCCCATCATCATCTTCAATAGGTAAAAATCGAATTCCGAAAGCATCCACGGGTAGGTCTTTTTTAATTGTTCGTTGTAGAATGTCCCAGAAGAAAAAGGCTTCCCAACAGCCTAAGAAAACGTGTTCGATAGTTTCCGGTTTACGGCATATGGAAGCAGTGATTTCCCCAAGGTACAAAAAACCTTTCATTTCTAAATAAGCCTTAACTTCTAGTGTATTTCTATGGAGTTTGAAAAAGAAAGTTTTTGTTCCTCCTGGTACAGCCATATTTTTTACTCGTTTAAGGACTGACTTCCATGGACCTGCACAGTACAACGATCTGTACAATGGGATCGGGAGAAAGACATCGCACAAGTCCTTGTAAAGTTTCTTTGGCGTCACAGTTGCTAAATATTCAAACGAAAAACGGGCTTGCAATACACTACATGACATGTACACTTCTTTAAGGATTCCGAAAATCCTCCCTTGCACATTGTAAAACGTATTCAATTTCTACTCAACTTTTAGCGCTTTTCCATTTCCAGTTCCGGTTCCTTCGTTTATTGAAAATAATCCTGATTCAAGAAATAATTAGTTTGCGTGCTCTTCTATATATCTGTACTGCTATGTCTAGAGCTTGCGCCACACCTCACAGCCTTGACAAACACTCCTGCTTGGATAGGTTGACAACAAAGTCTCCATCATGAAAATATATTGCCGCAACAATAATTGTATTCGTGAGCAAAAAACTACTAAAAAGAGGGCAAAGACGGTTTTAAAATCGGGCATTTTATGTTTATGTTAGGCTATGAGAGACGCTGTAGTGGAGGACTGCAAAAATTTCGACCACCTGGGGTTCATTAACGCACACTGATATCGCACAGCACACGGGCTCCTTGCTTTCCGCATCCATCGAAAAGCGGCCGCCGTGGCCGGGATTCGATCCCGCATCCTTGGAAACAGTAGTCGAGAGCCGTAACCACTGCGCCACCCCGGCGGCGTTATTGAGTTTTGGAAGCGTCGCTTGTGACTTTAATAGCTTACGGCGACGAGCTGATAACAATTTTGCCCGGTGATAATGAGAGAGATCTATTATTGTATGGCAACCAATTTTTTTAAGAAATTTGCGTGAATGATCGAAAAAAATGATTGCTTAGGACTAAATACTTAAAAAAAATGTAATGCATTTTATTCTGTCCAACGAACAAACCTTTATAAATTTTGATCTCATGTACAATTGGTGCTCACGGAAACCATGAGTTGGGACAAACATGTAAGCACTAAAGGCAAGAAAATGAACTCAGTCAATGGTGTCCTGCGTCAACATAGATATACACTTCCATCAAATATAACCATTCTTATCTATATTGCATATTCAACTCCCTGTTATTACGTTTTGCATACATTTGTGGGGTACCACAAATAAACACAGAAAACACAACTTACTAGTTTCACACAATCGTGCTATTACGTTCACCGCCAACGGAACATGGCAATCCCATGTTTCCCTTATTTTTAGCCATATGGTATTGTAAAATTACTGTGTACGTACAAAAAGAAGCTAAAACATATAAACTCATGCTTGCAGTTTTTAATCTACATCAATACCCATCAGTATAGAATGCATGGTGTCTCGCCCTGGCTTGTCCCCTATCGCCGTACTTCTCATCGTAAACAGTATTTCTCCTATAACAAAGGGAAATACCGTAACATCCTGGCAGCAAATAATTTTTGTGCATTTTTGTTGTGTACGTGGTGAGATTTACACTGTTGTGGTCTTTTGTCTTCCTTTGTTTTGATGATGAGGAAATTAGGTGTACCTTAAGCCTGGTGTTCACGAAATGCACCGCTGCCGATGAATAGTTGGGGCACTGGGTGGTACTTCAAGCACATTAAGCAGCTTTCAGCCGTTTTTCTCCATACAGAAGACGCGAGGTCATTAAAATATAAAGGAAGCTTTCTCTGGCCAGAAAACAGAAGCGAGTATCAAACACACCTGATTTCTCCTCGCAGTGTTCAAATCTGTCGGACGGTTTTCCAGCGCACCAGATGGCACCTAGGATGAGAACACCTAGGAATATCGCAGACTTCAATAACATCATTGAGGTTCGCTACCTGTAGCTGCTGCAGTACTTTTAAGCGCACTTTTGTGCGAGTTGGCAGTAATTATACCGAAGCAGGTGCAAAATGTTTCCGGGAAGGAGCTGTTGCACACACCTTTCCGATCCTCAGCCTAGATTACAGGCTCACGTACTTCACGATGACCTGCGCACCTGTGCTTTGATACAACATACGATTTTCCGGGCTCTCGTGGAGCGAAACAGGCCTTACGGTTTCGGCGGCCATTAGAGGCCTAAATCGACACATTTTTTCGCTAATGGCTCTTCGTCTTTCACTCGTTCCATGCTCCTTTATGGATGGTTTTCTTCGGTGATGAGCAATTGCTACTCTCGTGGGTAAACTTCCGTAGTCCTCCGTGCTCGTTGTCGTCTGTGTCAGCCTCCTTTCTATAAATCGTTTCTTCCGCAGCATGCAATATTCCATTCGGGTGGATCTCTTTCACGCGCATCGTATTTGACATTCGAGCAGACTACGAAATCAGGTGCTAATTTAAGCCACATGGTCTATAGCATAGCTCTTGTCGCGTAATTTACGGGGAAAGTTCTAAGCATTTTGTAGCGGAAAAAATTAGTGACGAAGAAGATGGTGGAATGCAATTCCTAATATTTTGTTCCCAAATGAGTGGCTCAATCTCTTACGTAAATTTTTTCTACCAGTGTGTCTAATAAAATCATAGTCTAATTGGAAAAATATATGTGACTCCATAGTCTCAATGCTAATGAGGAAGAGTGTTATTTAATGGCTTATCCCCACAGACCCCTCATGGCTCGCAGGGCTACGCGGAAGGAAAGGGGGGGGGGGGGGAGTGCCGCTTCAGATACTGACCAGGATACCTTGTGTAGTGGCGACCTTTTCCGAAGCTGAAGCTCAGGATCCGAGCCCTCGGATTCCAGCTGAATATGCTGATCAATACGGACACGAGCGGCATCTTGGTTATATCCACCCCTTCCCTTGCGCCCTTTTCAGGGCGCTACTATTCACCATCAAGCAGATGAAGCGTTGCGTAATTGTAAATGAACCCGTTTTTAACCAATATTGAGCAATTTCACGTTTAGCATAATGACGGCTGCTTATCACGAGGCGCTCAATGCGATAACTAAATTCCCTGCGATGTTCAATGATGACATGGAGACCATTGTAGTGGCGCCGCAGCTTTTCAGAGCAATCTCCCTTTCTGATGCGCAGTCACAGCAAGGCCAGATCCCTACTGGGTATCTATCTCACGTAAGTGGGCGTCGTAGTATGCTTACGTGCAATCGTGATAAGCAAGAATGCAAAGTCCGGAAAGCTGGCCGCCTTCATCGCCAAGGCAGTGTGCCTCAGCCCCCCAGGTATCTCCGTCAGGACCGGCCAGAAACACGAGGGTAGTTGTGTCCAAGATATATCCTGAGGAGGGAGGAGGTTAGAGCGCTAGCGTTAAGCTGGCACCATGGACTGAAGCCAGTAGGCTCACAAAGGTCGTATTAAGTCTAGGGGAAGAACGGTAGGAACGTGACCCAGCTCTCACGATTTCCAACAGAAAGCGTCAGCTTCTGGGCTCGTATGTCAGCTTGTGGGAAGCATTGTTCCCCAATCTAGCTGCGATTATTCTGACTGGATACCAACTAGGAGTGCATGAGCATTCTAACTTGCGCGCAGTAGCGTGCTGCCTGGCACCTTCGCCTTTGTTGTTAATCGCCCAGGAATCTTGCGCAAGATGCTGCTATGTGTCCATCCGCTGAAATCCTCTGCTACATGTGATGCTGAATTAGGATGACACGGCACTTGTCTTGTTTCTCAACGGGCGGACGGGGTATGCTCTTCAGCAAGCGCGAATTCAGTGGCAAACCATATTTTCTTTTCTTGTGACCACAAGCCACTCCTTTCTCAGTTTAAAGACTGCTTCCAAGCGTGTTCTGTGTGAAATGCCGCAAATCATTCAGGTAAAAAGCAAAGCACTACATCGGCGCTGAAAAAAATTGCCAAGGGCAGGTACACCTGCACACCTGCAGAAATTTAGAATGTTCATGCGATTTCTGAAGCGAAAGTCTCAAATGAGACTTTCGCTTTCGACTAATTTTGAAATTTTGTATCACATGAAAGTGTACGAAATTAAGGCAGACGCAAAACGTATTCGCAGGCCTTCTGTGGTTCAATTATAAGGTAGCAGCAAAATAATGATTATCTGTGTTACAGAATGACAAACTTTCGTTACATTTGGTTACGTTGGAGAAAGTGTTTAATTAATTACAGGCCAAACAGTCAATTAGATGTCAAAATAGCCTTGAATGCAGACATAGCTTATGGACGTGCAAACCAGTAGTGTTGTCGTAATTGTGCGCAAGTCGTCTAAGTTGGGATAAGAGAGCCACAAACAAGACAAATGAAGGGTTGGAAAAGAATAAAAAGGAATTAAGTTATCATACACTATGATTGAAACCAAATTTACCCAAACATATTCAAGAAAGGCTAATCCCACGGTGATATCTAAACGGGGTTGCCTAGTGACCATCGCCCCTGACATTATACCACCTCCTAGCAACAGCTTGACGTCATGAGAGAGGGCAGCGGCGCGATGACGTTGTGGTGTGAGAGGAGTGGAGCGATGAAAAAAAGATCTTTCTAGAAAGTCCGTGCCCTACTCCTCCGATTCCCGCGCTTCCGGCTTGTGTGAGAATATCACGCTGCTATCAGAACGCCACTCGATACGAGCGACGCCGTACAGACGATCCCCAGCCTTGCTAACAAAAGCTCTACAAGGGGCATGCTATGACAGTGCAGCAATGGTAAAAGGTTCGCTTTTTTTCAGTACAGATTCTACAGCGCTCTCGGAATATATTGCTCACGTTATAATTGATGCTAGTCACGAAGTGTGGCGCACGTCCCCTACTAGTTCAGGAGTCCACGGGCTTTTGCTTCACATTGAGCCCGATCTACCAGCCATTTCTGACCGGAGGGTTGAGCCGTCCGCAAAGCAGCCTCCCAGGAAGAAAAGGTGGGATGGGGGATGGGGGCACTGCCTGGGGGGAAGGACATTCCCACAGGTAGTGGAAAAGTGAGGATTTGGGCTCTCGCAGTGAGGGGGCAAGTCAGGGTGAAGGCATGAGAGACGGTAGGGGGAAATGAAACAATCCGTCCGCAATTGTCGCCATGTAGCACTGGATAAGGGTGACAAGGTGCGGTGGGGTGGTGGCAGTGTCATGCGCTTGTGTTTGTAGAATGTGGTGATTTGGTGGTATGTAGAAAGGGCCGATGCGGCCTCCTGCGCGGAGTTGGGTGCCTGATCATCCGGGGCTCGGGTAGAGAGTTCTCGAGCCAGCGCATGAACGCGCTCATTATCGGGGATCGAGGCATGCCCTGGGATCCACGTTAGATTAACCGTTCGGTCGAGAGAGGTGACGGTAGTAAGAATATGAAGCGCGGCCGGTGTCGCCATGCCGTTTAAGTAGTGCCGGTATGCCGCCTGAGAATCTGCACAAATTTCGGTAATGTCTTTGTCAATGGCTGAATGGAAGGAAAAGTACAGAACTACAGAAACGTACTACAGAACTACAGAAAAGTCTGACGTTTACGACAGAACTACAGAATATTTTGTCGTATTTTTGACACAGTTCTGTAGTTTTTTTCGACTGGGACCATATTTATCAGCTGCGCATACATCCCTGCACAAGTCCTGCAGTAATATAAAACGACGTATGCTATATTCTAAGCCTGGCTACAGATCTCCAAAAGCAAAATTATAGCAAGGCAGGAGAATGCAATACTGGTCCAAAAAGGCAAATTCATCATTCTTGAAGCCAGCTTATTATACTTAGTTTTCGAAATGCTGAAATGAAGGTTCGAATGGTGACCGCGGCTTCTGTCGTCGAGGCTAGCATTGATATCGCCGTCCGCTGGTGCTTATGAAATGAATTGCAAACAAGAGGCCAAGAGCCAGATACTAATCAGTATGTGGCCGACATCTTGCGGAAAGTGCCAAGGTGAAGCGCAACTCACGCAAAGGCCCCAGCCGATACAGTTCCACATATATAGGAAAGCATCGTCTGTAGGCTGACGATAGAGGGTTGTGGTCGGAAAAAACCGAAACGCATCTAGGGTATCATGCAATGAACTAACGATTTAGATTACCAGTATCTTTCTAAGCTGTGGCTCCCGTCGTTTCTTGCTCTTAGGGTCTTAGTGACTTTTGTGAAGCGAAGGCTTCACTATATGATGTAAGGTCGAGGTCACCGCAGTGGACGGATGACATAACTGCGCATGCGCCATTGCCATGACAACCGTCTGCGTCAAGCCACAGACATGCGCCGCTCCCCTTGACATTATCGCCAGCTGCGCACCTAACTGCGCATGCGCCGCGCTCTTCTTACGGGAGAGAAGAGCGACGTCCCTGCGCTCACTTGTGAGATGCAGAATGAATGGAGCGGATTTCAAGCGTACGTGCTGAGTGCGGCATCAACAAAGGCTACGAGAAGCTACGTCAACGGATCCCGAAGTCGTATCGGGGTACAAGGCGTACTAAGCACAAGAGAATGCAGTCAGAAAAGACAAGTTTGTGGCTGAGAGTCCCGAAGAACGGCTTTAGAAACGACAAGAAGCAGAGAAGTGACAGCCCGCGTGTAAAGACATTTCTCTTACACAATCGTTTTAATCAAGCTAAATCAGTTGCAATGTTTTACGGATCAAAGCCCCGTTTGTGGAAACTGCGCTTTTATTATGGACAGACCCCAACCCTTTCTTCATCTGTCTACATATGATGCCAACTTATGTATGTGAGATTGGTGCCAGCCTGGCCTTTGCCTGACTTGCCCTACACCACAGCACTTTCCAGAAATGACCGAGTTGCGAACATCGCCTGCTTAATTCAAATCCAATTCATAAGCGCCGGCGAACGGCGAAATCAGCAGCATCCTCAAGAGCGGTGGCTGGCCGTAACCATGTGCCCCACCATTCCAGCATTTCTAACATCACTAAGAGTCAGCCGGTGTCGTGGAATGAAACTGCTTCTATGGACCGCTATTCTAGCTGTCAAGGCGGATCATTAGGCGTAAAGTGTCCAAAATACTTAAGTATCTATGGAGACAATCGAACATGCTCTAAAGAGCGGAGGTAGCAGGGTAACACCTACGTCACGTACATTAGATTGAGCGCCTTCTGAAGGCGGCGGCTAGATCATCCTGCGATGACCTCACCCTTTGCAACAGCCTTCTCATCCGCCAAATATCACTCGGATCTGCAGGCGAGAACTTATGGCCTTAGCACCTGCACCACCCACGTCTTCATTGACCGACGCCATTGCTATGATACAGGCCGTTGTGCGCCAGGAACTTTCCAAAGTCGAGCTCGCCTCCAGCCCCGTGCCTCCCCCGTCAGCATCGCATCCTGCTAATCTAGTGGCAGCTGTAACGACCACCCAAGCCCCCTCACTTAGCTACCTTAGTCGCGTTAATGCAGAGTGGCACCCCCCAGACGACTAGCCATTTTGTTTCATTAGCTGTCAAGCCGCAACACTTCGCAGTATTGCCATAGCCGTACCTTCCCCACCCCTCGCTCCTATTACAACGCTGACCGTCGGTACTACTATGGACCTCGCCGCTTCCCTGCCCCACCTGAGGAGTTCCGTCCAGCCTGTGATGACCTGGACACTTAATTCCTTAACCAGACGAGCCTCGTACCGAAGCCGTCCCAAGTGTTCGTCACTCCAGCCATTCTCTATTTCCATGCTCTCGTCGCTCCCGTTCACCGGTACTTCGTCGCAGCTCCTCCCCATCATACGGCAGAACCTACTCGGTAAGCTAGCGAGTGCAGCGGCCGGAAGTGAAGCTGTATTATCGACCCGGATTGTCAACGGACCTGCCACCCAGATGGAATCTAATTGATATACATGTTGACGGACTCCCAGTTTGACACTGACTGACTCACTGAAAAATATTATTGCAGGGAGGAAGCTTGACATAGCTGGGTCAACCTCTCGCAATCACTAGGTGGGCTTCGTATTACAAGAGTCCATTGGCGACCACCGCTGCTTGGTGGACCAGGGCCCCCTGGCTCGCAAGGTCAGAGCAGACAAGCAGGGCTGCATCCCAGTCCACCTGGCTGGGGTTGCGTTTGAGGGCGAGGTTCGTGGTTGATTGGCACGCCCATACCGTGTAGAAGATGTTCGAAGACTTTCCGCAGAGTGGGGCGATTTTCCTGCACAAGCAATATCAAAGCCTTTTAAAACTGCCGGGCCCAGCAGCGTGTTGCTGTAAAGACAGAAGAGTGCGCGTTGCTCCACCTTTGTAAGACCCTTACAAGGCTTGGGATAAGTTGCATTGCGGAATTGGAATAACTCACTATTTTTTCAAAAAATGAGGGCCGCATTGGGTTCGGGATCAGTATCGAAAGGGTCTGAAGCCATCGCCCGGAGAGTGAGCGCGTGGGCGGCGGCGTCTGCCGTTCCATTGCCGTCGAGAACAATGTGACCTGGAACCTATGCAATCGTTTGAGACGCGGGGGCCACAAGTAGTCACTGTTTTGAAGGATGCGGTACTCAAAGGGATGAATGTACCTCTTTTTAATATTTCTGAGGTCACCTCTCGAGTCGGTGACGATGACTCGCGAGTCCTGGTCTGAAGCGGCTAACGCGATGGCAACCACTACCGCGTGTGTCATGTCGTGAGCTCGGAACGTTAGGCCATTCACCACGTTTTTATGGACGACTGCTGCCGTGTACCCCCCCCCCCCATTGTAAGGGCCAGAGCCGTCCGCATAGAAGATTCTGTGTTTGTTCTCATAATCAGGGGCCAGTGCCTCCGCTCGCGAAAGGCGCCTGCCACTGTGGTCGTCACATGTCATGTTGGCCGGAAGAGGGCACACGTGCAGGGCGCATCTCGAGATTTCGGGAATGCGTGCGCGCTCTTCTGTAAGTGTTGGGTGGTGGATGTGTAATTGGGCTAATAGGCTGCGTCCTGACGGCGTCTTTGAAAGCCTTGTGTATTGATTGGTCCAGTGCGCCACCCGGAGCTCCTTGAATGTGCTTACCATACCCAGGGCCATGAGATGCTGGTTTGATGTGTTGATTGGGATATCGAGGGCAAGATTGTACATCTTTCTGCGAATCACTTCGAGGGTGTTCTCGTCATACCATTAGATGTGGAAGTAAGGAGTCGAGTAGAGGACTCGACTGGTCACGAATGCATGCGCCAACCGTAACCCCTCGCGTTTGTTGGAAACTCTGCGGACCATTCGGCCCACCTGGTCCCCCACCTTGCTCAATTTTTCTAGTTTTGTATCAGCCCGTCAATGTAAGTACTCTAATCTCATCGTGTTCGGGTATAGTGCCAGGGATCGTGCGAGGGATAGTTCCATTTTGATGTCGAACTTAAGCGACGGGCGAATATGCAAAAATTCGGATTAGGACAGTGAGCATTGGAGGCCGCAGCGACCGGCGTAAGCGTCCAAGATCCCCGCCACTTGCTGTAGGTTGGCCTCAATGTCTCCCGCCGATCCGTGTTTGGCCTAGATGGTTATGCCTTCGGTGTACAGCGCGTGCTGGATGCCTTCGACCTTCGTCAGCTCAGCCGGGAGTTTCGTCATGGCCAGATTGAAAAGTAACGGTGAGGGGACCCTCTCGTCCCCAGTTTATATGGGCCGTGTTCTTCGTCTTGTATTCGATGAAAGAGCGTCGATCCAAGAGAATTGCATGATATAATTTTAATGTGTTATATCCACAGTTCGTCTGGGAGGAATGTTGCGGGATGATTTTGTGTGACCTTTTCAATGGCCGCCTTCAAGTGAAGGGCTAGTACTGCCTTATTGTTGAAGGGATATTCGACAGGGTTGAGAACTCGGTCAAGTTGAAGCAAAACATCTTGAGCGGACTTCACCGGGCGGAAACCGAACATGGTGTCTGCAAATGTATGTTCAATTCCCAGAAACCCAGACAGCCTGTCCCGCACAATGGTCTTCATCAGCTTTCCCGCGCAAGACGTGAGGGAGATGGGGCGGAAGTTGTTTGTGGTTATGGCTTTTCCGGCTTTTGGAATGAAAGTTATCAGGGCAGTCTTCGTTTCAAGGCGCCTCACCGAGCAAAATCCAGTTGATGAAAGAGAGGAGGGTTTTGTAGCGGGGTCGGAAAGATTGGCAAGCAGTTTTAGAGTCAAATTGTCCCGGCCAGGTGCCGTTCCTCATTTCATTTTAGCCAGGGCAGCTTTGAGGTCGTGCAGCTGGAATGGTGATCCAGATCCGCGTTCTCTGAACCTGCGTACGATTACGTGGATCCTCCGCGGTCCTGCTTAGTGCAAAGATACTGGTCGCGCAGTTTGCATGCTAATTTTGATGTATTTCTATCGAAGCTATGAATATCTCGTTGGAGATGTTTTAGTGTCTCGGCGCGGGATTGAGTTGGGTCAATTAGGTTGCGGAATAGGCGCCACGTGCTCCGGCTAGACATTTGTCTGACCGCCGTGTTGCAGCGGTCTACACAGATGGAGTCGGCAATTTGGGCCGCGTACTCTGTCGCTCGCTGGGTGAGCCGGCGATACCAAGTTTCAGTTTTCTGTCACCTTTTTGGCCGCGCCATCCGCGGACGAGGCTGTGCAGCGCCTCCCAGAGGTGAAGAAGGTAATCATTAATCTCCGGACTGGCCTCCGAGAGCTGAATTTGTGTTTCAGGCGAACGAAGGTGTGTAATCATTCCTTTAGTGGTCAAATTGATGTAGCTTTGCCGGAACTTATTCCAGTCCGGGAGCCGAGCTTGTGCGTGGGGTCTTGCCAGAGGTTTAGTCCTTATGTTGCTATTGATAAGGCAGCGGTCACTAGCGAGGTGTTCCTTGGTGGTGGTCCATTCTGCGCGTACAATGTGTTTGGTAAAGGTGAGATCCGGACATGTATCCCGGGTTACTGAATTACCCATACGCGTTCGAAATGCAGGGTCTGTGTGAACAGTCATGCCCAGCGTGAACGCGAGTTCCGCTAGCTTGCGTCCCCGCTTATCTTCATGCACGTATCCCCAAAGCGTACTGTGGGCGCGGAAATCGCCCACAATCTCCAGGGCGTCCCTGCCCGCAGCTTTTCAAGCGCAGCTAAAGAGTGCTGCGAACGTTACATTTTTTAGTCGGGGGAACAGTAGATGTTTAGTACGCGGAGTGGTGCATCTTGTTTCTTGAGCGGAAGAAGTGTCACCATCACATAGGAATATTCAATGTGAAGTTTCAAGTCTGCTAGATAAGCCGTATAATTTTTACTCATGCAGACGCAAGGGAGAACGGTCCTGCTGAAATTTGATGTAATTCGCGAGGGTGAAGCCGCTCCTTAAATCCTGGAGGGCAACTACCGCGGGAAGAAAGTCGAAAGTTGAAAGGTAAAGTCGGAGATCCGAACCTCTTGTGGCCGAATTGGTTCTTGGGAAGCGCCTGATATTAGGGCTGCTCGCCATGGTCATTTAGGCTGAGGAGGGGTTGTAGTGACGCTGCTCCGGAGCCCAAACTCGCGGGAAGGGGGGCATTCTTCATACCGGAGACCAAGCAGTTGTCGTCATTGTCTACCTCAGCGTTGCGTCTAGAAGTTTTGTTAGGACGGCCGGGTAAGGGACCACCGGGCCTGCGCGAGGAGCGCAAGGATTAAGCAATTGCTTGGGCAATCATCCCGGGGATCGTCTTTTGCAATTTGAAGAAGGCGTTGACCATCATTGAAATTTGATTTTCTATGGCGACTAATCGAGCCTCTGTGACCCCGAAGCGGGCCATGAATGCTGCCTCCAATCTTGTTACCGCCTTCAGCGCCACGAGCTCACTCTCCATTACCTTAGTCGCGGGAGGTGAGGGCGGAGAAGGAGACTGGGTAATTTTGGATTCCAGTTCGGTACTTTTCTTAAGCAGCATCTCGGTATGGGCCCTGAGTGCTGCTATTTGATCTTGCTCGGCGCTACACGCCCTTGGGAAGAGAGGGAAAGGAGGGAGAAAGAAGCAGCCCCACCCGAGTCGCTCCCCTGGTGTCCGTTTTTGACTGCGCTGCCCCAGGCTGCGGTACCGCCGCGCGTTTCCGTTGCTCATTTCGCCAGTCCGGCTTGTAATGGCGACACCGTCGATGGTCGTTTTAATGCGAAAGCATTACTTCGCCATGTTCACAGATTTCTGTCCGCAAACCCCGTCGGAAAAATTATGTCCGCAGCAGTTATGAGTAATTCAGAAGTGGTAGAGGGTAATCAGTGGTGTCAATCGATATAGGGTGACGTAATGTTGTGTCTGAAAAATTATTTACGCCAATAAGTGTATTAGGTAAATAATTAGAGGCAGAACATGCAAACTAGTTTCCGCAGCAGTTGTAATTGAGAAGTGGTAAAGGTTAATGATTGGCAGTCAATCGATAGACGTGTCCTAAAAATTAATTAGGCCAATAAGTTAATTAGGTAAATAATTACAGACAACAGATGTAAAAGTAAAAGGAAACGTGATCTCATTAGTTAATGGCTGAGCGCCAAACTTGAATGTATTAAATACTAAAATAGTAAATTAAATCAGTCAATTAAGGTGGCATCAAGGATGTGACGTCTCGCAACCAGAAGCCGAGCCAAAAAGGGCATAGGAAGAGATTGACACGCAATTTGAAAGTAAGAAGACTAATATGCGTAAACAATTAGGAAGTGAATAATGTGACGTCAAGGATGTGACATCATGAAACCGGAAGTTGAGCCAGAAAGGTGCATAGGAAGGAATTGGCGCGCAATTTGAAAGTACCAAAGACTAAAATGGTTAAAAGAAGTGAATTAATGTGATGTAAAAGATGTGAAGTCACGAAACCTGAAGTAGAGCCGAAAAAGAACATAGGAAGAGATTGGAACGCAATTTTAAAGTACCAAAGACTAAAATGGGCAAAGAAGAAGTTCATTAGGTAACTACAAGTAACCATAAGCAACCAAAAGCAGCATTAATGCTTTCGCATTACTCGAATGCAAATTCTGCAGTGCTCTTTAAATTTTTTAGAACCTCTGGTAGGTGGGTTCTCGGTGTTAGGGATTTCCTGGCGAGGCTGACTGCCGGTAGGCCCAAGGTGGCGACTTTTTTTCTTGGGAGCAATTTTTTTTTGCTTTACCATCTTAGGTGTACAGACTTTAGCCACACTCGCTAGAGTTGGTGGCATGGGAGCCACCGCACACGCAAAACCGGGGAACACAGTTGTGAGGAGCCCGCCCCCCCCCCCTCCACTAGCGGAGGTTGGAATCCGCGGAATCCACAGGTGTTCGATAGCAGTTTTGGACATGCATCCGCACGATGCACGACGGCCCCACACTGGACGCACGCTTGGATAGTCTTGGAATAGTTGCGCACAGAGACGACCATGTTGTCATAATGCACACAACGGGGCCTCTCCTTACCCGCGAAAGACATGTGTGCCTTTTTGAATGTTCCGAACTTCCGGATTTGCAGGATGGTGCAGGCGCGTCAGCACACTTGGTCTTGAAGAGTTTCAGTGGTGTCCGAGTTACGGACCATGATCACTCCGTGGCATATGTTGCTACTGTCTTGTCACAGGTAACCCCGAAGCGGGATCGACCCATTGTTGGTGTTTACTGCCAAGTCTCCCATGAACAGGTCGGCCGCCTCGATGTCCAGGGTATGCACAATGATGATGTTTTGTTCTCGTGAGGGTAGAACCGAGATGGGGGCGCTGGCCCGCTTCAGCCCGAGGTACGCCGCAATGGCAGTGCCGTGCCGTTTTCCTGAACGCCTCGTGAAGAAAAACACTTTCTCTGGGCTTATGACTATAACGTAGTCTTCGCGAGCTGGTTTGGGCATTAGACGCGGCTTCTAGTTCATGAACGCCTTGCCCTTGCTTCTCCTGGCGGGCGTCGCGGGAGCATTCACATTGTCGACCGACGAACTGACGGCAGGAGTGGCGGCGGGCCGCCTTCTGGGCTTTGTGTTGGGAGCGGTGTGCAGCTGCTTGAAGTAAAGCTTGACTCCGAATAGCCGGAATAACCGTAGAATTTGTGTCTCCATTGGAGGGCACTGAGGTCCACAACATCGCCCCAGGGTCTTAGCCGCGTAATTCAAGCCCGGAAGTCGCCATTTTGTCCTCCAAGGGCCAATTCCGCCACTCCAAGCGTCGGCGACGCGTAACTACGGCGCCGACGCTGTAGGTCGAAAAGCAGCCATACATTTGAAACAAATCGGCCTACCTGAACGACTTTAATATCCAGTTGTGCCGCTTAGTGTTCCGGTTCGATCGATACCAGTTTTGCTGGGGTAGGATGATTTCGGACGCGTCCCCAGCCCCAAATCGGCGCAGCCGTAACACACGCGTCTTCTCCGGTCGCACGCTCGTAGCGCTGGCGCCCACATTTCTGTTTTTTGTTCCACGCTCCGCCGATGCCTGAATGAAATTCTCACGCCCGCTACCTCATATACTGTTCACGTTGCTGATGGCAACAATAGCTTCTATGATTGGTATGTGTTCTGCGAGTTTACCTGCACACTCTGCTCTCATTGACCGTTCTTCTGAACTGCTTCATCTAGACCAGCCGCGTTGTGCCGACGACCAAGCTCCTCCAACTTCAACGCTCGGTCTTCGCTCCGCTACATTTACTCGCCTGCCTCCAGAAGACACTCATGTCGCCTTGTGCATCCATTCCTGAGGGCGACTATTTTGTTTGCCCAATAACCGACGTGACTGTGCAGCGTAAAATCGCTCTCCCTTACAATACAGAGCACGTAGCGAACATCCACACTTATATTCTGTTATTGTACTTGAGCTTTCTCAGCAAGTGCTTCCTGAAGGCATTCCTCTCTCACTCGCCAAATTGCCCCCATTGCATGACTTTTATGTATCTGCTCTTTTACCTGACCGTAATGCTGAAGAACCTCTAAGACCTGCACCGTCCTCACCTCTAGAGGTTCGCATATGAGGAATGGTTGCTCCTGACTAGCGTCATGATCGTGCTAAAGCACTTGCGAGTCTTCTGACTTCGTACAGTGTATTTTTGATTTTGTCAGCTATACAGTTCGAACGCCAGGTAAAAAATTATTGCTAATATCTTTTCAACGATACAAGATGAACGCCGGATAAAATTTTTGCACTACGTTCCTTACAAGACCCGTAAGTAAAGGTTGAGAAGTAGGTAAAGAACAAATCGTAAACATGTGTGTTTAAAATGGGCAAAGCGGTGTTACAACTTTCAATCAACGGTGTAATTTAATAAAGGTTTACTTCGAAATTTATTCACTGCGAGCCGACTTGCGCAGAAGAGCTCTAACTAGGTTCACAATAATATTTATTGGCTTTGCTGTGTCTAGGGCAAATTTCTAGCAAATATTGACGGCCATTTTTTCTGTTAAGAAAAGACACACCACTACCATCACAGTTGACCAAGAAAATATTTCTAAATTCAAGTGAACATTAAAGAATAATTCTTGGTGTGAGTGCAATTAGGGCATTTGACACCGTGTGAAATTGAGCTGCCTTCGTGAATACCACGAGTTTCGTGGTGCAAGAAAAATTTGCCTTCTGGGTAAGATGGGACCATGTTTATGGCTCCCGCTTTCCGGCTTCAATCGCGGATCCTTTTTTCCCCATAATACTCGCTCTTTACGCCATGCGTCGGCGTCATGCGTTGCCGTCATCGTTGTGCTTGCAACGAGAATACCATAAGGAAACAAAGAAATATAAATGTTTAGAAGAACTAAAAATTCGAACTGGATTACACGAATGTAATTTGGTATAAAAACGTTGACGTAACCGCTAATATGGCATGAGTTCATGTGTCATAAACCTTCGCTCTTTAGTTAGCCCCCTCTGCTGTTTGACTTGGGGGCGTCGTCAACAGTCATTCTACGCGATGGCTTACGACCTACGTTCCTGGCTATATACCGTAATTGAAACAGCAAAAGTGCCAGTGTCCACTAAGAATAAGAAAATATATTTCGCCTCCTCTCTAAATAAAACATTAGACATAATGTAGCGCACAAATCCGTGCAATAAAAAGGCGATGTTAAAAGCGCTTAGCATTGAGTTTTAAGGCGCAGCCTAAACGTTCCTTATGACTAATTGGGCTGTAATGAACACGTGAAACAGAATGCCTAGAAGCTGACGAAGATGAGAAGAGTGGCAGCCTTCAACACAAAACATTGGCCAATCCCCTATGTCGGTATATATGTGCGACGCTAAAGAGGCTAGAACAACGACAACAATCTGCAAAACCAGTAAACTGTTGCTCCATTTCTAACGACAGCATTTTTTAAATCTCGGCATATGTTTGGGAGGAGCCACATGTTTTCATCCTATGTACACACCGCTCCGCGGCTGCCACCTCCCCAACTCGAAGACCGGCTACGGCAGCGTCACCTCGGGCCTTGTGTCTACGGCATTTTGGGTCATGGAAGTGCTTCTCACCAAACACTGGTTTTCGTCCTATGAGCGCGGCCGCGCGCACATTACTTATGACGATATCCTGAAGTGAACAACGTAATCTTTTACCTGTAGAAATTCGGCAAAGTCTCGTATGCCAATCACGAGGTCGTCATCACGACTTTGACCTCTTTCATAGTCCGATTTGTGATTGCGTTTGCATGCCCTGTAGAACGCAAGCTTCGAGATCAACGCCGTTTCATCACGAGCACATCAGACGAGGGAAACCATCATAAGCTACATCGGGGATGTTTCATTCTTATGCCTGCAAGTCAGCTACTCGACGATCTAGAGCGACAAGATTAGGCACATCTTGGAAGGCGTCCATGCAGGAGCTAAACAGATGTTACTAGTCAAAAACTAGCTGGTATCGTCACCCGTAGCGAGAGTTACTAGCAGAATCCACGGCGACGCCTACGCGCTCATGACCCCGAAAAAACGGCCGCAGGCTTAACCGATGACACACCTCAGCATTCCCACCAAAATTTAAAGTCTTTGTTTGATAAAACCTTAATCGGCAGTTGCCACAGCTGAAGAGCCTTCCGGTGTCCTTCTTGCAGCAGATAACCGGTTTACGAAACGTTATTCGCAATCAAGTTGGTGCGGCGCTTCCGCCCACGAGCCGTCCAAATCTGTACGACGCTCCACTCGCGGCTCCTACCACGTACGTCGAAGCAGTCTTGATACTAAGAACTCCACCTTCGGCTCCGGTCTATGCTGAAGCCGGGCAAGCACCGGTGTACCCTTCAGGATTTTCTATGACCCGCCCCAGAGTGCGATTCCCTCTGAACATCGCGTGCCACTGCCTGTGTACCCTTGGCGCTCGTCTAACAACTCTCCCATTTGCTTCGCATGTGACCTAAGCAATGGCTGTGACGCCTCGCAGGCACAAGCTAAGCCATCGACCAGGAATCGGGATAATTTTTAATTCCGTGCTCATTACTGTATCAGGCTATAACAGCTCCATTAGTGCTATAATTTTAATCGTTACTGGTATCAGACAAACAATAAAACAGCATTTAAAAGAAAAATTCATGACGTTTAAAAGTTACAGAAAAGACCGGTTAAAAAGCAAGCTAGCGGCTCTGCATGCTATCATATATGCTCTCCTTTTTATCTTGCTATCGGCATTTATACCAGGACCCTGTCTTGCAGTTCTTCTAAACAGCCCAGGCACTGAAACAAATCATATCGGAAACCGCAGGGCGTTCAGCAAAATTACAAGCTATAAATCGGTTGCACATTCGCCACTGCGATTGAGAATATACGTGCGCTGCTTGAATTTACAAAGGCAGGGTTAAGAGGACAACCAATGGTTAAGCTCGATTTACTGAGATTTGTTCTATTCAAGTCCAAAAATAAGGAATAAATGCAAGCACTTGAGCTTAGCTTTGTTAAAATAAAAGTGGGACAAAGACCGAGCGGGAGTGTACCGCACAAACACCAATTTCAGTATGACAAGACTTGAAAACAAACAGGTGTTTTTGAAGTTCGCTGCCAACTTTGTGGAGTAACAACATCCGCCCTGCATGCTAAAGCTCATGCACATTTGTTTTAGGTACTCAAAAAAAATTGTTCGGCATTCATGAGGTCTTTTCCAAAGGCGGTTGCTTGCAATCGTACACAATTATGGCAGTTCGAGAAGGCTTCTAATACAACAGGGTCACCAACTGAGCGAGTAGAGGCTTAGCACGCAACAGACTGGATGAACAGGAATGTAAAATCGGAAAAGGGAACCGTAGAAGGGAGGCATTAGCTCGATCACATCATTCCTTTAAAATTAGCTGACGAAACTCGCAAATTATGCATGGTAATATCTGCCGCATACGAGTAACTTAGCCACGTCAGCCGTTTGCCGTGAAAGGCGAAGTCGTAAACCCCTGGCTGCGGCACCGTCATGTGTCATGAAAGCATTCCCTTTTTAGCAATAAAGAAAAAGGAAAGAACTAAGCGCCAACTGAAGGATAAGTGAAGGATGGCTGTCAGTGCCAGTACGATGTACGCTCAAACTGCACCTACGAATAAGCTGTTTCTAAAATCCTCACCTTCACCCTAAAACTAAAATGCCTGAAGGGCAGAGCTCTAGTTTCACATTACCGATTATTCAACTTGTCGACCATTTTTTCTTCGAAGCAGCTAGGCCCATGCATAGAAACGGGTATATTGCCACGGTTTATTCAAGCGTTTTTTTTTTTGTATTTCTTTTTGCACATTACTGACAGCCCTCAAACACTTCTTTTTGATGGCCATCTCGTAAGGATCCATCTCTTCTGAAGCTGTTAAGTAAAGCATTATTAGCAATTGGCAAGAACGCTCCCAAGACGCTGGGGACAAATTTGAGCATGCCGCTTTAAACTCGTGGTCAGAATTCGACTACGTAAATTTATACAGCTTTGCATTAGGCGAAGTGCATTCAACTGGGTACGGATGGCGCTGATGGCCTCATCCTCACTGGTATAACACCCTGCAAACTGATGTAACAAGAGACGTATTTTTTATCAAATCTGTTAATAATTTCCATTCAGCATACTTTGAGATGAAATGGAATAATTATTTTATTATCGAGCATAGCCAGAAAGCGCAAGGTTTTTCACACACGATACACCAGGCAAGATATATATTTTATTATGGTAGACCACAATATGTATAATATTCTCGACTGCCAGAAATAATTGCACACTTCGCAGCGACATTTCAACGGCGTTAAACTCAACACGTCAAGAAACTTTCTCAAAACAATAAATCAACTGACGCTCTAAGAACACATTCCGTCAATTTGGTCAGATCCATAACTAATGAGCCTTGTGTGGGATTTATTTTTTCAATCGAATTAACAAGATTACAGGGGTGGTATTTATAAGCTCTATACAAGTATCTCTATGTGAGATCGCGTTGATTTATCAACTTAATCAAGTTAATCAATAAAAAGCAAATAAATAAAACTATTTGAATTGAAAACCATGATTTTCAGCAGCGCCTTGGTGCCTCGAGTGCAAAGAAATTACCATTTTACGAATTAGGTACAGAACTACCATACTAAAATATTGGACACTTCTTTTGCGGGTTCAGCGGCTTATCAAGGGTACAAGAGAAAGCAGATCTGAAGGCGGGGAGATGCCGCACTGCCGAGTTGCAGTAGTCGCCAAGAGCCTCTGAGTATCCGCGGCACCTGATGTAGCACCACGCAAGGAAGAACAGCTGCAGTTCTGTCACGCTGCTAAAATCCGCCAGTCTAGTTCGAGAACCGTGTTCCTTGAATGCATCCACCAGTATGTCTATGGACGCGTAGTCAGATAGAACTGTCGTCCAGTATCTCGCTTGCGACATACTTATGCAATTGCGGGCAGATTTTATCAAGCTAGGCGTAGCGTTATGACTGAAGTAGTGATTGAGAGAAATTCTTGCGGATGCATGAGCTATGTGAGCTGCAAGCGCCCCGTACTTCCCAGCGTCCACAATAGTTAAATCGTACAAAGGGAACAATAGCACGTAAGGAGCGAGGACATAGTCATTGTGCCATTTCGAATAGGGCAAGAACTGACGGAGTGTGCGCGATCCCAGCATTCGTGGTACAGTCTCATAACCATGCAGCCGAACCATCGCCCAGGATCCATCCCAGTTATTAATGAGAGACAGATTCATCTCTGCAAGGAATTGGTTATCACAGTGAAGTTTTCGTCAGCAGATACCGATACGTTCAGCGCACCGAACGCAGTCTCGAGCGAGTCCCATCGGCTGCGCATAGTATTGTCGACAGAGTATGGTGGCTTTGATGCCAGCCGAGAAACGAATGATTTCCTAATAGCTAACGCAACGCGTACAACATCATCACGAATGTCCAGATAAAATACTTGGGCATTGTAGGAAGTAAATATGTAGTCGCCGACGAATTCATAGACGAGTTTGTAGCACCACCATTCATGTTGAAATTTAAGAATTTCATGATTGGTTGTGCCATAGTAGTTTGAGATGAGCCCGTAATTTGTGAATAGGCTGGCGTACCTGACAGCCATCCAAGAAAGGAATAAATGGGTGTTATTTTCGCCAGCGCTTTTCCAAAGCTCGAGGAATGTGATGACATAGTCTAGGATTGTAGTGCGGAAATTCAGTGATGTATTAACATTGAATTCTCAGAGCAGCAGCATCCATTTCTCTTCGTCTAGAATTCCTTTTGTGGATGTGTCCAGTCCTACTCGTTTTCGGGAACTTTCAAGACGAGGAAGAAAGTATTCTTCCAAGTTGCTAACATCTGCGAAAGCAAGCGTTATATTTGATTCACCACCCGCAAATTTCTCCCGGATGAATTCGAAACTGCTGCGTCTCCTGTTCAGTTGGCAAAGTAGTTCTTGTTCTTATAAAGCGAAATGAAAAAAAAGGGGCACTTGGATCCAGATGGCTTCAACTTGGGGGACGACCTTTATGACGACAGCCCAGCCGTAATCAAGGTTGAGGCTGAGCAATGTCCGTAGAACGTCGGGTGCTGCCGACACCCGCGGCCACACGATGCCAGCTCGTTGGAAACACTCGCGGATCACGGGAAGCTCATCTAGATACCCTCTCACGACCACGTGGCAGGAGCGTTAGAACAGTCCCGCCTTCTGCACTATATCCTGGCCGGTGCTTGGAGGATTCGTGTCTTTGCTGACGACTTCTGCCATTTTATCAACTGCGCGAGCGATATGCCCTGCGCGCACCGAATACTGGTATTTACTTCGCCACCCAGCGCACACGTACGCGTCGAAGTTGGCTCAGGGATCTAAGGAACTCTTTACGGAATCCACCATGAGCTTGGCGAACTCAACACAGGCTGGACAAGCGCAGACTGTACGTTCCCAGCGATGTGGCGTACGAAGAATGCCCAGCACAAGCAGGAAGCAGGAGACCGCTATGACCGCAGCACCAACTGCAGCCGCGGTGGTGACCCGCTGTGACGAAGATTCAGGCTGCACTTGTGGAGAGGCTAGGCACATGTACAGGGCCAACGGCGACTGCGAGGAATTAAATGTAGATAACGATTGCAATCACAAACAATGTCCTCTAAAGGCGTTGTTGCACCGATGCCCTACTGAAAAATCCTGTATAAAATTCGTACAGGAAATCGTATACAGGTTTATTGTACAGGATCTGTGATTTAGGATTGGGGGCTATTTCAGCAAATTCCTGTACTGCCCTGGAAAGTCCGGAATGAAACCGCGCGGAGCTCTGATACGGGAATGGCCTGTATGGTTGATGGCCCTCGTTTCCGGAAAGAAACGCGTCGCCAGGCTGGAAAAAGCATGCAACAATATAAAATAAAAAGACTACATTTAATATAATACATAAAATAAAAAAGAATAAAAAAAAATTCGTACCGATTGTGGAATCGAAACTTGGTCCTTATGATCTTCAGACGGGCACCAAAAACCACTACTCTACGGCTGGTTATGGTTACACTGGTTATTATTTAGTATATGTAGGTACTTTTGCTCTTTCGTACTTGCATATTTTCCTTGGCAGTAGAATTTGTGGCCGTAATTCACCGATCGCCCTTTAAACACGCTGAATATCTTTGCAGGCTATCACGAGGGTTCACAAATGTGCCGTATCTTTATAATGCGTCGCTTTATTGAAGTCAAACCTGAGATATCATAATTTACTAGTGCTGATGTGTTTTTCATTGTCTACGAACGCTTGTAAGTTTTCCTACATAGAGATATCCGCTGCACTAATACTTGTAATACTGGGCTTTCTAGGTTCACGTGCTACCAGCGGAGCATCGATGTCAATGAATACACATCCGAATGAGCGGTTTCAATATGTAAACATTCGAGAACGCGTCGCGCGGTGTGCTTCTCTCTGCGCATCTTTCGATGGTCAGCGATGTTTATTTTTTCTCGAACAGTTTTTTGTCATCGCTAGCGAAACGATACGTTCGTGCTTCTACTTTCGTGTTGTAGGCGGCAGATCTTCAGTCGCAGATATGAAGACGCACCGCAAGATCGTACGAGCTGCAGCGGCTGTTGTACGCGCAAAAGCAACGCGATGCGCGTATATGCTTGCTAGCGCACACTTCGACGGCTTCGCATTTTCGAGGTGTTTGGGAAACGAAGCGCGCCCTTTATATACAGAACAGTTGTATAACATGTTTGGTATCATGCTTATTTAGTGCGCTGGCGTGTCCGGCATGGTCATTCTGGTTGAGCTTCGATGAGGCTTCTATTCAGAAGCAGAATACTCTGCCCGGTATCAGTTCCAGAAATGACGCGTTCGTCCGGTTTCTGGTTAATTGATACAGGCTGAACAATACATAACTCTACTACATTTGAAAAAGAAAGAAAGAAAAAGAAACAAAAAGAAAATAGAAAAGGAAAAAAAATTAAATGTGATTCGAACTTCAGTCTCTTAGGCCGGCAAGCACGCACTTTAACCACTACACCACGACAGTTTTTTTTTTCTTTATTTCCTGACCGAGGACGTACACAAAAAAAGACACATGTGACATCAATAACATGACAAAATAAAAGATCAAGCATTGACTTAAAGCTTCGGCCTTCCTTAGCTGAAGTTGTCGGATTAAAAATCCCTCATATGTGACAACCCTTCAAAACTAACCAACCATTCTGACTCTAGTTTTAAAGCTTTCTGTTCCTCCACATATGCCCGTATGCTCTCTCTAAAGAGTTGTCTCGCTGAACGTGCATCGACGTCACCATGCTCTACAGCCATTCTGCTTTTCCATATGCTGTGGAGAGCCAGTAGCATCAAAAGATCCAACGGTGTCTCATTGTTCGCTTCTACTGGCAAGAATCGAATACCATGTGGGCTTATGGGTAGTTCCTTTTTAAGCGTCCTCTGGAGCACGTCCCATAAAAATACGGCATCCCAGCATTCGAGAAACACGTGTTCAATCGTCTCCTCTTTCCTGCATATTATGCAGTGGACACCCCAGGGTACAAAAAGCCCTTTCTGTTCCTTCCATTTCTTTACCTCCAATGTTCCAGTGTGCAGCTTAAAAAAGAACGTTTTCACCCCTGCCGGCACCATCATCCTCTTCACTCTTTTAAGAACATTTTTGCCCCCGGTAGACGAGTACACAGCTCTGTAGAACGGTTCTGGAAGCACCACATCGCACAAGTCTTTATACAGTTTTTTCCGGTTTACACTCCACAAATAGTCTAAAGTAAACCGCACCATCAAGAACCTGTACGCCAAGACCACTTCCCTTAGATACCCGTGGACACCTCCTGACATGCGGTCAGAAGAAACGACAATTCCCGGGAGAGCTTGACCCAGGCGTAACTGACAGACCGTACGAAGAAAAGGATTTTTCACATTCCTCAAAAACATGAAACGATTGACTAACTGGCGCAGAAACAGATGTGCCAAACCAAGCCCGCCGTCCTTCACCCAGCGGAAGAGATTTGTCCGACTTGTCCGTTCCCACGAAGACCCCCACACAAAGACGGCAAAGATACGATGCATCTTTTGGACATTAGCTCTTGAACAATATAACACTTGAAGCACGTACCAAACTTTTGTCACTAAAAACAAATTACAAATCGTGGCCTTCGCGAACACCGACCACTGCCATCCATTCCATTTGTCCACTCTATCTTTCAATTTACCGACTTGGTTTTTCCAGTATGGGTCACTGTCCCGATAAGATTCAAGAGGGGCACCAAGGTAGCTGACAGGGTTGGTAACAAATTTCATGTTAGCAAAAATGCCTGGGGTCGCTGGCCAGTCACTGTGCCAGAAGCCCAGGCACTTGCCCCAGTTAACAGCACTGCCGCTTACAGCGCAAAAATCTTTTACAGTTTTCACAACTTCTACGATGCTTTCGTAGTCTACACAAAACATCGCGACATCATCGGCATAAGCCAAAAGCTTCACTTCTGCTTGATGCAGCTTGGAGCCCCGCATTTTCTCATGCTTGATAATGCTTAAACATAAGGGTTCAAGATAGATACAAAAGAGAAGAGGTGAAAGGGGGCAACCTTGACGAACTGAGCGTTGGACAGCAATACTGTCACCGACAGATTTGTTCACAATTAGTCTAGTTGTACAAGCACTGTAAGCCATAGCCACTCCTTCTCTGATGACGCATCCGACCTTGACATAGTCTAATATACACAAAAGCAAGTCGTGGGGCACTCTATCAAAAGCCTTTTCAAGATCTATTTGGAGCATTGCTACTCCAAGTCCACCAGCATCGCAACATTCAAGAATGGCCCTCGCGATGTGAATGTTCGTAAAAATGGACCTGTCTTTAATACCGCATGTTTGGTGGTCTCCAACAATATCTTTAATAACTGTTTGCAGTCTTTTAGCAAGTATTTTCATAAAAATTTTATAGTCGACATTGGTTAAACTAATCGGCCGGTAAGAGGTAACACTGCGTAATTGACCTCGGTTCTCCGTTTTGGGAATTAGCACAGTATGAGAAGATGCAAAGGACGGCGGCAACACATTAAGGTCATATGCTTCATTATACACTTTTTCCAGTACCGGCGAGAGAAAATCCTGGAAAGCTTTATAAAATGCGGCGCTAAGTCCATCAGGGCCAGGCGATTTGCCGGGGTTCAAATTCCCAATAGCGCATTTCACTTCGTCCTCCGTGATGGGGGTCTCTAGCACACGTGTCGTCTTTTCGTCGAGTTGTGGCATTAAAGGCAAATAAGCTCTCTTGAAACTCTCGATATCAACTGCACATCGTGCGAACTGCTGACGATAATGCTCGAAGAAAGCTTGCTGGATTTCTTTCTTTTCATTGGTAATGGTCCCTTGGTATTCAATTTCATCTATCTGATTCCTTCGAGCGTGCCACTTTTCTGTGCCTAACGCCCTTTTTGTCGGACCTTCCTCCCTTAGCAGCCGTTCGGCTCTAGCTCTGACAAGGGCACCGCGATATCGGTCAGCGTCGAGTAGTTCAAGCTTGCCCTTAAGGGCTCGTATGTCGTCTATGAACAAACCGGGGTTATTGCTTTGCACATCGATTAGACGCTGTAGATTCACGCGAAGGGACCTTTCTTCGGCCCTTTCTTGTCTGGCTATAGCGCTCGATCTTTCCAATGCTGTCATTTTGACATTCTGTTTAAAAACCTCCCATTTAGCCCCTAACTTTGTTACGCCTTTGTCATTCATATTTGCTATATGCCTTTCAACGTCGGCTTGGAAACTGTCATCAGATAATAATTTTGAATTTAACTTCCACATTTCTTCTACACCACGACAGAAGCCTGCGACAGTGGTTATATACCTGCTTATGTAGTCGAGATTGCTCTTTTATAGTTTGTGTATTTTTGTAGGGTGTAGAATTTGTGGTCATAATTGAACGATCGCCCTTTAAACACGCTGCATCTTTTTCCTGGCTATCACGAAGGGTTATCCGTGTCCCGCATCTTTACAATGTATCGCTTTCTTGCAGACAAACCTCCGAATGTCACAAATTACTAGTGCTGATGTGTTTTGTCATCGTCTTCGAACGCATGTAATTTTTGCTACATATAGATATATGCGGTGCACCAATACTTGTACTACTGCTTGTTTTAGCTTCACCTGCTGCCAGCGGAGCCGCGACGTCAATGAATTTACTTCTGACCAAGTGTTTTGCCTGCGTAAACACTCGAGGAAGCGACTCCCGATATTCGGCTGACCTGTGCATATTTCGATGGTCAGCGATGTTTCATTTATTCTCGAGCGTATTTTATCCGCGCTAACGAAACGCTACGTTCTTGCTTGCACTTTCGCGTTGAAGGTGGCAGATCTTCAGTCGCAGATTATGAAGATGCACCGCAAGATCGTACAAGTGCAGCGACTGTCGCACACGCAAAAACAAAACACGAGGCATGTACTTGCTAGCGCACACATCCACGGCTTCATATCTTCTAGTGAGGTACGAAACAACGCGTACTCCACATATACAGAAAAGTTTTAACGTATATTATGTATGGTTTCATGCTTATTTAGCGTGAAGGCATAGTCCGACGTGGTCATCCTGGCTGAGCTTCACGATCCGCCCGAGTTGTACTGAGAAGCGGAAATACTCTGTCCCGTATCAGTTCCATTCATATCGGATTTGTCCGGTTTCTGTTAAACCGGACATGACCTGTCCTGTATATGAGCTCAATACAGGACTGGTCCGCCCTGTTTCATATCCATACCGGACTGGGATGTCGTGTATAAGATGCATACGAGAAATGGTCTGCCCTGTATTAACTCGATACCGGACTGGATCGTCCGGATTGAGATTCATACCGGACATGACCTGTCCGATATAAACCCGTTTAAGCTTCATTAAAGACTGGTCCGCCCTGTTTCATATCAATACCGGATTGGGATGTCATGTATAAGATGAATACTGGAAATGGTCTGCCCTGTATTAACTCTATACCGGACTGGACCGTCCGGATTGAGATTCATACCGGACATGACCTGTCCGATATAAACCCGTGTAAGCTTCATACAGGACTGGTCACACCGGTATCAAATTTATACGGGATAATACAGGACCGGTTCAAACCCGTTTGTCGCGATACGGGATTTTTCACTAGGGTGAGCATTACGCCATCGATGCGGAATACTTTACAAACCTAACGTTCATGTACTTGTTCGCTTCAGCTGCAGTGTCTATGTAATAGACCACCTGGTATATTATACCATCGAAATGAAGCAGAACGCAATGACTTTCAACAGCTGCCGCAAGGGGCACTGCTGACTGCAAGTGTCAGTTAGTCGCAGTTAGTGAAATTATCTGTTAGTATTAGTGGACTGAGGAGGGGTAGGTGCTCAGACAACTGCAGAACTGCTGTAGGATGGTCGTAGACAAGACGACTGTGATGTTATATATGGGCCCAGGTCCGTTCAGGAGTTCTGGGCAGGTAGCAGAGCAGGTTCACAGACACACGGACGCTTTTCTTTTCTTGACCAATTAACGTAACTGGCACAGACATGCATACAGCCTAGCTTATCCCAATAGGATATGTCCCAACACAAAACCGTCCTACTTCTGGTTTGGGACTTCCAGTCGCCCGAGGACTCGGTAGCGCGGCAGGCCACGCTCCGGCGTCTGTATCCGGCGTCTGCTTCACAGTCCGGGGTACTGCGGTGTACCGCGGGGTACCGCGTCACACCCGGGTACTGCAAAGTGCGGCAGCAGTGCGGCAGCACAAGTGCGGCGGCCAGGCACGCTGGAGCGGTTGAGCTGTCTCCGCAAGCTGTTCGCCGGATGGCGAAGCGCTGGGCAGTACCAGACCCCGGACCCGGTGCCCGGCAGGTGCTGGCGAGCCGGCCTTGTACGCCAGGCCCAGGACGATGAACTCCGCCGCCAGCGACGCCCAGGAGCGTCCGACCCGTTCGCTTGCCGGAACAAACTCACGCGCACTGGCACGCCCCGCACGCGGCCACACTTCACTTCCTTTCGAGCCACCCGCACGCTCGCCACAATCACCATTATCACAACCTCCCCCCGTTTCAAGACAGTTTCTTGCAACTGTTCTGGCGCCGGGGAGGGGGAAAACGTGGCGGGAAATAAATGCACAAACTACAGAAATAACCACAAAGCAGAAACACACAAAAATTCGTCACAATCCACACACCATTCACAATCCACAATGCAACACACGAGTTCGGTTTTTTTTTTTTTCCTAAATCCCGTTCCAGTCAGCAAAACACACTACTACACCTTTCACACACGGCTCATGTAATCGGCACCAACGTTATCGCTCCCTTTTATGTAGTCTATGCTGAAGTTGTATTCCTGGAGGAATAAACTCCACCGCAACACTCGATTGTTCATATGCTTCGCGGAATGCAGGTACTGGAGCGGCTGGTGATCAGATTGGATGGTGAAATGTTTGCCCTTGTTCCGCTTGAATTCCGTTAAACGATGCCGAATAACAGTCGTCCATATTCTTGATTGTTTCCTTAATCTTGTGTATCTGAAGGCTTGATTTTTCGGCAGTGGAGGACATAGTTTCTTGCTGAGAGTCGTACAGTCTCTTCAATCTGCGACTAACTGTTCTGCCTTGTCGCACTGAATTTGGACATTCTTCAGGTCGACTTGATGCGAGCGTACAGTCTCAGTCAATAGATCATTGTCGTCCTTTTGGGAAAGTGCCTCTCGCATCTTCGCAATGTCATCTTCATGACTGCACTTTCACAGTCAGCTCTTGAATGACGTTGTCTTTTTTACGAAGTGCCTCTTCTAGGTCTGATATCTTCTCTTCCTGAGCATAGATCTTGGAATGGGAGAGGCTCAAATGTTCATGAATTTTCGCTATTTCAGCCTTCAGATGGTTAATCTCGGTCCACGTATTTGTCCCGTGCTCCTCGGGCTCTGGTCCTCGTGGAGAGGAGTCAAAAGAACTAAAATTCCTCTTCGGAAGCATTCCGCCCTCCCGTTCAGGCTCAACCTGTTTGCGTAACGGTCTTCCTTCAAAAAGAGCTTGAAGCCTCGCTTGATCCTTAGGTGGCAGTGATTGGTGCTGGTCTCGTTGACGAAGCTCCTTAGGTTTTTTCTTTGCAAATCTTTATATGGTCCCATATTTCCTTCTTGGACATTTTTTTACCACAATAGCTGCAGGTTTTCAGCTGAAGATAACACGGGTGAGCAAAGTCTTCAGCAGATGTCGCAACCGAGCCGCAATTGTAATAATTCAGGTGCTCTTCTGCTAACTGGTCCTTTGTCATGTCACACAGAAGAATGGGTGGCACGCACAGCGGTGTTTTCTTTTCTGTTGGCTTGGCCAAGGCTGCAACACATCGTCTAAAATTCACAGGTCGCTCCTGTTCTCGGGAATCTTGCGAGGTATGAAGCTCTAGGCTGCTTGAGGTCATCCAGTCGTGATTGGGATCATCTGGGGCCCTGACACCTGGTATATTCCCAAGCACGAGATCATACAAGGGCCGCTTCATGCAAAGCGCGGTCACCTCGCCTTTGAAATATGGCGTGTCCACTGGTACTCTTGCCACCGGTAACTGGGTTACCGTACCATTGACAAGTACTATCCTCTCGGTCTGCCCTGTGAAGCAGTTCTTTGGGACCAAACCCCGGCGGACAATAACAACATTACTACCAGTGTCTCGAAGCACGCACACTTGTTTCCCCATCACAAACCCTTCTACAATGGGCATTCTTCCTGTTGAATTCTGAGGTGCGTCTTTACTGACCTGCGCCCAACTGCTAGAGTCGGATGGGCTCCGGGCCGTATGCCAGTCAAGATGATCAGCACGTTTGGGAGCCTGAATTGCAGAGCATGCGGCACTCTGTTCTTCCTCTTGGTGTCGATTCCTGCAGTTTTCGGCCTTGTGTCCGACCTTTCCACACGAGTTGCACTTGAGCACCGGTCTAGTGGACGTGCGGCAATCGGAAGCCCGATGTCCTGGACGATTGCATAACATACACCGCAACTGGGGTTTATTCGGCAGGCTGACGGAACTCTTGGTATGAGGTTTCTCTTCGTCAGGGACTTTACCGATGTTCGAATAGTTCTGAGCTTCCAAGTATCGATCGGTTGCGTCTGCCATGATGTCGAGTGTCTTGCACTCCCGTTCTTTCAGAAACACAACGAGTTTCGGGTGGCAACAACGCAGGAACTGTTCACCGATCACATGATCGCGCAGGTCTTCAAATGTCTTGGGAACACTCGCCATTTCGATCCAATGGTCGAAGTAACCCGAAAGGCTGACGGCTAACTGCCTTCCCGTCTCGCCATCTTCTGCTCGAGCTTTTCGAAATTTCTGATGGTAACCTTGAGCCGTGAATTTAAAACGCTGCAGAAGAGCCTTTTTGACCTTTTGATAATCTAATGAATCTGCAGCTGACATCCTGCCGATCACGGTCAAGGCTTCCCCAGTTAGGCACATACTTACGGCCATCGCCCATTTATCTTGAGGCCACTCCTGTCCCACTGCCACACGCTCAAACCGTTGCAAATAGGCATGCAGGTCATCTCGTCGCTCGTCAAATAGGGGTAGCAGTTTTTGAGGGTTGAAAAGCTGTACTTGTGGCGCTGACACTATGGGCTCGATATCATCTGTCGTGTTGCTCCTCGCTCCTTCTTGGAGTCTGAGTTTCAATTCCAAGATTTCTTTCTCTCTCTCCGCGGCTATGCGACTTTGCTCTCTTTCAGCAGCACGTTCGGCCCTTTGCTCCGCGCGTTCCTTATCTATCCAGTCTCTCAGCTCGGAGCCTGAGAAACCCAGCTGAGCGCCCAACGCGGCTAGACGCTCTAGGTCCATCTTTGCTCAAACGTCGCGATGCGTGTGAACCCGTCCTCGACTCTCTGCCCTCTCTCTGAATGATTAGTTCCTTGCATCTACTAATTTCTAGGATCCTGGCAGGCTCGCCTCATTGTGATGTTATATATGGGCCCAGGTCCGTTCAGGAGTTCTGGGCAGGTAGCAGAGCAGGTTCACAGACACACGGACGCTTTTCTTTTTTTGACCAATTAACGTAACTGGCACAGACATGCATACAGCCTAGCTTATCCCAATAGGATATGTCCCAACACAAAACCGTCCTACTTCTGGTTTGGGACTTCCAGTCGCCCGAGGACTCGGTAGCGCGGCAGGCCACGCTCCGGCGTCTGTATCCGGCGTCTGCTTCACAGTCCGGGGTACTGCAGTGTACCGCGGGGTACCGCGTTACGCCCGGGTACTGCAAAGTGCGGCACCAGTGCGGCAGCACAAGTGCGGCGGCCAGGCACGCTGGAGCGGTTGAGCTGTCTCCGCAAGCTGTTCGCCGGATGGCGAAGCGCTGGGCAGTACCAGACCCCGGACCCGGTGCCCGGCAGGTGCTGGCGAGCCGGCCTTGTACGCCAGGCCCAGGACGATGAACTCCGCCGCCAGCGACGCCCAGGAGCGTCCGACCCGTTCGCTTGCCGGAACAAACTCACGCGCACTGGCACGCCCCGCACGCGGCCACACTTCACTTCCTTTCGAGCCACCCGCACGCTCGCCACAATCACCATCATCACAACGACAATTTGTTTGGAGTCAGACAATGCATCGGAATCGCGGCAAATGAACAACGCCCACAATAGAAAGCGTTTTTAGATACCAAAGGGCTTATAATAATGTAAACACCGATCTGATGGGGTCAATTCTGGAGGAAGATAGGCAAGGAAATAATAGGTGTATTGAAATAGATTTACAAGGAGATAACGCAGCAGTGAATTGTGGCGGACCTTGAATGGTGCGGAAAAAGTTGCTGTTAAAAGAGGAGTTAGGCAGGGATGTCATTTATCAATACTTCTTTCCATCCATGATCTACATCAGAGGAAGTGAACGAAAGTTAGAATCGGACGGATTGGGTGTTACGATGTCATGGCGGAGGGGGGATGAATTGGAAACTAGCTGCTTACCGGGATTAAAATATGCAGACGATATAGTTATTCCAACAGATAGTCAGAAAGGCCTCTAAATCTTGGCAGACAGTAGTGGAAAGCAGGCAGATGTTCTGAGAATAAAATTTATGCATAAAAATTAGGAGTTATGATTTTTAATGATGAGCCCGGCGGAAAAACGGGAACAACTTGGAAAGTGGCAAAGACAAAACATTTCTGGTCTCACAATGCCATTTCTGTGGGACAATGAAGATGAAGAAGAAGTGTTTTCCCCTATTTGACCAGGTTATGATTTTGTATTGCCACAAAGAAAAGCTGACGAGAGAACTAGTTGAAGCATATTTTATTTCAAGGGACATTAAGTGCGTCAGCACGACTTCTCTTGCTCTTTCAAGCAAAGAGATGCCTTTTTTGAGTGCCGTTTTGTGTAGCTGGTGAACCCAGAGGTTGTTTCACGCGAAGGCTTCCTTTTATTCATGTTTGTTTTTATATTGGCCTTAGAGTAAAGGCTTCGGCTGAGTTGTGAGTCAGTGCTTGTCCTGCGCCCCTTCATGGATCACTGCCTTGTCGTGGCGGAGGGGCTTGCGAAACTCGATAAAGTCGTGAGCTCTGCTGTGTAGGGCCACCCAAGATAGACAGGTCACGGCAGAGAGTTCGGACAAAATGTGATTCACTGGAGAAGGTAATGGCAACCCACTCCAGTATTTCCTGCCAAGAAAACCCTATGGCCAGTCACAATACCATTAATGATATGGCGCCGGAAGATGAGCCCCCCAGGTTGGAAGGCGTCCCACATGTTACTGGGGATGAACAAAGGGCGATTAAGAGAGGAGTCGCTGGAGAAAGATTTGATGTTGGGAAAGGTTGAGGGTCGCCGGAGAAGGGGTAGGCAGCGAACGCAATGGTTAGATGGCATCCTCAAGGCACTGCAGATGAAGTTATGTGATATTAGGAAGATAGTGAGAGACCGGAAAGCGCGGCGTGACATGGTCCATAGGGTCACGAAGAGTCGGACACGACTGAACGAGTGAGCGCTTGTCCTGCGGCTTCTTTTTATCTTGCCCTGTGTCTTCCTGTTCGCTCTGTTTATATAACAACGGATGTTTACGAACGCGCCCAACAAAGTACCTTGGTGAGCCCGGCTCAATCACATTACAAACTGAGAGTTACCTAAAGTTAAAGTGTATAAGTAACTTTGTATTTGGATAAGCGATTGCACGGACTACTTGTGGGATCACAGAGAGGAAGTTGTAACGGAATCAAAAATGAAACGCTGCTGTCAAAAAAAAATAGCGGGCTATGAGAATATAACAAATATGAAGCTATTCGAGAAATCTGGAAAGGCGCAATGGCACCAGGCTTGACGTTTGCAGGCGCTGTGCTTGGGATCTGCCACAACTTCGGCGCTTGAAATAAAGCAGAGGACAGTCGCCAGAGTTGCTCTGGCGGCACATGGAGTCAATACTAATGAGGCAGTTCAAGGATCTATGGGATGGTCGACGTTGGAAGCGAGGGAGGCGAGAAACAAGGTGCACTATGAAGAGCGGTTGAAGCAAATGAATGAAAAGAGGTGGCTGGCAAATATTTTCAGGCAACTAGATACCTGACAAATAAATACAAATGTCATGGGAAACACACTACAGAAAAACCAACTTGAAAAAAAAAAGTAAAATCATCAGAAAATTCTTTTTGGCAACAGGGAATGCTGGACAAGGCGATGATGGAGCTTTATAGGGCAGCTAAGACAAAAATTTAAAAAGAAACTTTTTTTCACAATTCCAAAGGTAGTGGTTTACTTTTCCAGGATAGGGCTGGGTTCTTGAGGACGAAATGCTACCGGGAGAAATTTAACACCACCGATAACATTTGCTTCTGCTGCTGCATGCAAAGCAGGGAAAGGATTGAGCATTTTACTACAGAATGTAATTTACTTCAACCACAACTGCATGACACCGAGGTAGGGATTCGAAAAGCGCTAGGGTTCAGGGACCTCAATGACAGCTAAATTAGGACACAGTGGAAGCAAGTAACAGGCGACTTGAAGATTGGCGTGGAAATGTCAAAGAAGCATTGTTCGACTGTGCTGAGGAATAATCAATTACCCTAAACAAATATTCACCACTCAACGTATTACGAGCTAGGTGACACTTCTCACCACACCGTTAAAAAGGTGGTGCATATAATTGCCTGTCTGTCTCGCTGTCTCTCTGTTTACCCTAACCTTTATCCATCCATCCATCCAACCATCCGTCCGGCCGTCCATCCATCCATCCATATATATATATATATATATATATATCATAAGTAAATAGACGTACTTGGGTGCTAGAGGTTACACACAAGTGAAAAATTGCTTCATACTGTTTCTATGTTTATTTGTAGTCGACGTTTCGGCAGGAGCCCTGCCTTTCTCAAGAAAGGCAGGGCTCCTGCCGAAACGTCGACTACAAATAAACTTGGAAACAGTATGAAGGAATTTTTCACATGTATATATATATATATATATATATATATATATATATATATATATATATATATATATATATATATATATATATATATATATATATATGCGAGAATATTTAACGTACTTGGCCGCTTAAAAAATTATAGAGCGAAGGGTACGCTTAATTTAAAGAAACATTTTATTAGACTCGACGTTTCGACCAGAAGCTGGCCTTCATCAGGAGTGTGAATGCAAGCGATGGGGGTAGCTTTATATGCAAAGAGTGGAAAAAGAGACAGGTGCGCAGAGTACAATGGCATTGTAGTGATGGGTGGGGTAAAAAGCAGGTGCAGGCGGGGAGTGGAAGAAAGTGCAGGTGGGGAGAGCGAAAAAAAATATAGGCACATGGAAGGAAGCACAGTAATAGGTATGACCCCAGGCGACAAAAGCAGGAATTGTGTGACCTTCATTGTGTGTATGGTGGGGGAGGCTGACATTCCTTTGGGCCACTTGCAGTAAGCTTGACTTTGCCGTTTTGGGTGTGTTTGAGGAAGGAATTTACGGGGTAACTGAACTTTGAAGTGGAGAAAGTATACCAGGGCTCTCATTTATACCGGCAGGCAGGGCATTAAATTTAAATATAAAGTACGATTCTCGCTGTTCCCGTTCGCGGTTGCTATGGAAGCCGCTCTGGAGCAGGAAAACTTTACGTTTGTCGAATTCGTGACTTTTCTGTTGCAGGTGTTTGGACAGGGGAAGGTGGGGGAGGGATTTGATGTGTGCGCGATGGTTGTTGAAACGAATTCGGAAGTCTGCCCTATGTATTGCATTTGACACTCGCCACACTAGAGCATATATACCACGTTCCTGGACTCACAATTCAAACTTCCGCGGATGGAGTGTTTAAAATCAGAGTGTGTGCTCTTTGCCGTGGTCGTTGTTTGTAGGTGTTTGCAAACTTGACACCTATTTTTTCCGCACGGCATACAACCCACAATATCTGCTTTATCGATAGTAGAGTGTACTACATAATTTTGTAAATTTTTTTGTCGTCTGTATGTAACCCGCGGAACCACAGAAAATATTTTGGAGAGGCGATCACTTTGTTCGATGATGTTAAAGTGTTTTTTTTAGTATTTTGTTGATGTTCGGAAGGTTGTTTGCGAAAGTTAAGATCAGGTTTGAACGGTGTTCATTTTGTGCTACCGGCCGGTCTTCCCCAAATGTTTCATTGCGACCAATTAACCCCGCTTTTTGGATGGCATCATCAATAATAGTTGGCGGATAGTGCTGGTGTTACAGAACCTCCCGCATACGGTTGGAATTTTCCTCAAAATCTTTTGAGCGTGAGCAGATTCGTTTGAATCTCATTGCCTGAGAGTATGGAATTGATGTTTTGCAGTGGCGCGGGTGGCAGCTTTTAAAACGAAGGAATTGTTGTCTGTCCGTGGGTTTTCTGTAGACATTGGTGATTAGTGCCCCGTCTTCAAATTGAATTAATACGTCCAGGAAGTTAATTTGAGTGGAGGAGTAGGTATGTGTGAATGAGCTGTTGGGATATATGTTGTTAAATGAGGTAATGAATTGGATGAGTTCATGCTCGTTTTCTGTCCATATGATAAATATATCGTCTAGGAAGCGTTTATAAAAAGCTGTTTTTTTTTGGGTACGAGCGTAGGAAGTCAGATTCAATGTGATCCATTAATATGTTAGCATAGTTTGGCGCCATTTTCGTTCCCATGGCTGTACCACTGATTTGTAGGTAATACGAGTTGTTGAATTCGGAGGAATTGAGTTTTAGAACCAGATTAGCGAGTGACGCGATGGCGGTTGGGCTAGGGGAGTTTGGGGCTTTGTGTTTTTCATATGATGTGATCAGTTCTTTGATCCCGTCCTCGTGCGGAATGTTCGTGTAAAGGGACACCACGTCAAGGGTCACTAAAAGGTCACCTTTGGGGACAGTAAATTTAGATAACTCTTTCAGGAAGTGATTAGTGTCGCGCATGTAAGATGTATGTTTGGGAGGGATATGTTTGATGAGGGAATCAGTGTAGTTAGATATTGGTTCTGTGAGCGTGCCAATGCCGGATACGATTGGTCGACCGGGATGATTTTCTTTGTGCACTTTCGGGAGCATGTAGAAACGCCCTGGGGACGGATCTATTGCCTCTAGTGCCTTTCTTACACGCGGTAGTATTTCCCCTTTCTCGGTGAGTTGTTTTAGAGTTTGTGTTATAATTTCCTGGTGGTCGGCAGTGGGATCTGATGGGAGTAATTCATAGAAATTTGAGTTGTTGAGTTGGCGATATCCCTCGATAATGTAATCGCCTTTGTTTAAAATTACTATACCACCTCCTTTATCGGCAGGTTTGATGACGATTTCCGTTATTATTGATGATGCCATCCAAAAAGCGCGATTAATTGATCGCAATGAAACTTTTGGGAAAGACCGGCCGGTAGCACAAAATGAACACCGTTCAAACCTGATCTTAACTTTCACAAACAACCTTCCGAACATCAACAAAATACTAAAAAAACAATTTAATATCATCGAACAAAGTGATCGCCTCTCCAAAATATTTTCTGTGGTTCCGCGGGTTACATACAGACGGCCAAAAAATTTACAAAATTATGTAGTACACTCTACTATCGATAAAGCAGATATTGTGGGTTGTATGCCGTGCGGAAAAAATAGTTGTCAAGTTTGCAAACACCTACAAACAACGACCACGGCAAAGAGCACACACTCTGATTTTAAACACTCCATCCGCGGAAGTTTGAATTGTGACTCCAGGAACGTGGTATATATGCTCGAGTGTGGCGAGTGTCAAATGCAATACATAGGGCAGACCGAGAACCCCTTCCGAATTCGTTTCAACAACCATCGCGCACACATCAAATCCGTCCCCCACCTTCCCCTGTCCAAACATCTGCAACAGAAAAGTCACGAATTCGACAAACGTAAAGTTTTCCTGCTCCAGAGCGGCTTCCATAGCAACCGCGAACGGGAACAGCGAGAATCATACTTTATATTTAAATTTTAAGGCCCTGCATGCCGGTATAAATGAGAGCCCTGGTATTCTTTCTCCACTCCAAAGTTCAGTTACCCCGTAAATTCCTTCCTCAAACACACCCAAAACGGCCAAGTCAAGCTTACTCCAAGTGGCCCAAAGGAATGTCAGCCTCCCCCACCATACACACAATGAAGGTCACACAATTCCTGCTTTTGTCGCCTGGGGTCATACCTATTACTGTGCTTCCTTCCATGTGCCTATATTTTTTTTCGCTCTCCCCACCTGCACTTTCTTCCACTCCCCGCCTGCACCTGCTTTTTACCCCACCCATCACTACAATGCCATTGTACTCTGCGCACCTGTCTCTCTTTCCACTCTTTGCATATAAAACCTACCCCCATCGCTTGCATTCACACTCCTGATGAAGGCCAGCTTCTGGTCGAAACGTCGAATCCAATAAAATGTTTCTTTAAATGAAGCGTACTCTTCGCTCTATATATATATATATATGTGGTGATTCCTTTTACATTTTATAATCAGTTGTCATCGACTCTTTCTGATATATATATATATATATATATATATATATATATATATATATATATATATATATAAAACGGTCGATTTATTTCGACGTTTCGACCGGACCCCGGTGGAAACAAATAAATCCACCGTTATGTTTGTAAACTCTTGGTCATTCCTTTTACACACATATATATATATATATATATATATATATATATATATATATATATATATATATATATATATATATATATATATATATATATATATATACATATACATATACATATACATATATAGACAAGGCTGTTGTAGCTGGAGGTAAGGCTATGAGTGCATTCGCACTGACCAGGTTGCGTTATGGTTCAAATCGACTGCACCGTACTTTTAGAGAACTGATAACCGGATTACACAGCTGGCTTGCATCTATACTTGAACCACAATATATCCATAAATCAGAGGGTAGACTAACCGTACGTGAAAGTGCTGGAAGATATCTATAGTGGCTACAAAGCAACCATAGTTCTGCATAAAGAAAGTAACAAAATTCCCATAAAGAAGGTGTTAACCAAGGAGACACAATCTCCCCAGTACTATTCACAGCTTGCTTAGAGGAAGTATTCAGAGACTTTCAATGGGAGCAGTTAGGGATAAGGGTAGATGTAGAATACCTTAGTAATCTGCAATTTGCTGATGACATTGCCTTGCTAAGCAACTCGGGGGATGAACGGCAAATAATGATTGGTAACCTAGACAGAAAAAGTAGAAAGGTAGCCTTGAAAATCAATATGCAGAAGACCAAGGTAATGTTCAACAGCCTCGGGAAGGAACAGCAGTTTACATTAGGTAGCGAAGTACTGGAAGTAGTAGGCGAATATGTCTACTTAGTACAGGTAGTAACCGCAGATCCGGACCATGAAAAGGAAATAACAAGAAGAATAAGATTGGGATGGAGCGCATTTGGCAAGCACTCGCAGATTAGGACTAGCAGCTTACTGGTATCGCTCAAGAGGAAAGTATACAACAGTTGCATCTTACCGGTACTCAACTATGGGGCTGAAACGTGGAGGCTAACAAAAAGAGTTCTACTTAAGTTGAGGACAACCCAGAGGGCTATGGAACGAAAAATGGTACGGGTAACATTAAGAGATAGAAAGCGTGCAGAGTTGGTCAGAGAAATAACTCAAGTTACCGACATTCTAGCGGAAATTAAGAAGAAGAAATGGACATGGGCAGGACATGTAGTGCGAAGAGAGGATAACCAATGGTCGCCTAGGGTAACAAACTGGATTCCAAGGGAAGGAAAGCGTAGCAGGGGGCGGCAGAAAGTTAGGTGGGCGGACGAGGTTGACGTTCGCAGGGGTCAAGTGGATGCAGCTAGCATAGAACCCGGTGAATTGGAGAAATATGGGAGAGGCCTTCGCCCTGCAGTGGGTATAGTCAGGCTGATTATGATGATAATATCCATGAATGCACCTTCGTTAAACTAAGTTACAGAATTGCCACTCAGAAGAGTGTGCACTCAAAACCTTTTCAAGCGCTGTTCGTTTTTTGAGCTAGGCTCTGGTTTTCTATGAGCTCGCAGTTTTTTTTTTTTGTAATTATGCATTTTTGTGTACATCGCCATGTCGCCAAGTCGCTTTCGCTTTCCCCCATACATAATCTTTTGCATGCCGGTTGTTAGCCTGAACGAGAACATCGCGTGAGGTGGCCCACATCCAATTAGCCGCTGTAACTGTGACATCATAAAAACAGAGATTTCACGTTGTGCTTTAAACGCAGCATATCAGCATTGTCGCTTTAAGGTTTCACCAGCTCGATTTCGAAGTGGACGGTACTGAACAAAACAGCATTTTTCAACATTGTAAATTTTTTGCGTATGCGTTCAATGTAAGTGGCAACTATAAAGGCCGACTGCATTGCCCCTAGCTCAGGAATTGTACTTCGTCTACTAGGCGTTCCAATTATTTGTAAAATGGGTAACTGAGTCCGCATTTTCTGATTGCCACAAAAAATGGCCTTGCAACAGGCGCATGTTTGGATGTAGTCGTCGGTGTTATTCGCTATGAATAACCAACAGCACACATAAATGAAACCATGGAATCCTATTCTTACGACGTCATGAATAAGGGAGTGTTGAAAGCGTATTTTCTGGCATTTGATTTTATACAGATGTGTTTAATTTACCTTTATTGCCATAAAGCATTAAAAAATAAAGAATTTTCTCCTGAAAAGTATTGTTCAAAGTAAAGCTCTCCAAAAGAGCAGTAAGAGAGTGCAGCCTCGGTTCTTTGAGCCTACCAAATTTAGCACGCTCAAATTCACTTCAGTGTTGACAATTCAGAAAATTGTTTCATTATGCTACAAAATTTTCTGTCCATTAAAGCATTCGGGAGAATGAACACTACCGGTATCACTTAAGAGCACATGGTTATACCTTTTCAAGTCTGTTTGTAAGGCTACGTGGATTTCGTTCTTTAGGCAATGACGTTCGTTGTGAAGATTGACAGCTGCTGTTCACCCTATACTGGCCGTTTCTCCTCAGCAAAGCCTGAGGTTGCACTGAGGATCCGGCATGACCACGCGGGGAAGGGGGGATATTATAAACAGGCCCGACTCCCAGTTATTATTTTGCGATAAAGCTCATACTATGCGTGGGCTGACGTTTGGTCGCTGGGCTGGCTGTTCGAGATTATTTCAAGACATCAATTTTGTGACTGGTTGCCAAGTAATGCTACTAACATGCCTTGAAAGACAATGCAGGTTTAAGCGAGGGTGAGTAGCCATATTTTAACATCGGCGAAGCTAACCACAGCATGCTGTATGCGACTGCTGAGTAGCGCTTTACCGTCGGAAATTGCGTACGGGAAAAAACAATACCAATGAACGTTTTATCAAGTTTCTTTGCCCAGGATCTCACACAGGGGTAAAGAAGTCAAGCACCAGTTCGCTGCCTGTGGAAAGCGTGACGCATAACTTTGAAAGCGCACAATGCCTTAATTGTTGATTCTGCGATAAAGAATGCTCTATACTCACACATGCAGTAAAAAGATAAAACGCATCGTGTATACCCTGCACTGCTCGACAGGAATTAATAGCTTTAGTTTAGAACGTGACACACTAATATTATCTATAGTGGGGCATATTTAATGTACTGCCATGTTTGAACAATCCTGATTAGAAAGAGAGCACGCTTCCTCAAAAAAATTAAAGGATGTTAAAAGAATGTTCTCAATGCGTGCAGCAGAAGCGAGGAAGCGAAGCAACAGCACCATGAGTAACCCGCCTGGCGTACATTCTCGCCGTCTTCCGGCATGACTAAGTTTGAGAGAAAGGTGAATGCCAGTAACTAAGGAGAAAGTCGTCAGTGCGAATACCAGAGTGGCATGACGAGGGAGTGACAGCTATGGACGCTCTGATCATTTAGTGTTCGCTTTATTTACGATAAGTGTCCTCGCCGATTGCTGGGCTAATCCGGTTCGTGTAATCTTGAGTTGCTGCCCTCAGATAAGTCGTTAATCGCTTTTCGTTAACGCTTTTATGATAAACAATTAACGAAACTTAAGAACGCGTACGACAAACTATCTATTCTCAATTACCCCTGCCACGAAAATATTTTTAATCTAGCTGGAATAACATAAGGAATATACAAGGTCAAACTGATGTTCCTCCACAGCCCATAAACAAGAGGAGAATAAGAATACGAGTGACGACAGCACCCCACAACAGCTCCGCTTGAAGGCTTCACATGGGCCTGAAGAATGAGGGATGCACATAGAAAGCTCACTTGACTTCCACGGGTGGCTAAGAACGTAGGGTGGGGTGTAACCCGATCTGCTTCTGAGCGCGTTCACGAAGCAGATTTAAAAATTATTTTTAAAATATATGATGCGTACAGCTCTTTGAAATTCGAGCCAAGTGCATAGAAAGACCGCTTCTTTGTGTTTATTTCATCTCAATATGTCTATGAACTATATTTCCATGTTTGTTGAAGTCATTGCATCAGCGTCCAATAAATTAAAAGATATAGCTACCTCATGTGTTGTCCACTGCTGCAAACTACTTCACTCAATTCAGTTACCATTAAAGCGGCGTTTTGGCTGAAAAGTTGCTGCATAGATATTACAAGCCGTCACACGAAAGACGCTGAGAAATTTTCATACGTCCGGAACCGCGTGTATTTCACTTTATATAGCCAGGAGCGGAGATATTGCGATTCAGTGAAGCAGGCTGCATAAATAAAAAAAAACTGTGCACACCCACATCGCGGAATTTTGACTTGCAGGATGTCTGCTGGGTTCACTGTCACCCTGAAGATAAATGCTTTAAATTAAAGGCTGCGAAAGCGGAATTTACGATTAAAAACATAAGCGTGCTAAGCATATATTCTGAGAGCATATTTTTTTCGATATCAAGATGCTAAAGGGCAACTTGTTTCAAGAACTAGCTTGTGTGCAGTGCCTGTCCATTAGGTTTAACAATCCCGCCGGCGCTCCAAAAGTGTATCGATCAAATTAGAGGAAATTTAATTTCAACCTGACGGTTTATGATGCGATCGCGGTCTGGATTTTTTGAGGCGCTTCCGTGCTGATGCGAAAGGCCACATGGCGTACATGTAAACCCTCGCTTTTCCCCAAACGATGCAAGTTTGCCTGGATCGTGCTACGGAAGAGGGCTTTATTCTAAACCCAGTGGTCCCCGGATTTAATGATGACTGAAAGTCTTTGAATTTTGAACTACGTTGAGACGATTTACTTTATATTTTTGCATCATTTGTTCTGTGTCTTTTCTGAGTCCTTTACTCTTTTTGATATATGTTGATGATCTTGCGATCGGCATTAACGCTTCGTTTAAACGTTTTGCTGATGACATTGTTATTTTTGGTGCAATACATAACGTTAACGACAGTTCCCTCCTCCAGTTCGATCTTCATAACGTCGTAATTGAGTGTCAGCGATGATATATGGTTCTCAACCCCTCAAAGCGCAAAATGATATCCATCTAACCTGTCTAAAACGTTCGATTACAAGAATAATAGAGTTTCATTAGAGAACGTTTAATCTTATAAACATCTTAATGTTCACAACAATAACAACGTATCTTGCCTCATGCACTTAGAATATATTATTAACCATACAAACCATACCCTTGGTTGCATACGCAGAAACTTCTCTCAGGCTCCATCCCATTTGCAGTTACTTTTATATCAAACACTAATACCACCAAATCTAGAACACGCTTCTTCAGTATGGGGTCACGCGCAACTCCCTTTAATCGATGCCATAAAATCTATTCAAAATTGGTCAGCTCGCTTCGTTCTTTCCAATTACTCTAGCATGGCTAGTGTTTATTTAATGAAATCCAAATTCGTTCCGACTAATTTCGCAGTTCGCAGAAATATTTCACGCCTCAGTCTTTTCCACAGCATTTTCTTTCATAACGAGACACTAAAAATGAATTTCTTTCCTCTCTACCATTATACGTGTCAGCACGTGTTGATCAACCGCATAAATTTGCCATCTCAACTTGTAAAACGAACGTGCTTTTTAATTCTTTCTTACCAAAGACAAGCCCTGAGTGGAACTACCTTCCACCGAATATCGCCTGAATTGAAGACGCTTCATCCTTCAAGCCACTTATTATGAAGTATGTCATCGAAGCTTCTGTATAAGGATTTTTGGCTTTTGCCTGTACTTTTTATCATAACGTTTTGTTTTTTTTTGCACCCCCCCCCCCCCCATAACGCCTTGTGGGCCCTGAGGGTATAATAATAAATAAATATATTTGTGACACGCGGTGACTCATAATTCTGAATACTTGTAAGGTTTTATTCACGAAACTCATCATTCCGAATACTTGTAAACTTTTATTCACGAAACTCAGAAGGTGACGCAAGGTGAGACGTTGCTTTGGCGAAGCATTTTTCTTACTTCTTCAACAAAACGACGAAGCCTGATCAGCTTAGACTTCAGGTAATTAATTCTCTCGGGTCAAAATTAAAATTCGTTGCGTGCCTGTGTCTGTTTGCCAAAGAAAAGGGCTGATCTGTGTTCGAGACTTTCACTTAAGTAATAAGTGCTTAAAGTTCCTCACGTTCGCATATTGCTCAAGTCATAGCAGAAGTAGCCGTCTACATGGTCCTTGGAAAGTAACCAATTTTCTTGCGTTCCATTGCGTAACCTTTATTTGTGTAGATTATGTAGCCAGGCCTGCCATAGTTACACAAGAAAAAAAGTCCACTGGAGATCGGATCACTGATTTCTGAATAAAAAGGGTAGCTTGCGCACATTTGAAGTATAAGAATAAGGTGAATGCTAGCGCTTTCTGTTTTTAGCCTTGGAAGACAGGCAGGCTATATTTATGACATTTCTCGCGACGGCAACTGTACGTCATGCTAAGCAAAGGAAATACCTTTTCTGTTCGTATCACTTATTTACTGCAGTATTGTTTCAGCAGCTATCTGTGAGAAACGCGATTTTCCAGTTCAGATGTGAATAATTCAGATATAAGAGGTGCTACATAGACACACGCCTACCTCCATTCCAATGCATTTCATGCGCACATGCATTGAAGTCCCCATTCTGTATAAAGCGCAACGAAGACAGGCATTAAGTGTCAGTGTAATCACCAAAAACATGCACAATTCAACATGCCGAATGCAGAATGCAAACATGCATAATACAAACATGAATAGAAACATGCAGAATGCAAACAGAAACTCCTTGTAGGCACAAACTAGTCCTAAATGCCTAACAAAAAAAGTCATCCCTTATTCCTCAATCTGTTTATCTAGAACAGCAGCATAGCAAATTACCAACAGATATGCCGGGAAAGCACCAACACAGAGGATTATGCGAGATGTATGATCGTGCTCGGAGAGCATGCGCATAGGCAACTTCCCCGTTCCGCTTTTTGCCAGCGGCATGGTGCACAACGGGTTCATATCGCGCGAGTACGTCAGGGTTAGTTTCGGGGTGCCGTAAAAATTTGCCTTTGGCGAATACTCATTCATGATCCTTCTATCGACATTTCACCGACATTGGAGGCGGACGTTTAACCCCTGACAGTATTACTTTGAGCCACCTGCTAAGTGAAAATATCAGAAATGGATATCACTTTCGATGCCACTGCGAGCGATGACAGGAATGAATTCCATACTGCACTTCCGGTTCTGGCATTTTGATCAATCACATACGGCCGGAAATAACAATAACACTTCAGGAAACAAGGCAAACTTGGAATGCTGGCCCCAGTTTCCCTCCTGCTTCATTGTTTCACTTTCACCTTCTTCAATGCAGCAAACGGCGAGCATCAGCGCCTTTCCAGCCTGGAAGAACAATTTGTTTTCGAAGCCATAACTACATCCCGTCTAACAAGATGTCCAAAGACCTGCATAGGGCAATTGCAAGCTGCGCCATTCGAGATGACGCGCAACATATAACTTTAATCCTACGTCCCCGTAGACTACGTCGCCAGCTCACGATGGCCACAGGACGGAAGAAGGAAACTATTAATGAGAATAATAGCCTCCTTATTTCCCCAGGACCAATTAACAGACTCTTATGAATTTGAGAATACGAGAAGCCTCTTTCCTACACGTCTACTTGCTCCTCGGCTAAACAATATCTTGAAAAAAAGTGTGAAACGCTCCTGGCTGCCTTTTTCTGGCATGATGAAAACAACACCACGATTTAAGCAGGGCACCAGTGTATATACTATTCTAAATCTCTGCACAGATCACAGGAGGAAGATCGCGCTGACATCACCAGGACCTCTAATGCATCTACTCCAGGATGTGTGCTAACATAGCGCAGTAGATTGATAACTTTTCAGCCTTTTGGTCAAAGCGTTAGCAACGCGAGTTGTTTACTCTCCCCTGATCCGAACATCAAATACATATTTTAATAATACTTTAGTTTCGTGGCGATGGAGCAATCGCTGAAAGATTCCAGCAGGTGAATCCTGCCAATGGCGAACACAAGTTCAACATCTGGACAAGGCCGCCTTGATATTTTGCAGTGTTGCAAAAACGCCTGTCAATCACAGCAGAGTGAAAAATTCCCTGTCAAGAAGGCTGATTGCCTGCCATGAAGGCATGATCCCTAGGTCACGCCGATATGTTTATGCCCTTTGCGTAAGGTCTGCTTTCATGTGCATGTCGTGGGGTCTTCCACATAATGGGGTAGTTTACAACTGTATGCTAATTAGCATGTCTGATGCTATCGATACACTTAGACAGCAGCGATAAAGCATGCATAATGACAAGGTCGGCTGGAGAAGATCAAATATAAACAGCAAAAGGACCTGCTGAAAGCAGCCATTCACTAATATTCACTGCAAATCGGTACAGTTCCACAAAGTTTTTTTTTTCTTTTCTGTACATTGTGAAGTTTTATGGTCTTTAAATATTCGGATTTTAATACGATAGCGGTCGAGGCCCTGTTCATCACAAAATCCGGTGTTGGCGCTGTCGCCGTTGGAGTTCTGGCAAATATTTAATTGTGTTTAAACTCTAGTTACACCGAGGGCTAGCAAAAGCTATGGTTACGCTTAGAAATTGGCGGTGGTTTAGCTCAGCTAGGCCAGGATATACGTAGCGGGAGCGTGTGTGCCTGGCGCTGGGCTGCCTACTCCTCTCCAATACAATCTAATTCTATTCAATTCAGTGTAATCCAATCCAATCCAGTCTAATTTTCATCCAATTCAAACCAATGTAGTGCAATCCTATCCAGTCCAATCAAGCACAGTTCATTCCACTCAAATTAAATCCAATTCAATCCAATCGTGACAAATTCAATTAAAACCAGTCCAATCCAGTCTAGTCCAATCCGATCAAATTCAATCTAATGTAGTTCAGTATAATCGTGTCCAATGTTGAGTATACCCTCGCCCTAAATGCGTAACATGACTAGCCTGTCATCACCACTACTATCATCCGCATGCTAGAGAAGGAGAGTTAAGATGCGTTATTCACGATCCCGGGCGTGACTCAGTTGGTTAAAGCGCTCGGCTAGGGATACGAGAGATCGAGGTTTGATTCCCATTGGAAACAAGTTCCTTCTTTCTATCAGGAGACCGTAGCTTCTCTTCACTGCGTAGTTGCGACCACTCGATGTCTCACTTGGCTGTCGGAGTGTTTCTTTCGCAACAAAAATTGCGAGCATTGCGCTGACATGGCAGCGAAGCGACTCAACGTAGGGTTGCGTGATATTACGCTTGGCAGGAGCTGCCGACTCGGGCCTCCCCCTTATACAATATGAGAGTATGATATCAGAATCAGCCTGAAAGAACCCCTACATTCTCAGTCAGACGCGTCACACATAAGCCACCCAAGCACGCTCGTCGCCTTCGCTGAAACGGTGTTTTATGTGCAATGTGGTAGCCTGCGCTGACGCATCTTAAAGTCGGATCTCAAGTGACTCGCATAATGTTTCATAGCTTTGACTGATCATCTATCACAGGCTGTGCAAGTGGGATGTATGGCAAGGCTCACATTAAGCATGTCGCAGAGCTTATGTGTTAGACGATTATTGTGTTCATATTATCGGGACCGAGTGAGCACAAAAGAACTGTTCAATTTCAAACTTTTTACAGCAACCATCAGGGATCCACATATAAAAGATAACAAACACGCATCTGCAAGCTCGATGAGCAGGCTTTCATGCTTACACTGGCGTCAGAGAGTGCGGGTATGTGATAAAACGCTTTTTAACTTCTCCTTGAGCAGATATGCAAGCGGCGTCATGTTCTCGCGCATACAAAGTGGAATCGAAAAATTTGTAAAACTCTTCAGTGTATGAAAGTCACCTAAACGAATTTTCAGATGCGCGTTTTGGGAATTCTTTAATACTAGCACCTTCATTGGCGATCGTTAAAAATTAAAAATGGCATAAAGATTGATGATTGAACGCTTTCATTTCGTCATAAAATAGTGTCCATTGAATACTGAGCTAAAAGTTGGTTTTATTGTATTTAAATATTTATTCTGCTCTAAACGTACACAGTGTCCAAGTATCTGTACCCCCTTCTCCACAGATTGACCCGACGTACCTTTCCTACTTTCTAAAACGACACACACATAATTTAACTCAACACATATGTGGAGCTGTGCGGTAGGCGTCGATCTGCAAATGAGCGCCATAAATTCCCGAAACGAAGCCTACTGCAAAATTAACCTAACATTTTATCACACAATCTCACTCAATTCGCACAAGAAATCACATACAAATCGCATATAATTGCATATGGTCTCATAGTTTCTTGAACATTATCAGAAATTATGCGAAATGTTTTATGACAATGATGTTCACCGTATGAAAGTCTATGCGATTTGGTGAGATTTTGTGAGGTTATTCCGGTAGAATTTTTTGGTTTTTCAGTAGGGCAAACGTCAAGCAAAACAGTGTTAGCCTTGAATTTAGTGTTTAACAAGACCATTATCAAGAACTTCCAGTTGTGAAGAATGTGCCAACTGAAACAATTTATCTGGAAAAGGTTCTCAGCGGCGAAGTGCGGCTGGAGAAATTGATACGTATATATATTTGCCTGCCCCTTGACGAAACAGGAGCGACCTCGCCAGCATTATTGCTCTTTCTGTTCACGAACTACTTTCCTTTTCTGTGTACGCAGTGAATGGCACATAATAGAGATTTAAGCGCGTTCGTCGTGAGACTATTGCACCTGTCACGAGGAAGTTGCCGACAGATTTGCGCGCTAATTTAAGCAGACAGAGGCCATATATTGTCCCAAAGATGTATGGTACTGAAATAAATGTGCTAGCTCCAAGCTAACTAACGATGAAAATTAGGTCCCCTGTACTGTGAACTGAGGCATTATGTTCAACAAGGGTTCCAAGGTTGAGACCAAAGTCGCAGTCCACGTACTTATGCCAGACAACAAATCAACCACATTAAACGGACGTCCATACGGACACGCTCTAATGCTTCCAGAAAAGTTGCTAGTTCCATACTCACCCGTGGACTCGCAGGGCTCAATGGCGTCAGCACCATGCCGAGCCCAGATTCCCGCTCATGCAGCGACGCTCGCCGCGCCCTTGCTGTTTGTCAGCTAGTAAAAGGTGAAGCTAAGAATTCGTTGCAAAATCATTTCACTTCACTTTTATCGGCGCCAATAAATAGAGGACGTTTTATTTTCGATACCTTTTTGCAGAGATCATCATTTGCTTCTCTCCCTTCAGTCACAGGATCAGTATAAATTTAGAATATTGTAACAGATGAATTGGTTTTAATACAGGTGAACTTCGTATATGATGGACGGACGCACACGGCTCAGAAAACCCTTGATCAGTCTGCGCGCGCCTCGCTTCCTCCGCTTCTTCTTCTGCTGCTTCTGCAGCTTCTCAGTGCACCGCTACGCGGCGTAACAAGTCCCCCCTGGCTAGGGTGCCTCGATACCAGCGCCGCCGCATTCTCCGCGCTCGCCATCTTGGGGCAAGTCGCTTCGTGCAGTTGCTGCGGAGTGTCCGAAGCGGTTGTGCTGTGCGCTGGGCAATTGTACTGTGTTCAGTCACGAAAACTAGCATGCCAGGCTATTTGGTTCCATTCTGTGCTGGCTCAGCAAAAAAAGGAAAAGAAAAAAAAAGAAGCCAGATGATTTTGTTTCCACGGGATAAGAGACGGAGAAATGTATGGGAGGCGAAAGCGAAGCGTGAAGACTGGACGGCGAATGGCAACGCGAAGATCTGCGAGGTAAGTCACAATACCTGTGCTGCTTTTAAGCATCCATAAAATTTCTTTTGAGCGAATAGGCGCATTTCAATTGTGTAAAAAAGGTTAGCGCAGACACAGACCACTAAAAAGATGACAAACACAAGCGCTTGCGTATGTGCGCGTGTCGTCTTTCTTGCGGTCTGTATCTGTTTATACGAAAGCGTTTTACAATATATTTTTGTACTTTTCTAATGCAGTTACCCACTTCTGTTTGGAATTACATTACCTCACTTCGCTTCACCCATTTGCTTGTAAGCACGAGCTTTGTGCGGGTTTTGGCTTCCCAATCTAGCGTTTTGCGCAACAGATTTTGGTCTGCCTTCTTCAACGTTGAAGCAGGTTGAAGCATCGCATTGCCTGGCATCGGGATTAGCGCGGTGTGTTTTTAAGTCTAAATTTTGAATTTTCAGCGTACGTGAGGGCTTATAAGCTAAATATATGGACAATTGCGTCTGCTATGTTGTAGTCACTCAGGAAAATTTAGTGTAACTTTCAGTGAGTGACACTAGCCTTTAGTATCATTCGCGTAGTGTCACACAATAATATCGGTTGATGAGGATCTCCTCCCTTTCTGTGTTCATAGCCGCACCAAGAACATGCGGAGAAGGTCGAGCCTGGTATTTGGCAAATGAATGCACCATTGCACCCTTTCGATCGCTCCCCTTTACACTCGATCTTGAAAGCCAGTGTCAACCGCCGAGGCTTCAGATTCACACGGATTCAATTCTCTCTCGCCTTCTCGGGAAATAATACAAGGGAGAGCGACGAATGGCATGTCACCTCGCGATAGAGTAGGAAGTGAAACGCAGTTTGTAACAATTATTTTGGTCGCAAAAATAAAAGCTTCCCGTGAGTGGACCCGATGGAATTTGGCAAGCGTGCCCGGCATATCGCTAGTACATCTCGAGAAACAGATAACAGGTTCTCTGAAGCTGTTTTTTTTTAATTATACACAGGAGCAGTTTCTCTCGAGGTTTCTGAGATTCACAATAATATAAAAAATTGGGTTCTCATGAAAATTAGGTCGTTTTAAGTATATGATTGGTAGCTCGACAAGTCACAAAGAAACTGATCCCGTGACCTGGAAGGTGTAGCGGCATCATCTTGCGAAAGCGGTCGTGAGGAAGCAAGGTGCTTGCGCAGTACAAAAGTTCATCCCGAATGCAGCTTTTCCTTCCCTGTGTTATTAATTACGCATCGCGAGGCAATGTGCACACCCTGTTGTCCCCGCACTCGTCTGAGGTTAAGCCAAATTTAGGTGAAGCTAAATTTGACCGCCTGTCACCCAAATTGGAGCTGTCGCTTGCTTGGCATCCATAGAAAAATTGTGCGATCGCACATGTAAATATCGCATTGCTTTCATAATGTTTTATTATTTTATTCATTTGCGTGCACACTACAAAAGACGCAAAATGTCTGTTTCGACGCCTATCTCATTTCAGCGCCAGTTCGAGGGCAAACACAGTGTATGGACGGCGGCTCCTCAAGTCAACGGTTGTCCCGACATCGTTTGATTGCGTGTAAAAATTTATCAGAATAAAATATCTGCCATTTGAAGAGTCTAGTAAACTCCGTTTAATGCCTTATCGAACAAACCGTTCCGATTCCAGTGGTTGATTGCGCGGAACACCCAAACGCGGTTTGGGACGATGCGCTTGCACATTTACTGGAGTTGGCTAAGTCAGCCAGAAAAATCGAATGCTGTAGCTGGCGCCAACCTTGATTAAAAGATGTCTCCTAGGCGTGCATCCAAAATCAGCTTCTAAGTCTTGATGGGGATTGTTTGGAATAAAATGACGTGTGCATCAGCGTGCGACACGTGTCGAAGGTTGATTTACGCATCGTTTTTTACGATGGGCCATTGCGATACAAATACTTTTCGGTATACGGCTGACTGAAACGTAGACATCGTTGTTGATCTATAGCAATAGACGCAACTGAATGTTATGCACCTCATAAACTCATTCATGTCCGGCAGAGCAAAGTGCATTGATTTATAAAATAGCCAGCCTTCAAAATAACCGCATTTGAGCATCCGAGACGGCGAACGAGTAAATGCTTACCATCTGCAATTTTATCATTTCCTCTTAGAACTACGCATGCTAGCAAGCAGTAGTTGCTTTCACATTTTTTTTTCGAGCAAGAAAGCGCTCAGGATTGCGAGTATGTGTGTAAAAACGTTAACTAGCTGAACCGGCTAGCGCAAGAGCGTGCTGAACAAGAAATCGGGCCGACGCTCCATAGCCCGCCGTGTCTACGCTTGCCCCAACATGGCGCCGTCGACGGCGGTGTCTCCACCCTGTACGGCGGCGCGCTACATCGAGGCACCCTACCCCTGGCAAACGATTCTCGTCTTCGAGAAAATTAGGTAGATCGAAGATGGCAGCATCTCATGCGAGCCACGTGAATAACTTGTGTCTTGCGGGATCGGCGGTTATCCGTCGCGACTTTGGCGATAACGTACTTCACGTCATTCAGTTGGTCCAACACGACGAAGGGGCCATCGTACCTACAGGGAAACTTTTCATATAATCCTCGCTTGCCAATGGGCGTCCAAAGCCAGACGTAGTCTCCAGGGGAGTAAGCAACTGCATGATGATGCAGATAGCAGTGTTCTTTCGAGCGGCTTTGAGAAGCCAGTGCACGTACGCGGGCTATACGACGGGCGTCTTCGGCATGGCATAATATCTGGGAAACAGGCGCATCGTCGATGGGCGAAAATGAGAAGATGATGTCAAAGAAAACGTGGGGAGTTCTTGCATAGAGTACAATGGAAAGGAGAATAGCCGGTAACTTCATGATTTGCAGTGTTATAAGCGTACGTCACATACGGTAGCACGGAATCCCAGTTGCGATGGTCAGACGAGACGTATATGGACAGCATGGTTGTCAAGGTGCGGTTGGTGCGCTCGGTGAGACCGTTGGTCTACGGATGATACGGTGTCGAGTGTCGGTAGTGTGAACCACAAAGTCGAAGCATTTCTTCCACGACATCAGCGGTGAATTGCCGACCACGATCACTTATAATAACACGGGGTGCGCCATGGCGCAGAATAACGGAATACAAAAAAACGACGAAACATCAGCAGGCTCTGCGGTAGCGCGAGCAGTGGTCTCCGCGTATCTGGTAAGGTAGTCAACGCAGACGATAACCCAGCGACAGCCCTCTACAGTCTTTGGAAGAGGACCGAGCAGGTTAATTTCAATCTTTTCAAAAGGTGAGGTAGGTGGCTTGATGGGTTGTAAAGGTCCGGCCAGCGTGGTGGTGCGTGCCTTAAGTCGTTGGCGTTTTTCCCATGTCGCAACATATTGCTTAGTGGTCTTATACATTTGGGGCCAATAAAAACGCTGGCGAATTCTTTGCAGGGTACGACAGAAGCCTATATGTCCATAAGTAATATCATCGTGCATGGCATGCAAAACGTGTGTACGGACACTTTTTGGGACGACCAAAAGGAGGGCAGCACCGTCAACTGAGTAGCTCTTCTTGAACAAAACACTATCTTCGATAGTAAACTGCGTTGACTCTGCTCTTCCTTCTGCCTCTTGTATAAGAGGCTGTAGTGACCGGTCGTTGCGTTGTTCTCGCCTGAAGGTCGCCATACTAGGAAACGTCGACGTGATTGAGGCTAAACAGCTGTTGAAGCCGTTTTCATCGTTAACGGAAGTCGGCAATGGGTGCCGTGACAAACAGTCAGAATCACTGTATTGTCGTCCACTCTTGTACGCGACACCAAAGTTGAATTCTTGTAGGCGTAATGCCCAGCGCGCCAGACGACCAGATGGATCGCGAAGTCCGATGAGCCAGCATAGCGAATGGGGGTCAGTAACTATGGTGAAGTAGCGTCCACATAGGTATGGTCGGAACTTGTGCACAGCGAACACAACTGCGAGACACTCCGATTCGGTAACTGTGTAGTTCCGTTCACATTTTGTCAATGTGCGGCTGGCATATGCAACCACGTGTTCAGCCCCACTATGCAGCTTTACCAGCACTGCCCCAAAACCAACGCCACTGGCGTCAGTGTGGACCTCCGTCACAGCAGAAGGGTCGAAGCGCTGCAGCAGTGGTGCTGAAGTTAGATAAGACGTGAGCTGATTGAAAGAGGATTCGCACTCTGGGGTCGACACAAATTGCTAATCCTTGTTCAGTAGAGAAGTAAGAGGGTGGGCAAGTTGCGCAAAACCAGCAATGAAGCGGCGAAAATAAGAAGAGAGGCCAAGAAAGCTCCGAAAACTTTTCAGGGTGCGTGGAGTTTCGAAGTCGCGTACTGCTGCAATCTTCTGCGGATCCGGCCTGATACCATCCTCGTTGACGAGGAACCCAAGAACTAAAGTTTGTCGCTCTTCAAAATTGCACTTCTTCAAATTCAAAATGAGGCCCGCTTTGCCAATGCATTAAAGACCGTTATGGAGCCTCTCATTGTGCTCTTGGAAGGTCTTTCCAAAAATGATAACATCATCAAGGTAACACATGCATATTTCCCATTTGAGGCCACGAAGGGTAGTGTCCATAAATCGCTCGAACGTCGCGGGAGCGTTGGTTGCAGGGTCCGCTGTGCGCCGTTGTTCTAAGATGGTTGGCCGTTATTTTGTGCAACCCATGGCGTGCGTTGTTCCCATGATGATAGGGACCTCGATGTCAAGTGGTAGAGTACATCGAAATCTGTACGTTGCCGCTGAATATCCAGCTCCTCGCGTATAATCCACCTGACCATAGAAGCGATGTCTTCAGCCTCCGGAATGCCGATACCGCGCAATAGTTGTCACATTTGAAAGACGGCCAAATGTGGGCGCTATTCGACGTGCCTTTAACGCCTGAAATGCCCGGCACTGCTTGATGACATCTGCAACTGTGGCATGTTTAATTCATGGACAAAAATTAGAATACTTATTTTCAACTTATGGACAAAAATTAGAATACTGGCTTTTCGAGTTCATAATTACTCCACAATAAAAGTAAAATATATTTCACAGTATATTTAGAAATCCATATTCTTTACTGACTGAGCCATTTTGTGCAAAGCAAAGGGGACATCAACAATCCATGCCTAATTTGTTCACAGATTGTGTTCAGATATTTAAGTATGAAGATATTTACAGAGACGAATACAATAGAACATATGTATTTATTACGCTACAGTAAAATATATGTGAACGTTTAAACATATAGGATGCCAAATGTTCTCGGAAGATTGAGCGCAAAGCGTATTTTATTGAAATATCTTGTAGCCTGCATGATTAAATACTGTCACACTAATATCAAGCGAGTTTGCCTTTAAGGCAGGTTATGGCGTAAAGTACCCCTTCATGCCCACTTTCTCGGAAAAGGAGAAATATTTTTCGATAACAGCATTTGCATTTTAAATCCGCACAACTCAATCGCCAGGACGGTAATTTGCTTGACGACATGAACATTTGCAAGCAATTAAATGCACTGGGCTTTCAGGTACATGTAGCTTAGGGAACAGCGCACAAATATCTGCCGCCTCTATCTCATTCACGATCACCAGCAATTCATTTCAGAAACATAAAAGTAAAGTCGTGAAACTGCATCCAAATTCGGATGATATCTCTCTACCGAAAGTCATGACCACTTAGCCACCTCTGTTGGTTTCGTAGGGAAATTCTTTCATATATCGTCCGGGGAAAGATGGCATTTGCATACGGTCAGGCCATCAATCTCTAAGCAGAATTTACTGCCCACTCAACAATACGCACCGCCAGGTTAACCCTCTTACGTGCGCTTTCGCTACTGTAATAGCTGTGTGTTGATCGCTAAAACAATTGGGACACTCCTTAATGAGCAGGATGGCGAAAGTTTCCCGCACCTTCCTCGTGTGCACGCATTTACCGAAGGAAAAAATATTTCCGCTCAGCAAAAGATACTCAAGGATGGTAGGAATCCCCTACAACGAAAACATTGTTCCCTGCATTCTAATCAGGAGTGCGCGCATGTATCTGTACTGCCGGATACGATGTCCGATAGATCTCAATCACTTACATAGATTGTTGACGTTCAATCCCTGTAGCCAAAGGAAAAAACGATGCCAGGACAGCATGAAACAAGCGGCCAGGCGACGTCAATATCTTCTTTGCATTGCTTATATTTTTCGTCTTTGCGTTGAAAAAATTTCGTAGTACACAATAGCGCTCTGTATTCCAGTATACTCGGTACCTCACAAAATACTTTTCGCTCTCTTGAAATATATGAGTTCTGTGATAGAAGATAGCATTTTCGGCGAGAGTAAAGTTTGGCGTGCTTCGCAATACAGTTCGAAATATTGTCCTGGCAGAATTGGGCGAGAAAATTTGAAATGTTCAACTTTTTATTTATTTCTGCGAGCGTCTCATTCGTTGACGACCGTGACGGCCACGGTAAGAAATATTTATTGCTTTTTATAATTTTGGTAAATGCAATTCTCTGTGCCGTGCACCGTGGGTAATTTCAATACCGTATTTCTTTTGGCCAAAAGTAAAACGTTGGGGTCGGAGGTATCGCAGGTGACACCAGCTCCGCTGGTTATTTTCCAAGCTGTATGTTGCGCGTGATTTCGTTCTTTCAGCAGTAGGGCCTAGAATCACTGGAAAACATTTCAGAGTAGCGCATTCGTTTTCCCCGCGCCGCCGCTCGCCTACTGGCTGATCCGCGTCACGTGACTTCGCGTCGCCATATCTCTTCCAAGCGCGTGCGCGGAATACGTGTCTTACGCGGGAGTTCCTCTTTTTCCGATCGTTTCTCGCAGTGTACACGTGAGAAATTCTGCTTTGCCTATGGTGCTGCACCAGGCCCGAGTCTAGAAATGCGTGTTCTCTGTGCCTGAAGGAAAAGAGGGATCTGTACCAGTGTAGGTCTGACTTCACAGAACCGACCAGGAAACATTCGCGCCATCAAGGAACACCTTGTGCGAAATACGCTGGTTCATTGGCTTGAAATTTTGTTGTTTTAGCCGCGAAAGAAGCGTACAAGTATTCAACGTTAACATGGTTCGCCTAATGGCACCATGTGTTTACCTTCCAACGCCTTGTGCGCTCGTGAGCAGCAATATGCAGCGTCCATTTTACTTGCGGAAGTTTGCAAAAGCTAGCCTCAAATTAAGTTAATTATCCAGCCAGCCGGCATCAGATACGTTCATATTCAGTTCTGCGAAATCAGACACACTCTGCATGTTTGTGTGCGGATCGATGACCGGCCGCTGCTCTTCCTTTTTTATTTTTATTGTTAATGTAAATGTACGTAAAGGTGTATGCACAGATTTATTAGCTATTTATTTTTAGTTGTACGGGAAAGAAACCCAGGTGTTGGAAATTTCCGGAGCGCTCCACTACTGTCCTCAGCGTCGGGATGTTAAACACCTTAAACTAAACCAACCAACCATAGTTGTGTGTTCGCAGCCGGAAACTTTTGGCAAATGTGTGTCAACCAGAGATACCATGCGATGTCATTTTATTTTTTGACGGCAGTTAATGAGCGACGTTCTAGCAAATTAGAGGCACGAGGCGTATGCCGATGAAACAGCATAGACACCATTACACAGTGAAAAGTACAGTATTCACAACCGCGCGGTGATAGCAATAATATATTAGGCCATGTTTTTTTTTTCGGGATGAAAATGGGTGCGAGCGTCGACCAGCGCGTTACTTTTCCTTCACGTAATGACAGCGCCGCAAAAGAATTAAGTTCGCGCAAAACAATATGTGTCAACAAGGCCTGCTTGGCGTCCTTGGAGCAGCGACGGCGATACTGAATGGTATGTTAGTCTGTTTACGCTGTTTCGGCGAGCCTGCTGCTTCACTTTGTGATGCTTATACAAAGAGATTCATCGTGTCAGAGCGCAATAAACTCTGCACCTCGCCCTCCGTGTCTTTACCGCGTCTAGCACAGCTGCGCCAGCGGACGGCATTCTTAAAATGTACACACATGTTCCTGCGATCTTCGCAGACATGCTATTGCACACTTCGTCACCTTATAATGTTATAACACATGTAGCACCGCTGCACTGCGCGTACAATTCACGAGCTGATCCAAATAGCCGGCGATTTATAAGAGCAGGCGCCCTGATTTATTAGAGCAGGCGTCACGACTTAAGTAACAAAGTTAGTGACCACGTAATCACTGGTGGTACTGTTCTGAATAAACATACCAAAACCTTCCAGTTTAGCTACCTTCAAAACATGTGAGAAGACTGCGAATGCGGTCACTCGCCGTTCAGACGGCGGCTGGGTTCGGCGGTCCGGAAGAAAAATGGCGCCCGCGGGCAACTTTGCGGTACTCTGAAAATTTTCCAGTGACTCTAGTAAACCCTCTCAGCAGCGTTACCTAGCGACAGATAGCGAAAATATTGTTTAAATGAATAAGAGCTCATTTGAAGTCTGCTGTACTCGCTCTGTAAGTGCAACCATTTTTTTCTAATTTTTGTTTTTAATCGCAACGTTAAATTAAGCTACTAAGACCTCGCCTGGAGTGTATTCCCCTTTAGGCTGCATTATGTGATGTTTTTTGTAATTTTTAATAGCCGCAAAACCAGCCGTAGACAGAGCCACGAAGTGACGGCATGACAACGGTAACACTATTCAACTACCTTCACCGTAACCAATTTCTGCCTACAGCAAGTGTATGTACCTTTAGGTTGCGTTCAGAGACACCTCTCCGTAACAATTACCGTTCAACCCTCTAAAAGGCAACCAATGAGGAGAAAGAAGTTGCTGAACCCTATCGTTGAGGAGACGGAATTACGCGTCTGTTGCGGCCCACGATATCAGAATTTTAAAGGGGCGCGGGTGAGCGCTGCAAGCTCGCAGGTATAGCTAACAATGCTTTCACCGGTCAGGCTATCTTTCCCTAACGTTGGCCTTGAAATTATCAGCGATACACCGGTAAATGAAACGGAAGTTTCATAAAATCAAAAAAAAAATATGAATGCTATTTACGAGCAGTTGGAAGCCTTATGTCTGTGCACGTATAGAGCCTCAGGTGATCGAAATTTCCGGAGTCCTTCACTGCGGCATCTCATAGCCTCTGGCGCTTTGGGACGTTAAACCCCACAAACCAAACCAAACCAAAAGAAAAATTGTTAAAGGTATTTCCCCAGCCTGATATTTAGCATATCTCCGTTCTATTCTGATGCCTACCTCCCCTCACGATCCAAGTTGAAGTAAGCGTTCTTCTGACTCAAACTAACATTCCCATAAATTGTGCCCCGTGGGGTGGTGCAGTGGTAAGACGCCCGATTACCCTACTGAAAATATTGTCACGTGGTGGTGACCAGGGTCGATGACACAAATGAAGACACAGGCTTGATGGTACGGAAATTAACTCTATATTTTGCTGACTTGCGTCCACAAAAGAACTAAGCAACTTGGCGGCGGCGATAGCAGCAAACCTGTTGGTCGATCGTGGAACAAAGAATGCCCGTCACACTCGTCAACACTCAATTCAAAGGCTGCACAGAGCAATCTAGATAACGTCGCAAACATCTACCAGCACAAGCCGGAACATTGTAGAAAGACACACGAGTGGCCGGAATCTTCGAGACAGATCTCGGTGCATCTTGCGCTACAACGAAACTGATAAAGGTGTGACTCGCGACATCGAGCATTAACAAACAAAGGATACAGAACTGATACGCGATCCAGAATCAGAGTTATAAGGCCGTATGGCGGCGGCAGTTAAAAAACAACAAATACAGTTTTGAAGGTTTCGCGGCATTACTCCCCCTTTAAAAAAAAACATCGCCTCGATGCTCCAAAACAAAGCAACTTAAACATAAACACTGCAAAGTTTAAACACCACAGATTCTTTAGTGTTTAAACTTTGTTATGGCACGTAATATGGCTTCAGTCGTACAACATGTACAATTTCTGCGCGTGCGCGTAGCCGTTGTGATGCTGACGTTCCGTCGGGAATGACTTCATAGTCCAGTGGTCCGACGCGGCGAATGATTTTATACGGCCCAAACAACTTTTCACTTAATCCGCGACGGCGAATTGGTGTCCAAACCCACACTTGGTCTTTTGGATTGTACTCTGTGTGGCGTCGTCGTAAGCTGTATCGTCGGCTCTCGGTGCGCTGTTGGTCTTTAATACGTAGTCGTGCGAGTCGTCGGGCTTCCTCTGCACGCTGCCGGTAGGCGGCGACGTCAAGGGTGTCCTCGTTGGTTACGTGCGGCAGCATTGCGTCGAGCGTCGTCGTGGGCTACCTGCCGTACACAAGCTTAAACGGGGTCGCTCTGGTCGTCTCCTGGATTGCCGTGTTATACGCGAAAATCACGTAAGGCAAGATGGCGTCCCAGGTTTGTGTTCAGCGTCGACGTACATGGCGATCATGTCCGCGATCGTTTTATTCAGGCGCTCCGTAAGGCCATTGGTCTGGGGATGGCACGCAGTTGTTCGTCGATGGCCTGAACGACTGTATTCCAAAATGGCTTGCGTCAACTCTGCCATAAACGCCGTTCCCCTGTCCGTGATGAGCACTTTTGGGGCGCCATGTCGCAGGAGAATTTGTTCGACCAAAAATTTGGCGACTTCTTCCGCGGTACCATTTGGTAGTGCTTTTGCTTCGGCGTAACGGGTAAGGTAGTCAGTGGCCACGATGATCCACTTGTTACCCATAGACGAAGCTGGGAAGGGGCCGAGGAGATCCATCCCAATTTTTCGAAAGGGGAGGTCTGGGGGCGGAATCGGATTTAATAGTCCTGCTGGTCTGATAGGCGGCGTCTTGCGTCGTTGGCACTCAAGACATGTCTTCACGTAGTGGGCAACTTCGGCAGGCAGTCGCAGCTAGTAGTACTTCTCCTGGATTCGGCGCAACGTGCGTGCAAATCCGAGATGGCCTGCTGTGGGCTCATCATGCAATGCCTGCAGAATTTCCTGCCGGAGGTTTTTAGGCACTACAAGAAGTTGCGCAGTCCTGCCGGGTGCGAAGTTCTTCTTCACGAGGAGGCCATTGCTTAACGCGAACGAAGACAATTGTCGCCTGAACACACCAGGAGGGGAAGTGGTCTTTCCTTCTAAGTAATCGGCTAGCGCTTTCAGCTCAGGGTCTGATCGCTGTTCTGCGAAACTGCTGGCGCTTACCGGTCCCAAAAAGGCGTCGTCGTCGTCGTCCTTCAGTGTAGAGTCGAAGGGAGCGCGTGATAAGCAGTCTGCGTCGGAATGCTTCCGGTCCGATTTATAGACTACAGTCAAGTCAAATTCTTGAACTCGTAGGCTCCACCTGGCAAGGCGGCCGGAGAGATCTTTCAAATTAGCCAGCCAGCAGAGCGCATGATGGTCGCTTACCACCTTGAATGGTCGGCCGTATAGGTATGCACGAAACTTAGGAGTGGCCCAGATGATCGCCAGGCACTCCTTTTCGGTAGTCGAGTAATTGACTTCGGCTTTGGTGAGGGACCTGCTCGCGTAGGCGATTACTCTTTCCTGTTCCGCACTCTTCTGGACGAGAACGGCTCCTAGGCCCACGTTGCTCCTGTCGGTGTGAATTTCAGTCTTGGCGTTTTCATCAAAGTGGCCAAGTACAGGAGGGCATTGCAGGCGGCGCTTAAGTTCGTCGAAGGCTTCTCCTTGCGGCGCTTCCCATTTAAAAGTTACGTCAGCCTTTGTAAGCTGCGTCAACGTTTCGGCGGTCCACGAAAAGTTTCTGACAAATCGTCGATTGTAAGCGCACAGCCCAAGGAATCGGCGCACAGCTTTCTTGTCGGCAGCGGTGGGAATTGTGCGATTGCCGCTGTTTTCTCCGGGTCGGGGCGAATACCGTCCTTGATAACGATGTGACCTAGGAACCGGAGTTCTTCGTAGGCGAAGTGACACTTCTCTGCTTTTAGCGTTAGTCCCGATGACTTGATGGCTTCCAGCACTGTCTGTAGTCGTTTTAGGTGATCTTCAAAGTTTGACGAGAAGACAACAACGTCGTTCAAATATACCAAACACATTTGCCACTTCAAGCCTGCCAGAACTGTGTCCATTACTCGTTGAAATATGGCTGGTGCGGAGCAAAGGCCAAATGGCATCACCTTAAACTCAAAAAGACCGTCCGGTGTGATGAATGCTGTCTTCTCGCGATCTCTTTCATCGACCTCAATTTGCCAATTTGCCAATTAGGTCCATCGATCAGAAAGTACCTTGCATTGCAGAGCCGGTCGAGAGTGTCGTCGATGCAGGGAAGCGGGTAGACATCCTTCAAGCGAAGACCCAAGCCATGTTCCTGTCGCCCTGGAAGACCAGCCTACAGGTCACCGAGGCAGCCGCCGACTTCAAGGCCTAGAACCCGAACATGGTCTTTCTGCGGCTTTCGGCTGCTACTTTCAAGATGACACCTTACCAACTCACCCAAATTGCCATCCTTATGATTGTATTTTAGTCAGTGAAATTTTACTTTATGTTACACTAATCAACACACATGACCACGTTTCACGGAACTTAAAGCCAATCAATGAGAGCCTCATCATAAAGCATGAAAGTTGGCTCAGATATGCAGCTCTCCATGCCAACACAGCTTGCACAGAGATGATTTTCTGTGGTAAACAAAACACTGGGCTGCTGCAAGGGTGGTACAGAGCAAGAAGAGGGTGCTCTGACACTAAGAAATATGGCATTGAATCTTGCTGTACATGGGGACAATGTTTTGGGGCTATGAAGCCGAGTCTAGGTATGAAAGGAAAGGAGCAAAGTTTCTGTCCCCTTGCCATGAACTGTGGTTTGCTCACTATTTTGGCTAGGAGTGTGCTGGGTTGAAGTGAAGAGAGGAAGTTGGAGAGTTAATGCAAGGTCACTAGGACTGAAGTAACCCACTCTACATGGCAAGGGAAAAGAGGTATGTTGCCTCCTCCTTCCTGTTTAACTTCATCTGCATAGCCACAGTTATCCCCGAGTATAGTGATGTGCTACCGTGATCAAGTCTTGTAGAACTGAAAACTGAAAGTAACAAAGAAGTATGGCATGATTAAAATATCTATGGTGTCCAGGTGAATAGCACGCTTCACTCCTGGGTTGCTGACGGCGTATTTACTTATTTTATATTTTAAAAAAACAGTACTTAGTGAACCATAAATATAATACTTCTGTTATTGTGAGGATTCCGCAGCTATGTAAACTGCATGAAGAAAGTGAAACTAGCAATAGCTTGCACAGACAACTCACCAGGCACCCACTGGTGAAATAAAAGTGGAGCAAAATGTCATCTGCATTCACCACATTCATCATGAAGGTATTGCAGACACTAAGCATAGTTCACCATCATAGCACTTCTGATATCATATCCAAGCCATCTATAAAGCTACCTAGCTTGTCACATGAACATTTCAGCAGATTACTTTTCAATGGTCATATGACTGACCAAATTCTCAATTAAAAAAAAGTTTATGACCAAATCAGCACTTTTCTCGGAGTGCACTGCATGGGAGTGAGTTCGCCAACCGCTAGTGCTTCAGAAAAAGGGGTAATCAAACTGTAAGTAACCTAAATTGAGTTGCAAACAACGAAATTTCGGAGAGTGGTGAGGGGCAGACTTTGTGGCATTACGAAGATCATCTACTAACGCTAACAGTAGGCAGCCTTGATTTGATGATAGGGTTCAACATGCCAAAGAACCTAAGACGAAGAGGGTCAGCAATAGTAGGTAGCTCTGGATAATTTTGACTATCTACACTTCTTCAATGTGCACTGACACTGTACAGCACATGGGGACTTGGCGTTTTGCCACCACCGAAATGTAACCACCCCGGCTCGGACCGAGCCCGCGTCACCCAGCTCACTAGTCAAATGCCCTAAACAGTGAAGCCACCACAGTAGGGTGTAGGCTGCCTTGAAGAGGGTTACATTTGCAGGCATGTTTTGTACAAGCCAGGCTTTTATAAGCTGGATATGACCAAGCTGCGGCTAATGAGTAGCACGAGGCTCCTTGCAAAGTGCAGATCACAACATGGCACCTGTCCACCACCCACCATTTGCAGTATTTCTGCCTGTACAGCCAGCTTCTCTGTTCTTTCTCCTTTAAGTTCCAAACCACCTATTGTTTAGAATTTTTTTGAACAATGAAAAAATGTGCCACCCTTATGGACACACGTCTAGCAGAGCTGCTCACGACTGTAACCATGCACATTCGAGAATTTCAATATGCTTGCTTTACAAATGGGGCAGTAGAGGCATATTAACAGTCGTGGCATGAGTTCTTCACTGTGGCCACCAGCTCTGTTAAATGAAAAAAAACGTCATTCTTATCATTTACTTTGCTCTTTGTAAAATGTTGCCTTTTTAGCCAAGAGTTCTCATTAAAGATGTTGATGTAGGCTCATAGCTAAAGAGCTGTCTGACATATGCCCGCATTGTACTAGCTTTAAGAGTAGTGCAGTTCAGCAAATGGTTGCTATAGTCTCAGGAAACTCAAAAATGGTGTATTTAGATGTAGATGTGCAAGTCAAAACTCAAAAGGCTGTAGGAGCTGTTTTGCTCATCCTATCCTTGTGCTGAAAAAGAGAGTCAGGCTGGTTGGTTATAATGAGTCGATTGAGTGAACAGTGCTCTAAGATAGTAAGGGAGATAAAGAAGCAGAATTGTTGCCATCTTCTCTCCCATCCCATCTGTTAGTGCTGTCAGTCGTTTGAGAATTGTCCTTCTGTGGTCTTTACAAGTGAATATGAGCTCGTGAAGTTCAGTATTGGAGTTGGCTTTCACATTTCTGCTATCATGTTTACTTTTCCTTCTACAAATGAAACTCCAAGCCACTTCTTGATACAAACTTGTGATGCCTGATGGTGGTAATAGTGTGCAGTTATAGTGCGTTGCCTCCATTCATATGCAAAACACAATGTAAGTGAGATTTTGATCGCCAGTTCGACCGTCATCAACTTGGCAGGCAACACATCAATGTTGTGCACACAGCCTTTGTCGTGCATCTATGGCTGCGTCCAACTTTCAGAAACGAATGGTTGTCAGAGAAGCAAATGATGCTATTAGATCTAGTTGAAGTATCTCGCATTTGACATTGCTTTACAGTGAGCTTGATATGTCCAGTAGTTGTTGCTTAGCGTGCATGTTGTCATATAAAGATTTCTGCATAATGAAAGGAAGCGGTGGCGTAGGTGCAGCGGTGGCGTAGCGGTAGAACATCCGCCTCGCATGCAAGAGGACCGGGGCTCAAATCCCGGTGCCGCGCAATTCTCCACCGGATGAAAAAAAAAAAAAATCCGCGTGTCGATGGAATTGCATATACAGGTTTGGGGTTTGGGGTGCGACCTGATGCCGGTGAACACCTCCGGCAACGCACTCCCTCACCAGAACAGGAGTTGGCCACCCTGGTGCAGTAATTGGCCACAACCTCCTATGATAAGCTCCATATTCTACTTAAGTTGAGGACAACGCAGAGGGCTATGGAACGAAAAATGGTAGGGGTAACATTAAGAGATAGAAAGCGTGCAGAGTGGGTCAGAGAAATAACTCAAGTTAATGACATTCTAGTGGAAATTAAGAAGAAGAAATGGACATGGGCAGGACATGTAGTGCGAAGAGAGGATAACCGATGGTCGCTGAGGGTAACAAACTGGATTCCAAGGGAAGGAAAGCGTAGCAAGGGGAGGCAGAAAGTTAGGTGGCCGGATGAGATTAAGAAGTTCGCAGGGGTCAAGTGGATGCAGCTAGAACAGAACCGGGTTAAGTGGAGAAATATGGGAGAGGCCTTCGCCCTGCAGTGGGTATAATCAGGCTGATGATGATGATGATGAAAGGAAGCAAGCACTTTTCTACTAATGTTGAAAATGTGCTGCACGCCAAGACCAGAATTGTGAAATATGAAAAAGTGTACCTGTCGCAAATAATCATGAAGTAATTATTAGATCAAAGCTCTAACTTTGACCTCTTTCATATTGGAAGGACCTACACAGTCTCGGCCAATTTTTTAGCATGCAAGCATGTACATGGCCACGTAGTTTGCATGCTCTCTTAGAGAATCTGTTCACGCACTGGCTCCATGTGCTTCTACAAGCTCACACAAATACGTGACCAGCTCATTCTCATTCAATCTTGCACAGTAGCTGTTCGTGCTTCTGTGAGCTCGCTCATGGGCTCTTTCAAACTCACAAGAACTTGTACAATCTCATGCGTTCCTGCACAGTGGCTCTACGTGCTCTCATAAATCCACGTTTAATCTCCCAAGAACTCACATATTCTTATACATTCTCATTCACTATCACACTTTCTTGTACAGCTCACGTACAGTTTTTTCAGTAGGGTACTGCTTCGGAGTCCCCGGGTTCGAACCCGACCACGGCGGCTGCGTTTCGATGGAGGCGAAACGAAGTGGTGACCCTGTGCTGTACGATGTCAGCGGACGTTAAAGACCCCCAGGTGGTCGAAATTACTCCTGAGCCCTCCACTACGGCTCCCCTTTCTCTATTCCCACTTTCGCTCCCACCTTCCTCCCTTCCCTGACGGCGCGGTCCAGGTGTCCACAGAGCAAGTGTGACAGATACTGCGCCTTTCCCTTCCACTGAACCAATTCATATTATTATTATTATTACTGTTATTATTATTATTATTATTATTATTATTATTATTATTATTATTATTATTATTATTATTATTATTATTATTATTATTATTATTATTATTATTATTATTATTATAAATTATAGCATTCTGAAATATAACATGCCCTACACACTATAGAATAAAGCATAAAACAAAAACACGAAGGCACTACGTTGAGTTCAATCAGTATAGTTCGAAAAGCTTTGCCATCCCCCGCGGGCACTGTGGCAATTGAAAGGCAGACCAATTCAACTCTCTCTGAAATGTGATGCTGATGCGGAAATCGAGAACTAGACTCCTGCATCTTGCTATTTCTGACTTAACGGTAGGTCAAAGAAGCTTATCCTGATGGTTAACGCCTTCGTTACAGAAACTCTTTATATCTATGTTGCGTGGTATTTCGTACTGTATGAGAGAGGCAGCGGAAACTCTTGTAAAGAAGGAGTGAATAACAGCACCAGGAAATTCACAAACAGTGAATATAACCCTGCAAATGGTCGCTTAGGCGAAGAGACTCGCGCCAACCAAGATTATACACTATGTGAATACGCTGGAAATCCCCTCCAACGACCCTCTTGTCAACTCCCTCGGCGGAGGAACGGGACTCGCTTCTGGCCAGTTGAAAGAAACTGACACTGGCCCTCATCACGCGAGCTCAAGATGTTGCCCTCGTCTTGAGGTCACCCTGCACTCGCCCTAGTCCCAATCATTCCCTTCCATTTTTGGCAATATAAGTTGTTACGACAACCACCACTCCTCTGCCGCACAGTTTCTTTACAGCCGAGGTCACGTACGCATGCTCTTCCTGTAAAATCTATACCTAAATTTCAAATATCAGAAAAACGCCACCTTGAAGATTATCAGTTTTACTAAAGCTTTAAATATTGTACAATATTTAGGAGTTACATTTACACAGACATTTTGCATTGTCTCAAAGAATGGACTTTTTCACCCGAAATGTAGTTATGAAAGTCCCGCCTTTACAAAACAATCCTCATTACCCTCGGCGCATTAATTCATTAGCCGAGTTTTGAAGCGGCGGCTTCAGAGCGCCTCCGCTTGGCACAAAATTTGACCTTCAAGGTGCAGGAAAAAATACCTGTTGGCTATGCGTTTCAGGTGCACCCCGCATGAAAATGCGACAAATACTGCCTTACATTCCAATAAACAAGGGAGAATGCCACCGATGGCTAGCCATTGACCTTCAAGGAGCCACAGGACTACGTGTGGCTATAAATATACTGTCTTATTTCCCCAGAAACATCCGGCAGCTTGAAGCGTTGCCCCGCCGGGGTAGTGCGTGGTAAGACGCCTGACTACTAGGCCGGAGACCCCGGTTCACTCCCGACCACGGCGGCTACGTTTCGATGGAGGCGAAACGGAGAGGCATTCATGTGCTGTGCAATGTGTTGCTGTTGTTGTGGCTGTAGGAAGAAGGAAAAGGAAATGCACGGGCCTGCTACTGGCTCTGTTGCTGAGCCACCTCCGCTGCCTCGTGCAGACAGAAGAGATTGATTGATTGATTAATTGATTTATAGGAAGGAAAAAGCTCTGTAATTGTGTCACTTGTTTTCTGTGGACACTTCAACCGCGCCCTAAGGGAGGGTTGAAGGCGGGAGTGAAAGTGGAAAGAGAGAAAGGGGAGCCGTAGTGGAGGGTTCCTCTTTCTCTCTTTCCACTTTCACTCCCACCTTCATCCCTTCCCTTACGGCGCGGTTGAGGTGTCCACAGAAGATTAAAAACTGATTACTTTATAGGAAGGGAAAAACGCAGTAACTGTCTCACTTGCTTTTTGTGGACACCTTATCCGCGCCGTAAGGGAAGGGAGGAAGGTGGGAGTGAAAGTGGAAAGAGAGAAAGAGGAGCCGTAGTGGAGGGCTACGGAGTAATTTCGACCACTTCGGGATCTTTAACGAGCGCTGATAGAGAAGACATAAAAGGAAGGGGGAGAGAAAGTAGCGCGCTCAACAACAGGCATCGTCTACCACCGAAGCGGTGGCGGGTGCACTGACAGCCTACAACAGATAAAAGTTCGGTGGCAGGCTAGCCCCCGCCACAAGCGGTGGTGACCTACCCACCCCAGTCACATGACGAGAATACGCCGATGACAGCGCACGTTAAAAATTACAGGTTAAGCAGGAGCCTGGTGCCATCACCGGATAAAAGTCTAAACAATGGGGAGGCAGTCACATGGCAGCGCCTGCAAGCTAGGAACCTTTTAAACCCGGTCTCGGCATATTATGTCCAAATGGACGATAAGAGAAACGATAAATGCAAACACTGTGGGGAGAGAGGGACCCTGGACCATATAATCTGGGAATGTACTAGCTCCCCAGGGGCTAAAACAAATATAAATTGTAGAGAAGCCTGGGAAGCCCTGCTGCGGAGCGAGGTCCCTGCTCCACAGCTACAAGCAGGAAGCCGCGAAGAGCCAATACCTCTTTGCCTGCTTCTGATCGTGGAGGTCTCTGCTCCCGTCCCTTAGGCCTGCGTGCCGGGGGCGGGAATTGGGGGCCTCCTTATTTGGTAGAAAAAATAAAGTTATCATCATCATCATCATCATCAAAATCCCCAGGTGGTCGAAATTACTCCGTAGCCCTCCATTGCGGCTCCCCTTTCTCTCTTTCCACTTTCACTCCCTTCCCTTACGGCACGGTTCAGGTGCCCACAGAAACAAGTGTGACAGATACCGCGCCTTTCCCTTCCTGTGAAACATTCTAACTCGGGGACAACTTTCTGTGGCAATGGAGCCAAATCTACGGGGGCAGGGCTTTACTAATTGTGTTACTACGCCATGGGGTTCCAAGTACCTGGTCTCGGCTACGATGTCGGCAACGCGCATGGCGTACGCTGTCAAAAACAGACCCACATTGCGAACGCCCACAGAAATGTGCGGAGAAAAGCGGCAGACTCATGCCACCAGACAGCCATCGACATGAAAGTTGCGTATTAAACTCTCACTGTACTGGCTAGTACTCCAGTATAAGCCTGATACGATAATAAGGTGAATATTTCCGTAATAGTATAACATTCCAGAGCATCACCTACGAAATTTCTGGAGGCACTATATTCTTGTGCGGAGCGAGCTGGTGCGTTTCGGCTCCGTATCGTTCACCACATTGCCACAGAAAGTTGTCCCCGAGTATAGTATTATTATAGAAGGGTAACCTTTTGGACCAACTTGCTGTCACACCCCAAGGCTATGACCTTGACTCAGAGACATTTGGGTGACCTAGGACCTTTCGAACTTTCAGCTGACGAGGAGTGGAAGAGGGTTGGGCTAGTGAATAATCACGTGTGTGACGTCACGTCGCGTCGACGCCCGACGGAAAGAGCCATAGTTTCAATCAATAGGTTAGGAACGAGCAGCAACCGCTCCTCGACTGAGAGCCAGCGATGGGCGCTAGTGGCGATGATATTGCTTTTACCACGTCGTACCCATTCCAGTTAAATTGGGCTGCGAAAGAGTCTTACCTTGCGTTAGCATGATTCAAAGCTTTTCATGAATACCATGTTTAGCTATGCTAAATCACTGCAATTTTTCCCCATGAAATCCAAAATGACTCACACTTTATTATTAAACAAGTATTCTTGGCGTCTGCGGCACATTGGCATTAACTAGGTTTCATGCTCAAATACGAACACCTTCCTAAAGTAAGTGTAATGAACAAGGAAGGAAGCACAGGAAATCAATATGCAGTGGAACGTTTATTTGTAGTGCCTGCATGTTTCTGCAATCAATCGTAATATCGCTACTGGAAAACAATAGTCGAGTCCACGATTGTCACTCTCTGTTTCCGATATGATGATTCACTGGTATTTATTTGGGTCTACTAGAGGTGTGTGACGTCCGAATCGGGCGGAATCTTTCTTCTTCTTGTCCATCCCTTGTCGGTCTCGCGGCAGAAAAACTTTATTTTTACCTAATTAGTTTACTGACCTAATTATTACTTTGGAGACAAAATTATGTCACCCTCTATAGAATGACGACCCTCATTAACCTCTACCACTTATGAAATACAGAAGGTCTCTTAGATGTCTCTTAAGAGGGGAATCACGAAAGCCTACCCTTGCTCTCCTAATATTTGCCTCGCATTGTTTGCCTCTTATCGGCGTTCTTTGCAGTGCTACATATAATTATAATTGGTTTGAAGGAAAGGAGAGGCGCAGCTTCAGAGATGTGTTGTTGGCCTAGTTGGTGCAGTACTTCAGACATCTTATAGTAGCGCGAAAAAACACACACACGACAGGGTACAGGACGAGCGCTATTTTTTTTTTACACAAAAACATGGGCCCGCAGTAGAAGAAATATGCTTCAGTAAGATGTGTTGTTGGCCTAGTTGGTGCAGTACTTCAGATATCTTATAGTAGCACCAAAAAACACACACAAGACAGGGTCTATCTTGTACCCTATCTTGTGTGTGTTTTTTCGCGCTACTATAAGATGTCTGAAGAGGCGCAGCATTTGTCCCACATTCTCCGACAAGGGTGCGTTTGGACGCTTCATCATCGCTCAAGTCGCCTGGCGTTGCTTCGCGCGCGTTCAAGTGTGGGATTGCAGTAGTAGTAAAAAAAACATTTATTTTACCAGAGGAGTTCGGGGCGCGCAGGCCCCTGGGCCCCCGCACGGCCCCACTACACTCAAACGTTCATGTTTCTACGGTTCATGACGTCGGCAGCTCGGTCTGTGGCGGTCGTTTGCCGGACCGGGTCCTTAGAGCGTAGCAGGGTCTCCCGTTCCTCCCAGGTGGTGAAGTGCTCCAGACCCCGCGGGGGAGGATCCGCCGGGCATTGGAATAGAATGTGGGCGAGGGTGGCAGTGGGGTGGTTGCAAAGGGTGCAGGAGGGGTTGGTAAGAGTAGGGTGGTAACGGGACCTAATGTAAGGGGATGGGAGGGTTCGCGTCTGGAGGCGGCGCCATAGTGTTTGGTATTGATTGCTGAGGGAGGAGTGATGTGGGGGGTAGATCTGTCTCTCTCTCGACCCGGTAGGCCTGAGTCATCTCTTTAGAGGTGTGCATGCGCTCCCGGGAGAACTCCGACGTGGGGACCGCCCGTGCCCGGCGTATTAGACCTCGGGCTAAGCTGTTGGCGGCCTCGTTGCCAGGGTTCCCCGAGTGCGCAGGCACTCAGATAAGCTCCACGTGGCGGGGCGGGTTGGCAGTGGGCGAGGTCAGTATGCAAAAGCAGAAACATGAACTCGCCCACGTGCGAAATTTAGTAGTGCAGTTTTTGAGTCTGTGAGTATATATTTAGCTTCCGTGTGGGCAATTGCAAGGGCGATCGCTGCCTCCTTGGCCACTTCTGAGGAGGTAACAGAGGGGATAGGGAGAGTTGCAATGGACTGAAGGGTATTGTTCACCGCGGCTACCGCTGCCTCATCGCCCGAGCATGCGGCGTCCACCCACACGGCATCCGTCTCGGAGCCGTAATATTTGTGGAGCGCCTTTGCCCGGGCTCGGCGGCGGGGCTCGTGGTGTTGTGGATGGGAGTTTCGGGGAAGGGGTTTGACAAGAAGGTTAGAGTGGATAAGATCGCAGATGGCAGGAACGCTAGACAAGATGAGACTTCTGGTTGGTCGCTTCGAATTTTGAAAACAAACGCTTTGAAAACAATCTCCAATCGACTGTTGTGTTCCCGAAAAGTAGTCCAGAATATTAATACATCGTCGAAATAACACATAAAAATGTGCCACTTCAGTCCGCGCGAAACTGTATCCATGAATCTTTCGAACGTGGCTGGAGCGTTACAATATCCAAAGGGCATAACATTGAATTCATACAGTCCAAGGAGGATATATCCTCCTTGATACAGTCCGTCGTGGGTGATGGATGCCGTCTTTTCTTTATCTTTCTGGTGCATGAGAATCTGCCAATAGCCTGCTGCAGGTCAAGTGAGGAAAAATAGGAGGCAGAATGTGAACAATCAATGGCGTCATCAATACGTGGGTAACAGTATTCAGCCGTCGATAATCAACACAAGACCGCCATGTGCCATCTTTATTTTTTACGAGTATCACAGGGGCAGCCCACGGACTTGACTAACACTGAATGATCCCTTATTCCGCATATCACGAACTTGTTCTTCGATTGTTTGGCGCTCTGATGGGGATACACGATAAGACTTCTGACGGATTGGATCAGCAGTGACAGTATTGATTCGGTGCTGAGTATAGAAATGGGAATCCGTGGTGGCTAGTCCCGAGAGAAATTGAAAGCCGCAGTATGTTTCGACAGAACTTCCACTAAACTGTGACAGTCACTTGTTGGCAAGGATTTGTTAATCATGGCAAGATATATTGTCTTATCTACTTCTGAGCATGCGGTAGGCTTGGAATTGTCTGTGCTGAGCACTGCCACTGATGTAAAAGCGTCTTCGTCAAAGTTGGCAAGTTTTACACCACGTGGTAATACAACAGGTTCGTTAGAGCAGTTAGTCGTCCACAAAGAAGAATGGCCATTCATGACTGAGATGACACAGCGGGGAATAAGAATACTTTTCTTCGCGCAGTTGAGGGTGAGTGGTTCAACCACAGCGTCGAACGCATCACTGGCACAGTTTGAACTTACAACTTGTATAAACTCTGTTGACATTGCAGGAATATCTATGTCGTCCGAAACCGAAAGCGTGCTGGGATTGGTCCGCGAATTTTCGCACAAAGCAGATTCAATTCGAGTGCTTAGAGAAATGTCTCCGTTGCGAAAGACGAGAGTGGCCCCACATTGTTCCAGAAAATAGAGTCAGAGAATTACGTCATGCGTTGATCGAGCAAGCACTGCGAATTCAGTTCGGAATGTGTGACCAGCGATAACAAAATTCACGGAACAGACTCCAAGTGGATTAGGCGGTTCGCCACTAACACCACACAATGTCGCCACACTATCCCAACCAAACATAATTTTACGACCAAGGCAGTTCTTCAAAGCGAGGCTTATAATAGAAATGATTGCACCTGTGTCCAACAACGCCATACCACGTACACCGTCCACAAACACTCCAATCCGGTTCTTTAGCATCGAAACGGGCAGAGGCATGGGTAAGCTAAATTTATTTGCGACCTCACCTCCATTGGCCACACTCACTTGTTTCTCGGAGGTGGCGACCGGCGTCGGGGAGAAGTGGAGTGTCGTAGGCGCCGAGATGGTGGCGTCAGGCTGCGGTCAGAGGCCGAATATTCGCTTCGGTTTAGCGCCATTCTGAGTTCTTGTCGTCTAGCTGCTGTTCTGTACTCATTCCGGCCTGGTGTTCTATAGGAATCATCACTGTCAGCAGGAAAGCTTGTACGGGAGTTAACCCACTGTCGGCGATACTGCTGGTACGGATGGCAATTGCTGCAAAAACGCGAAATATGGCCGATCTTTCCACAGGCATAACACACTGGCGGCTCACGTTCATTCGATCAACACGGCTCATCGTCGCTTGGATTAAATGCTTCATGTTCTCGATGTAGTCTACGAGGAGGCCGAGAGTACTCGCTGTTGTAGGCGTTGATGGTGAGAGGCTGGATGTTTGGGCGATGAGCAGCAGAGCATCGGATGTCCGAAGGAGATGTCTCTAAACTGTGCATACACAAATGGATTGCGCTACCGTTTAGGATGAAATGAACAGCCCGTATTGTGACAACTGTGGCTCGATTGAAACTGTGGAACATATCTTACTTGAGTGCACTGCGTACGCTGACGAACCTGCGAACTATGAACACAGCATGGAGAAGCTCTCCCCACTGCCTTTAACAATGAAGAGTGTTTTAGGTCCTGCCCTAGGCAACAGAGACTCATGATGAACGTTTTATTTACATATTTGAACGACATTGGACTCCTTGACAAACTCTAAATTAACCTCACATGTTTCTCTCAGGCATTTTGCAAGCTGTGAACTCTATAAGCACATTTGTCGGATCATGCATTTCATTATTTGATTTTATATCATTACTCCACGAAGCACCTTAACACGTATTTAATTGCAGTGTTTTATCTCTCCCTTCAATTCAATTATTTCCCTCACCATTCTTTTTTCAATCTTTCCCTCCCGAATTCCCCTAACCACACAGAGTAGCATGCCAGCGAAATCTAAACTCCGGCAGAATTCTCTGTTTTTTCATTAAAGAGTGTCTCTCTCTCTCTTTCTCTCAGCGACGGTACGCGCTCCGTGTTCCAAGAGACAGTACCTGTATATGCCCTAGTACCGTTTTGGATGCTGTTCCGATGCAAGTCCTTGTGGATTCCTACGGATCGTCCGCATCATCAACATGGACATCGTGTCACCGCCCTACTTAAATGCCTTCCACCGTCCTCACGACTTCAGTGGGCATGGGGGCTTTGCCACGATGGTTACTACAAACCCGTTTCATCTCTACCTTTTGCAGCTATCAACCCTACTCAACGCATGCGCTGTTATGACGCCTTGTCGGTGCTTCAGCGACGACACGTGCTCCGTGTTCCAAGAGACCGTACCTGATATCTGCCCCAGTACCGTTTTGGATAGTGTTCCGATGCAAGTCCTTGTGGCTCCCTACGGATCGTCCGCTTCATCAACATGGACATCAGCGTCACCGCCCTACTTAAATGCCTTACACTGTCCTCACGACTTCAGTGGGCATGGGGGCTCTGCCACGAGGGTTACTACAAACCCGTTTCATCTCTACCTTTTGCAGCTATCAACCCTACTGAACGCATGCGCTGTTATGACGCCTTGTCGGTGCTTCAGCGACGTTAAGTGCTCCGTGTTCCAAGAGACCGTACCTGATATGTGCCCCAGTACCGTTTTGGATAGTGCTCCGATGCAAGTCCTTGTGGCTCCCTACGGATCGTCCGCTTCATCAACATGGACATCAGCGTCACCGCCCTACTTAAATGCCTTACACTGTCCTCAAGACTTCAGTGGGCATGGGGGCTTTGCCACGATGGTTACTACAAACCCGTATCATCTCTACCTTTTGCAGCTATCAACCCTACTCAACGCATGCGCTCTTATGACGCCTTGTCGGTGCTTCAGCGACGACACGTGCTCCGTGTTCCAAGAGACCGTACCTGATATCTGCCCCAGTACCGTTTTGGATAGTGTTCCGATGCAAGTCCTTGTGGCTCCCTACGGATCGTCCGCTTCATCAACATGGACATGAGCGTCACCGCCCTACTTAAATGCCTTACACTGTCCTCACGACTTCAGTGGGCATGGGGGCTCTGCCACGAGGGTTACTACAAACCCGTTTCATATCTACCTTTTGCAGCTATCAACCCTAATATGCACTGTTACGACGCCTTATCGGTGCTTCAGCGACGTTAAGTGCTCCGTGTTCCAAGAGACCGTACCTGATATGTGCCCCAGTACCGTTTTGGATGCTGTTCCGATGCAAGTCCTTGCGGCTCCCTACGGATCGTCAGCTTCATCTCTACCTTTTGCAGGTTGGTTATGTGTCTTCGAAACGTTCGAACGATATTTTCCTTATTGAGCTCCCATGCCCACAACTGATTTTTGACTATGATTAAGAGTGTTTTTCTGTGCTAACGCTATTGTTATCAGGAGATGTAGAATTGAATCCGGGTCCTAATCATAGCAAAAACATACGAGCTAACACGCAGAATGATGCCCCGGCGGTGTCTGAGAATAATGACATTCTTTCACTGCTTCGGGAGCTCAAAGAACAAATATCTAATATTGAAGAAAGCCAAGCCCGTATCCTCGACTCAATTAGAACCCTTGCAGACAATCAGAATGAATTAAAAAATAAAATAACAGGTATTCATAGCAGATTAGATTGTGTGGAAAGCAAGCTGGACACAATAGAATACTGTCGGAATGACGTAGCCTCAGTAAAGGAATCCACCAGTAGGCTAATCAAGGAGAACGAGACACTCAGGCCAGGTTTGATGATCCAGAAGATAGGTCCCGCAGGGATAATCTAGTATTTTACAATATTGCAGATGAACCAAGTGAGATCTGGTCTGAATGAGAAGAGAAGGTAAAAATTACATAATAAATAAAATGTCAATAAGTGTACAAGAGGCAGATCTTGTTCGGGCGCACAGGATTGCCGCAATATTTTCCGAAAACCCGAGCCCTATAATAGTCAAATTTGCCAGTTATAAAGCGAAACATAAAGTATTCAGTGCCAGAACCAACCAGCTTGAAGGCATCAAGCATCGCGGTATCTGAAGATTTCTGCCCAGCTACCAGGCATGCGCGAAAAAAGTTGATCGATTTCGCCGAAGAAACAGCACCCAATGAAAAGTTTAGTCTGCGCTATAGTAATCTGGTTCTAAAAAAATAAACGTTTCTTGTACTGCCCAAACACTGATAATGTCCAGGAGATTGAAGGTGCACGTAATGCTACGAACAAAGTAGTCATGCTCCTCAAGCTCATCTCCATAGCTAACCGGCCTTCTGCGTAGATGCACGTAAACGCCCCAAAGTATCTCGGTCTTATTTACTAATATACGCAGTGTCATTCGTAACCGTGATTCCTTATCCCGTGCAGCTGACACTACTTCATATGACATAATTCTGTTGACAAAAACTTGGCAGTGAACTTTTTTCGTCCCACGAAAACTACAGTTTTTCGATGTGATCGCTCTTCAGGCCGTGGTGGCGGCGTTTTAGTAGCAGTGTCTGAACGCAATGAATCCTTCCATGTCAAACTTGCCACTTCATTAGAATTTATTTGCGTGCAGGTAACAATTAACCTTCAAAAACTTTTATTTTGCGCCTGCTATCGCGCACCATCTGCACCCATTGGATTCTGTCGTGATCTTCATGATGCCTTCAATGTAATATATGCTAGTTTTCCCAACATTCCAGTTTTTGTTATTTGGTGATTTCAATTTTCTTAACATCGATTGGTCTTGCACTAGTATTGCGAATAACGGGACATCAGAGTCATCAAATTTTGCAGAGCTTTGTGCTAATTTTTCATTATTTCAGGTGATTACTGAACCAACGAAAGTTACATCATCTACTTCCAACTTGTTGGATTTGTTATTAACCACCGATCCAGATTTTGTTTCGGGTGTTATATGCCTAGAATAAGTGGCCATTTATTGTTACACATTACATCAAACTTACCAGTGCCTACATCGCATAACAAAACTAAAACTGTCTGCATTTACTCTAGGGCAAATTTCACTACGTTCAATCAGGCTCTAGAAGTTCTTCTGGACCCCTTCATGCATAGATTTGAAAAGCGATCGGTAAATGAGAATTGGGTGCTGTTTAAAAGCAAACTTCATGAGTTAATTGATTTGTACATTCCTCGTAAAACCATTTTGACCAGCCGACACGCACTGTGGTACAACCAGACACTAAAACGCCTCGCCAACAAAACGAGAAGGCTATTTTCTAAAATAAAACACTCAAAACCACATGAGCTGTGCTCAACGCTAAACGTAACTGTTAGAGCTTATAAAAATGACTTGAAAGAAGCGAAACAATTTTTTTTATTAATTTCAACTGCCATCGCTTATGTTAAATGATTCGAAAAGCTTTTGGACCATTATACACGAGCCAGGCCAGTCAGCAATATCGCTTGTTGATTCTGAGTCTAACCCCATTCCTGTGATCAATTGTGCTAAAGTTCTGAATCAGACCTTTGCTGAAGCATTTTCAAGCGACCATAGTTCCCCTCTTCCTGTTTGCGAAAGTTCTTCTGAATTTCCAATGAATCCCATTAGATTTGACTATGTTGGGTTATTTAGTATAAGTGAGCATTTGAAACTGTCTTCTTCTTGTGGACCCGATTACATCAATACCAAAGTACTAAAAAACACTCTAACTTATTCTGCGATTATATTGTCTAGGATATTCGAACAGTCATTAAAACATGGGATTTTGCCTGACGACTGGAAAATAGGAAGCGTAGTTCCACTCCATAAATCAGGTGACAAGCATGCGGCTAACACCTATCGACCAATATATCTAACTTATGTATCTTGCAAAATCATGGAGCACGTCATTTTTTCGCACCTAGCCACCTCTTTAGAATCTTCATTTTTTTCGCCTCTTCAACATGGTTTTAGAAAACATTTTTTATGTGAAACACAGTTAGTGGCATTCGTAAATGATATACATTCTTCACTTGACAGTGGATATAAAATTGACTGCATATATTTAGATTTTTGACGTACTTTCGATAAAGTGTTCCACAGGCTTCTTCTTTATAAATTGAGCATGCCTAATATTGACAACTTACAAAAATGGATTGAATGCTTTTTAACTAATCGCTCGCAGTTTTTTGGCGCTAATGGCTACCTCTCCTCATCAGCCCTTGTGACTTCCGGTGTCCCGCAATGATCTGTGCTTGGCCCTCTTTTATTTCTGATTTACATAAACGACCTACCTAACAACAATAAATCAACAGTCATACTTTTTGCCGATGATTGTGTCATATATCGCTCAGTAAAAGCTACTAATGATCTAAGTGTGCTTCAAGCTGACCTGGATGCTGTCTCTGACTGGTGCTTTGCATGGAATATCACACTTAACACGACTAAATGCGAAGTAATGAGCTTTTCTCGTCGCGGCATTTATTGTCCTATTTCATATAACCTTAAAGGAGCATCATTACCATCAGTAAAATCTTATAAATATCTTGGCGTTATTGTCGCATCAAACCTAACTTATAATGGAAATAATGAGCACATTATTTCCATTATCACAAATGCTAACCGCATGCTAGGCTATATTAAACATAATTTTTCTATGGCACCATCATCTGTGAACCTACTTCTTTATAAATCACTCGTCCGTTCAAAACTGGAGTATGCTGGCTCAGTTTGGGACCCCCCCACAGATTTATTAACTAATGCTTAGAGTCTCTTCAAAATCGCGCTGCACGATTCATTCTCGGTGACTATGGGCGTTTATCAAGTGTAACACTCATGAAGCACGCATTGTCATTAGAACCTTTGTCGCGACGCAGAAAAATCCCCCGCTTGTGCCTTTTCTTTAAAATGCATCCCAATATTTTAACGCTGAAAAATTCACCTGTAACATCATCGGCATACGTCTCATCACGCATCGATACTCTTGTAAAGTAGGAATACCTCATTTTCGAACTGCATCTTATCAATATTCATTTTTACCCAAAACAGCAACGGAGTGCAACTGCCTGCCTGAAACGCTGGTGCTTGCTGACAATGTCGATGAATTTAAAACAAAGCTGTGAAAAATACTGTGCAGCAACGATTGATAGTAATATTTATTTTAGCTCCATAGCTTTATAGGTTAAGTTGTGCACTTTGGCCTTCCAGCGATCATGTTGCACGTTGTACGCGACTTCTTATCTGCTTCCCATTTTTTTTATCGAGTGTTGCTGTTTGTATGCGATATCGTGAGCGTCATTGTTTTTTTTTCCACCTTATCCTCTATTTATGCATTCAATAATTTGCAACCTGTATAATTTGTTTTGTTTGCGGTTATTTTATTCTGTGAATTCTGCATTGCAATCATCATTTGCCTTCATAACCTGCAACGCCATGTATACCCATGTTCTTTCCTCCCCTCCTTTTTTTTTTGCCAAGTCCGACTCCCCTCTATAATGCCCACCGGGCTAAGAGGGTAACTGAAATAAATACATAAATGAATGAAAATAAATAAATATAATAATAATAATAATATTGTTACTATTATTAATATTATTATTATTAATTGGTTGAAGGAAAAAAGGAGCCTAATATGTCACTTCAGTTCTGTGGACACCCAAAGTGCGCCGTACATGAAGGCAAGAAGGTGGGATTCACACTTGGAAGAGAGAAATAGTTGTAGTACTGGAGGTTTTCGTAGTAATTTTGACCACCTGGGGAACTAAGGGCACTGAAAACGCGTAGCGTGAGGAGGAGTTGGCCTACCGCTATTTTATGGTGCTGCACCTCGGGTGTCGTCGTCCTCATTGCCTTCACTTTATATTGCCCGAATATCCGTGCGAAGCCAAGGTCACCACCGTTCTTATTTTTTAAGTTTCGCTGTTTCTTGAACCTATGCGAGACTGCAATACCCTTCGAAATTCTGACGATGGATTACGTTTTTGGAGTGCCGCTCTAACAGCGGCAAACCTTCGTTCAGCATGAAATGAATCCTTTGCTCTAGGAAACACCAACATAGCCCATGAAGGCTACTATGCAGTGCTTGCATGCCGCAGATACGGATAATCGGAAGGCTCTAGCAACAGTATCTGCCTGATGGTCGTAAGGTACTTGTGATTTGCATGAAACTGAAAATTGTCTACATGCACTGCGAACCTACACGTGAACTAGAGACGGTATAGTGTCACTTTTTTTCAGGCCACTTATTCGTGCCCTGCCTCCATGACATGCTTAAGAACGACAAAGAGGGTTTATATCGGTTATCAGGTTTGAACTTACAGTACCATAAATAGTGACGTATGAAGGTGAAAAAGGAAGTGTGATCTCATGGCAATTTTGTTTTCAAAGTTTGAATGTTTTTCATTAGTGTTAGAGGTTTGAAGCACTGAATATGTAGGGTATGCGTTGAATTACGCGTTCACTGTCCCAGTGTTCATTTCCGTTTAATATATACAATCGTCACTTTGAATACTACTCTTTTGAGCAACAGGAGAGAGAAGAAAATGAAGACAGCAGTGAAGCGCGTGCTAGAGTGTTGAAGCTGACACAGCGAGCGTGGCATTATTCTTTGTTGCAGGTACCCGGTTACTTATCCTCCTAAGTGAATTTCTTTGCGCCGCATTCTCAAGGTTGTTAGAACAAAGATCCTTACCAAGGGCATTTGAGGTGGCTCTTGCTGACCCAGGTGCGTTATCGACACTCGTCCCAAGATAGCTACTACAATCATCTGCCAAAAGGTGAGACATCCCACATTTCTGCCGCTGGCCTCTCTTTTCAATCGTTACCCATGAGAGTAAGACTGCAACTTCAGACACGTATTTTGGGGAAATATTAGGGCGCAATGTGCAGCAAGAATAACCAGTTAAGCTCGAAATATGTGCCCACCATCTGAAAGCTGGGACTACTGTCCTTTTAAAAGTCAAGCCTGTTCAGGCTGAGCCACATGGCAGCGTTTCTTCGGCGTCGCGTCAGCGTCGTGTCTTCGGGCGTCAACGCTCGGAGCGCGCCGGCAAGGGCCACCAAACACATGACGGCACACGCAGTGGCGTCTGCCAGCCACGGCATGGACAGATTCTGGAAGGTCGAACAATTATCTCCCGTCGTTAGCTTAACTCATCCTGTTCAGCGGTGACGGCAACCTACTGGGGACAAAGAGGGGAGACAAGGAGAACAAAGGAAAGAGATGAGACAAGGAAAACAAAGGCCCGGGCACGAGCGTGGACAGCTGGCGCGCTCTTGTATTCGGGGAAACGCTTTTAGTCTGTGGTGCCAAGTACAAAGCTGCCTATGCCAGGCTTGCTATTGGGCCGCGACTGCTAAGCATTTCTGGCACCGATTCTGACATCTCTGTTCGCATGCGTTTTTCAGCGTCACCTCGCATCAAGCGCCTAAATTTCGCCTCCGGCGTCGCCGATAGCCGCGACGCTGACACGGCGCGGAAGAAACACTCGCATGTGGTTTCTCGCTTGGGGCATAAGAGCCCCCATGTGGGTGTCCCAAGTGCGCTCTGAACATGTTTGTGTGGTGCAGTTATTGCGACCTGAGCTCTGGTGCAGTCTGTACTGATTTAGCTTACCTTCCTCTAAAGATATTTTCGCTGCATCGTATTTGCAGGGCTCCTAGGCTGTCATCTAAAGTATGGATGTCACTGAAGACTCGAATACTGAGTCACCGGCGGAAGGCGCTCTCTCTGCATGCGAAGACCGTACTGGATTTGGTGAACTCTCGACATCGCTCGACAATGCGGCCTCCTTTACCATCGGTGACTCTGAAACGGTCAGCGCCCCCACTGGCAAAGTCGTGGGTACGGCGGAGCTACGTCACACTTTGGCGACGCCGGATTTTGGCAAAACCACTACCTGTTATGCACCACCCGACAGAACTGACACAAGCCCTAAAGTAGCCGTAGACGAAAAGGAGGGCAGCCCAGGCACCGTAGTGGGTACTGATTCATGCACGCAAGCAGCAGCACAGGAATGCTCGCGTAGTGAATCAAATGTCACTGAAGAAGTAAACCCTGACAAGGTGTGCACAGAAAACATGATGCGCGAAGTGGAAACTCTGCAGCTTCGTCGTGAGCGACGTAGGGCTTCCAGGCAGACGAAGCGCCTAGACAAGGACATCGCTTCGATTCAGGATTGCTTTGTAGGAGAGCTGAAGCTCCTCGAGGAAGAGGCAGAAACATTGAAAGAAAAAAACCGATTGCTGTCAATTGAAGAAGAAGAGAATATTGAACTCGTGCTGAGCGAGCTGTCAAGACGCGGTGGCCCCGCTCTGTCGAATGCCGTGCGAGAAAACATGAATTTGTATTTTGAGGTCGACCGACTGAGTGATGAACTGGAATTGAAGAAAGAGGAGGCTGAAGCTTTCTACTCGCAGTTCATCGGCTTCATCAATACTTCGGAGCAAGAATACCGGGATGCCTTGGATGAAATCATGGCTTTAGAAAATATTCGAAAGTGCGCCATAAAGGCCCTCGAAGCAGAGATGGCCACTGTGTCTGAGTGCCCCGAACTCATGATGCTATTCCACAGGCTCAATGCAGTTAATCCATTTCCTGACCGTTCTTGCTGATTCAGTGCCACAAAATAAAGAGCCGTTCAGTGACGCGGGTTGACATGGCTCCTGCAGAAAACTCATTTGGAAATGCTCGTTTTATGCCACTGTTGCATTCTTTTCTGCTAACCTCATAGTCCTTGCTCATTTCTGTGTTTTCAATACCTCACACACCAATACTTCAAGCATTTGCAGTGGGTAGTTCAAGTTTTAGGTGAATAAAGGTATTTTTTTTTTTGCAACAACCTTTATCCTCAGCCGTGCAGTTTCAAAAATATTTTTTCATGCAATCGCCTGAATGATGAGCACAGAATGTATGCAGGCACAATGTCGTTTCGCCTTCTAGTGATATGTTGCAATATCAAGGAAGCCAATGCAAATGAGTGCATTTTTACGTCGCATACTTCTGTATTCGTTCTTGATGGAGCAAATGTACTTATCGCCAACTTTGTAGTTATCGTGCTTTCCCACAATGCCACAAGCGATCCCAATTGGGCTGTATGGGTGCTGCAACCTGCCACCAGATGACATTGTGCTCGTGCGTTCATTAGGGTGCCTCGATGTTAGCGCCGCCGTTCAGGGTGGTGCCATGCTTTGACCCGCCCCACGCCGCCTCTTTCGCGCTGCGACGCCATGTTGAATCACGGCGGGCGCTCGGAGCGGTCGCAGTTGCGTGGTGCAAGCAGACAAGCTTGCGTTGTTCGAGGCTGTGGATGATTCGCTGGTGGTTGCACTCGTTTGAGAGTGTTAGACCGCGTGAATTAACAGCTGGCCAGGTCCACCGAGCGAGCCTTACGGGTGTTTTCATGTGCTGTTGTGCGCTGGGTGAACCCGTAAAGGGCTAGGTTGTTTCATTTCATCTGCGACTCAAAGGGAAGATACAAGTGGGATCGACATAAAGCGCTTATATAATGGCGAGGTAAGTTGCAGGAACGTTTTGACCTATATTTTGTTCGGAACAATGTTTTTCTGCGCGCGTAGTGTCCTAGCTGATGTAGAGTCTAGTGAAGATGCTTTTTGGTAGCGCTGTCTCGCATATCTCCAGCGAAGGATCCTAGTATATATTGAGCCGTCGTTATCGCAAGCGATGTAGTCAATGTTTTGTTTGCGAGTACATGGTCGCAACCGGATAAATGCGACGTTAAATCCTGACCATGCTTCCTATTATGTTGCGGAACTAAATGCCTAAGTATGATGTGCCACATGTAAACACGCATTACGTTACTCAGATTTCTGCTGGGGTTTCTGGATCGGTATAATTGTCGTAGTCAGCGCATTGCTTATAAACATGCAAGGCTCGGTAATGTGCAGCAACATTTTTATGAAAACGTTCTTTTCAGCACTGTGGATAATTTTCTTCCAAGTATTTCTTTGTATCACTATAAATTACCTTCAGTAACCACTTTTTAGCGTTTTGTCTTTCCTTAGCACCCCTCTGATGAGGACGAGCTCGAGAGAAATCGACGGGATGGACGCCGCCTGTTCAACTTCAGAGCTTTGACAGTACTCTTTGACTTTAGATGTATTGCTTGTGCTGGAGTGTATTATTTTATTTATTTATTTGTTTATTTGAAATACCCTAAAGGCCCAATAGGGCATTACATAAGGGGGGATGTGGAAGCAAATCAGCGTAGAACAAAAACAGGATAACAGATGATGTTATGGTGGTATTTGAGGGAAGTATATAACTAGTCATAGTAATCTTTATACAAAACTAGGAATAAATAGTCGGACAAGCAATATTTCAACATAATAAGAGAACTGTAAAAGATAAAAATGTGCAGCGATTTCAGCAAAAGGGAAAAACATGCACATCGCGCATGACAGATACTACAAAGCTGACCATGAATACAGAAACTAAAACCAGAAAAAAAGATAATAAATGAAACATTTGATATCTCACCGACTCAGAAACACAGATTACACCGAAAGAATCAAGGAAAGGAAGCTCTATACAGGGAACGACAAAACCGGGCAAATCGACTACAATGCGTCTGAAGAAGCTAGAAATGCTGCTTGAAACTGAAAAATCAGTCAAAACAGCGATATTTGACGCCAACTGATTCCATTCATTTATTGCTAAAGAGAGTGGTGAATATTGGTATTTTGTTTGTTCGTGCGAAAAGTGTGAGGATTTTGTTCGCATGGTCAAGCCGGGTTGAGACGTGAGGAGCAGGAAGAAGATTGGAGCGAGGAAATTTCTAATTGCTATAGTATAATGTGTGAAGAAATGATAATCGCGCAAACTTGCTTCTGAAAGCGAGTGATGGTAGGTTTAAAACTTCTTTAATTGATGATACGCTCTGAAATTTTGAGTAGGATGATGTAATGAATCTTGCTGCTTTATTCTGGACGGATTCAAGAAGATTCGAAAGGGAGTCCTGGTGAGGATGCCATATGACAGAATCATATTCTAAGGTTGACCTTATCAGTGTAGTGTAAGCTTGATGTCTTGTGTTAGAATTTGCGAGGTGTAAACGGCGCCTTAGCATGCCAACTTTTCTAAAAGCTTTGCTGATGATGAGGTCTATATGAGCATTCCAAGAGAGATTAAAATGCAAATGAACACCCTGATATTTTATAGAAGAAACAGATTCAACAGCTTTACCGTTGATTGTGTACACGCTAAGTAACGATCCTGGAACAGACGAAAATCTTATATGTTTAGTTTTTTCTTCATTAATTTCCATTTGTCAAGTACGACACCATTGTTAGCCTGTTTAGATCGGACTGGAGCGTATGTGCATCTTCCGCGTTAGATATTGTTTTATAGATTACGCAGTCGTCTGCAAAAAGGTGAATTGATGAGTTGATGTTACTTGCTATGTCATTTATATAAATTAAAAAGAGCAAAGGCCCGAGAACTATCCCTTGTGGGACACCTGATTTTACACGTGCAGGGTTAGAGATGCAACCATTTATTTTAACTGATTGGAAACGATTAGTCAAGAATTCAACGATCCATCTGGCCGTGTTATCATCAAGCTTCAGATTTTTAGTTTTTGACAGTAAAAGTTTGTGAGGAACACGATCAAAGGCTTTTGAAAAATCGACAAAAATTGCGTCTGTGTCAAGGGACATATGTAGCGCATGATGTAGGTCAGTAACTAATTCAAATAACTGCGTTTGACATGATCTTTTGTACCGGAAACCATGCTGGTTTTCTAGACGCAGACTATTTAAGTTTAAATGGTTCATAATGTGAGAAAACAAGATGTGTTCTAATAGTTTGGAGCATATTGATGTCATGGAAATGGGTCTGTAGTTAGTAGGATCAGAACGAGCTCCCGCCTTATGTATAGGAATGATGTGAGCAATCTTACAGTCATCCGGGCCGCATCCTGAGTCAAGTGACGGCTGAAATGGCAGCGACAAAAGAAATGATAATTTATGGCACGTTAGTATAAGAAGTTTGGAGGTGATGGCATCGGGGCCAGGACTGGTGGAAAGCGGAAGTCTGTCAATCGCCTTCGCTACGCGGTTTGCAGATATTACAATTTTGGGGGACTTCAACTGTGTACACGAAGGAGTGAGTAAATGGAAGCTGGTAAGTGGCATCTCGTCTGTGAATACTTGACGAAAGAGTTCAGCAAACGTTTCAACGATAAATGGAGAGGAATAGGCATGACTATTCTCGTCCGTTAGGATAGGCGCAGTCTGGTCAGATTTGGGAATAACTGAGCGCCATAATTTTTTAGGGTTGGTTTTAAGCATATTGGGGACAGTCCGGCTAAAATAGTTTTTCTTAGCCTCCAGGATCGCAGCTTTAGTTAGATTCGAAAGGTTATTGTAGCTATCCCAGTCAAGCGGTTAATTGGTTCGACTAGCTTTCTTATAAGCCTTTTTTTTTTTTTGTTCAGGCTTCTCTTCACATGGGCTGTGAACCAGGGGTCATTCGCTCCTGCTCTGATTGTGAATTGTGGAATACAATAAATTCAATTATATATGATTAATATATAATTCAGAAAATATACGATTAATTTTCTGCATATCGGCATGAGCGTAGTCACGCAATCTTTTCTTTTATTTTGTTAGTCCGAGGCATCATTAGGGAGCAGTGAGCCAGCCTATGGTCGCTAATCTCCAGGACACGCGTTGTAGCTTGTTCGGGACGATTAGTTAAGAGTAAGTCTAAAATATGACTGCCGCGCGTGGGTTGCTGTACCATGCAGCTGTGAAAGGTGATGCAGCTTAAGCAAGTGGAAAAAGCGAACGCATTCAGAGCGATTATTCTGAGAACAGATAGCAGACAACCAATCGATATAGGGATAATTGAAATCGCCACCTAAGACAATAACACACTTTGGAAACTTTGTTGTAATGTGTTCGAGAGCGTCGTTCAGGAGTTCAGAAAAATCAGATCTGCTATCAGGGGGACGATAGCAAGCCCCAAAAATGCATTTGATGTGCTGAAAGCAAGCAGATACCCCAATCAACTCGAGAGGTGTGTCAATCTGCACAAGAGAAGGTTGGTAATGATCTGTAACTGCGATCGTAACTCCGCCACCTCGGTGGTTATCTCTGTCTTTGCGGAAGAGCACCAAAGAACTCGGAAGCGCAAGCTCGCTGTTGGAAACTTCGTCAGATAACCACGTTTCTGTGCCGATAATTATGTCAGCGGAGCATGTGTGCAAAAAGGATTTTAAAAGATCAGCCTTTGGAAGAATGCTGCGGAAGTTAGCTAGAAGAATCGAAATTGCTGATACATGAGTGGCTTGAGGTCGACGCGAAGAAGGCAGTCAGTGCTCGGAGGAAGTCGTACGTGTGATCAGCTCTACTCTGCCTGTGGATGAATTGTACTCGTAGATACAGTCGCGTAGGTGAAGCTCGTTGAATCGAACACTGAAGCGCTCCTTCTCGTAACGGTTCGCTTTAGCGTAGTCACGCAGCGTCTTTCGGGCATATTGTACCCTGAGGGAGAAATCCTCCTCCAGCCAAACCTTAGGAGTATCGAGGTCTTTAAGTTTGTAAGCGTAGTGCCTCAGCCTTTGATTTAAAGTTTAGAAATTTGACAATCAAGGGGCAGTGAACGTTGTCTAGACGCTGCCCTACTCGATGGGCGCGCTCAATGCCGCCACAAGTTTATCAGATCAATGACGCTACCGAGACGGCAATGAAGTATCGCGCCGCGGCGAGTCCAGCAGCATGCTTTTAAGCGCTTCTTGGCGTTCGTCGCTTTCTGTTTCTCTGCACGTTTCACTATATTTTTCTCGAATGCACTTGCCCGTCTCGCACATTATAGCGCTTATTATAGTGCTCGAATAGAACTTTCAATGCACCACATGAGGTATGAGTGAATTCTTAATACCGAACAGTACCAGAACTGTTCATTTGTGTTTCTGAAAATATCCGCATTTCTTTATTGCGCTTACTCGTGAGCTTACAGAGGTGATTATTACCTGCTTGGCAGATGTGTATTAGCTCTAATATTTTGGTAGCAGCAAAGGCCGGAATGTAATTTTTTATATTTAAACTAACACGGTAGCCGTGATTGCGCATTTACTATTACTGATTCACGCTTGGTCAGGTGATATATTCGAGATGTGTGAAATCTCTATTCACATCGCACTTCAGGTGTTATGTTGTGTGGCGTGCATTTCTCTGAATTGTTTCTATTGCTTTTTGCAGCGAGCTGCAATTCTGTCACCAGGAACATATCCAGCCTCGGAAGAAAGTACCGGAGTAACGGCTGCTTTGTGAGCACAGCCAGAAACCTCGTCAAAGGATAGTGGGCGAAATAGTGAGTGATGTAAGCACCCATGTGTCCCAATAAATATCTGTAATGACCAAAGGTTCCCTCAAGATTAAAAGTGTTAGACACTTTGGCTGCCTATGGAGCAGTTACAGCAAAGCATTTGCTTTGGGACTTATAGCCCGAAAGGCCATATATTTTAGAGGGATACTCATGTTCACATCTGCTAGGTGAGTGCAGCTCTGGTTGTGGCGTGTTCCCTTGAAAATAGGTTTTTTTCCTCAAATATTTGAACTACTAAAGAGGAATCAGCTTCGTTTTTGGCGCCTGATCTAGCATGCACCATAATGTTTAATGAGATGCACATCTCGAAAGTTGTGCTACAACACATCATTCTATGGGCTTGAAGGCCTTGGTTAATACAAATGCAGGCAAGGTGGGACGCTTAAAAAATTGCAGTGGTTTAGCTACGGTTAAACCTAGTCTGTACGCAATAGCTTTATTCGCGTCCCTCTCCTCGGACTCCATGCTGCAGCATGGACACAGATACTGTCACAAACGAGGTTCCCTACCACTGGAGGGGTGATGAACTGTTTCACTGCGCCCAAAAACAGGGGACCAGCCAAAGGTCCGATTGCACTGGCTTAGAGGAGGTCAGCGGGGATCACTTGGGATGCCGCGGCCTCCACCGCGCGCTGGATAAAGCCCGGCTCACACTAGCGGGAAACTTCCCGCAGCGGCGCAACGTTCATGGCGCCGCTGCGTCGCAGCTACTCGGAAGGACGCTCACACCACGCCCGTTTTCCCGCTGCGTTTGTCGTGGAATGTAGAGGAGGCGAAGGCGAGCGGAGCGAGAAAGAGTAGTCACGTGACAAGAGAGAAGGGAAAGCACGCGCTTTTCTCGTGCACAAGTGAGCGGGCCCCCCCCCCACCCCTCCCCACATCCCACTTCCCCATCCCCCGGACACCAAGTGTGCCGCATTGACATTAGGCCGGCATAACCCGTGTCCGGTCCCCCCCCCCCGTGAATATCCCAAAGTTCCCAACCAACCAACTCGAGCGACACCAGCGATGCTCCCGTCGCCCGCGCAGCAGCCGCCGGGAGTCATTGAACTTGGACTGACGTCACGGTCTGCGCTCCGCTCCGATTGGCTACTCCGTTCTGCGGGACGGGAAAAATAGCTCCCGACCCCATCGCTCCGCGGAACGTCAAACAAGTCAGACTGCGGGAAAAAAAAACGGCTTCTGCGGGAAGCGGCGCGCTTCCCGCAGAACCAACATCAGAACGTCCAGCGTTCCGCGTTTTCCCGCTAGTGTGAACGTGCCTTAAGCCAGCGTTGGTCTGCTGGCTCGGAAGTACGCAGGAGAGACACCCACGCCTCTGGGGTGTTTGAGTTGTCTGTGTTGTAGTGTGTACAAGTCCACGCCATGTGTATGAGATTGGCCGGAGTTGAGCAGTGTTTACACATGGGGACTATCTGTTCCGGAAAGATCCTGCTATATAAGATGTGGTGTGGGAAGCTGCTAGTTTGTAGTTTGCGCCATTGGACGGTCTCGCGTCTTGTTAGATCGCGGTGTGCGGTAGGATATGTGCATCTTTGGAGTCGGTAGTGCTGGAGTATGTTCGTGCAAGTTGTGATTAGACAAGCGCGTGAGATATTAGTGTCAGCGGAAGCAGGGTGGCTGATGATACTCTCTGCTCGGCAGCTGAGATCTCGAGCGAGAGTGTGTGCCTGGGCGTTCCCGCTGAGCGACTCGTGGGCTGGAGCCCAAATATGTAAGCGAGATGTGGAAAAGGGTGCTGTAGAACGAAGAATGTGTAACGCCTGGCAAGAGATATGGCCAGCATCGTAGTTGCGAATAGCCTGTTGAATATCACTGATGACGACTTTGGTATTAGTGTCGACTAGCGCTAGCGCAATGGCAACCTCCTCAGCTGCGGTGACTGCTTCTGCATTGCGAATGCTGCAGGCTGTGTACCAGCTGCGATGAGGAGCGAGAGCTACCGCCACCATTGCTGGCCTCGATGGATGGTAAGAGGCATCCGTATATGTGACGTCCGGACGTCCGCTGAATCGTTTCTCGAATTGACGAGCCCGATCATCACATCTCCTGGCGTGGTGTTCCGGGTGCATCCGTTTGGGAATGGGAGGAAGGCGGAGATTTTGGCGATATTCCGGTGTTAATTTAGCGTAACTTGGAGCCGATCTCGGCGGGGAGATCCCAACTTGCTGCAGTACCGCTCGGCCAGCGTATGTGAGTGAGAGCAGCTCATACTGGGCGGTGAGGGTTGCTTCGATCAGTTCGATCACGGTATTGGAGATTCCGAGAGCCATGAGCATATCGGTAGCTGTGGACATGGGAAGACCTAGGGCCATCTTCAAAGCTCTTCGAAGTGATGCCTCTAGCCATTAGCCTCTAGTAAGACGTAAGGAAGGTCCAGAGTAGGTGATGTGGGAGCAGATGAAAGCTTGAAAGAGGCGCAGGAGGTTGGACTCTCGCATGCCATGATGCTTGTTGGAGATTCGCTTAAGGAGGCGTCCGATCTGTACCACCGACTGGTCGATGCATTGGAGCGTGATGTTGTTGCTGCCGTTAGCGTGCAGATGCAAGCCCAAGATCCTGAATTTATCTGTTCAAGAATCGGGTTTCCTTGCACCTGCAGGTTGATGTCAGGAAGTATCTTTGAAGGGCGTCGTCCCGGGGAAGGGATGATGATATACTTGGACTTTGTCGCTGAGCCGGTGAGGCCAACTGTACTTAGATAATCTCCGATCCGTTCGATGGCGGTCTTAAAGTCTCTTCAATCTGGCCGTCACTGCCGCGCGTGATTTAAAGTGTGAAGGTTGTCAGCATAAATGCTGTGATGCAGGTGGGGGATGTCGGCCAGTAGTTTCGGCAGGCCTATCAGTGCGACGTTAGAAAGCGTCGGCGAAAGTACGGCGCCTTGCTGTGTGCCACAGTTTCCCGGACAGATGTGCCGGCTTTAAGTTGCACTGTGCCGTCGGCGAGGAAGTTTCGGATGTACGCATACGTGCGATGTCCAACACCAAGAACCTGAAGTTGTTGAAGAATCGCTTCATGGAGGACGTTGTCGAATGGCTTGACAATATCGAGGCTGGCGATGACTTTCGTGTCTAGTGTACGTCTCATGACTACCTGATGATGGAGAAGAAGCATAATATCCGGGGCTGCTAAATGAGGGCGGACACCGAACATTGTGTCTAGTAGAAGATTGTTGTCTTCAAAGTATCGTGAGAGTCTGGTCTGAATAGCGTGTTTCATCAGCTTCCCAACGCAGGATGTGAGAGAGATGGGACGGAGGTTGGCCAAGGTTGGTGGTTTGCCCGGCTTGGGGATGAGGACTAGAATGGCGCATTTCTACTTCTGAGGTATGGTGCCGCTGGCCCAACATTCTAGAAAATAGTCGGTGAGAGCATGAATGGATGCGTCGTCTAGATTCCTAAGAATTTTATTTGAAATGCGGTCAGGGCCGGCCGCCCTAAATCGTCTTGAGGCGATTGAGTTCTGCTCGGACCTCCGCAAAAGTGATTGGAGCGTCTAGACAGAGATTGTCTGCGCCCTGATAGAAGGGAAGGTTGGTTGCTGGTTCGGGGCGGATGTAAGTATTTAAAAGTTCTTGTGTGAGCTCGTCAGACGTGCCAGGATACTGGTGAAAAATTCTCTCAAGCTGTTGGCGTGTTTGGAGCTTGCCTCCAGCTGGGTCGAGTAAATGTCGAAGGAGATTCTGCGTGTTACGAGCGTTTTGAGTCTTGTTCATCTAGCTCTGTCAAGTGAGTTCTATTGCATAGTTCTCGATATTCGTATGTGTGCGCGGCAGTCTACGTCGGATATCGCGGTCCCACTGGAGCAACCTTGCATTGCTGCCGTTAACTCGGCAGCAAAGTGACTTTATGCTCTTCGCTCGCTCCTTGACTTCATGCTAGTTGCCTGTCCTCTGCTTGCTTGTACTCGCGGTTGCCAGAGCTCGCCAGCAGATTTCAGCGCTATATTTTATTATCTGGGATACAATGGCCGTAGCAATGAACCAATATGCATTGGCGACTAAAGAACGACCTAATAAGCACACGCATAATTTTTCTAAATGTCGTCCATGATAATTTAAAATCGTTTTCATTCTTGGCACTATCCATACAATTCGTATAGCACCTAACGTTTTTCTTTATAGTTTAATATGCCACGTCGTTAGGGATGAGAGGAGGTTGGAGTGGAAGCGGAAAGAGAGAAATGGGTAGCGTTTGTGGCGTGCGTGGACAGTTCCGTAGTAATTTCGGCTACCCGGGGATCTTTAACCTGCATTGACATCGCACAACTCGCAGACGCCACTTCTTTTCGCCTCCATCAAAATGCAGCCGAAACGAAGTTTCACCCTAAACATAATGAGAAAGCATTACAATTATTTACGTACTGATCCTCAATCAATTTCACTTCATATCACAATAAAGCAGCAAAGGAGTACAATGCATGATGTTCTGATGCTTATAATGAGTTTTTGTTGCGGAAGCAACAGCCCTCGTTTGAACCAAGCTTTGCATGCGCGAGGAGCGAGTGACGTCACACAGAGCGCAGCTGGAGAGCCCCGTCGGAGCCGCCACCGACTCCTCCGCTGCGCCGGTGACTGAGAGGTGCCGCCGACACCGCGCCAGCTGCGTGTGCGCCAGGAGGGAGTGACGACACACGGTGCACCACTGGAGCGCCGCGGCCGCCGCCGACTCTTCCGCAGCGCGGTGACTCAGAGGTGCCGTCGCACCCGCTTTCCCCGCAGATATTGCTTCCGTAATTCTACTCAGCATGGCCATTGGTCAATCTACAGCCATTTTCTGTGCTTTTTAAGGAGGTGTACGTTTTTTGTCATCTTCGAAAGCGGGTGTCTTGGTAAAAATGAAAACACACAAAATATATAAAGCCATTCAGATGTAACATTATGAACGTTTTATGAACGTTATATCGCTCTAGGTGCCCTTGATTTAAGATATTTCAAATCTAATGCTGTTCGTTCGCAGTGGCTGTACAAACCTTGTTATCGGGAACGTTGACTAGTTTGCTTGGCGGTTATTCAAATGAAGGTAGCGCATTTTTGCGTTTTTCGTCCTCGCTTGCCTTTGTATAGAATCCTTGATGGCTTCCATGATGTTGTCAAGGTGTAGATGTAAGGTGTGATGGGCGATTCGGGAAATTCGAAGGTGCTGCTTATATTTGAAGCTGAATACGATCGTGATTGAGCTCTACAGGTCTTCCCCTTTCTTTATCATGGTGTGAGAGCTTCTTGGACTATTGTTCATTCAAAATGGAGCTTTATTACCTCCAAGGATGCTTAGTTATACCGTCCAGTTGTCTCAGAACCACCGTTCAACATTAAAATATCCATTTTGAGTTTGATATTATGGTACATAAGCAAAGGCTATCAAAAGAGGTTAAATGGTATTGCAGTGAAACTTCATTTGAATAAAAGCAAGAAATGAATCTAATAGAAACAAGCTTACGGAAGCTTGTTTCTATTAGATTCAACAAACATTTAGTGTTCATATAATTTCCGATTCATTTATTTGTTACTGCCATATTTGCATTCGAAGACTGCCGTAACTTTTCGCAGCACTTTTGAACTTCGTACTTCAGTGTTCTAAGCTCACTCACTGTGTGCAAGTTACCGTATACGTTTCCGACACACCGGCCTGCTGGGCAGCAAAGGCCATCATTTTTTTTCACGCAGATGAATGCTTCGCCAGACATAGTTAGCCAACAAGCATACGTATGCATTCTTTGATGTAAACATCCTAGAGTACAGTTGAAGTTTTTGCTGGATCGCTCGGTACAAGCTTGCTTGGACAGTCTGCTTAGTTTAAAGCTAAATAACAGCCACTATTCGCTAGCGCTAAAAAAACGCTGTACCTAACGTAAAAATATGTCACAAAACGTGCGGGCTGTGCTGATTGAAGTGGTCAGTATCACATAGAAGACACGGAATGACGCTGCAGAAAATGGGTGTAGACCTTATATGATCATTAGCTGAATTTTGTTAAATTGAAGGGTGTTTACACAGCGTTCGGTGGGGTGTCGTTAGGGAGATTTATTAAAGTTCGTATAACTGATTATTCTATCATATAACATTCATTCAAGAGGTATTCTACTGTAGTCAGCTAGCAATCTATACAGTTGGCGTACTATCACGTGTAACTGCTCTAATCCTAGATTTTCAGTGAACTACATATTCTTGGGATTACGATACACTTATAAATTTTGGGCAACCATCGTAATGTACGCGGCATCCAGAAACATGATATCGGATCATATTGCGGTGGTTTTAAATTAACTGCCTTTTTCATGACAACCGCATGATAAGCCAAGAGAAAACAGGTTGACGTCTTGAAGCTCAAGATTTGAGACGCCGGAAAAGAAAGATCCCAGCATGCTATAGCTGCTATAGGGAGAGAGAGATAAGACCAACCTGCGTCGCCTCCCATGTGGGATGCACCTAGCATTGCATCCCCATTCGCTTCGCAGAGCAGAAATCCTATCATTTGCTGTCGGGAAACTTGTGTGACGCAGGCCCTGTGGAGAGGAGGAGCGAGCAGGTCTTGTCAAGTCTAGGGGGTGTTGCTTTACAAACATCACAAATGAGAAGGTTATACCCGTGTTACACGGACGTTTTCAACGGCCGTTCAGTTGAGCGTCAGTTGAACGCCGTAACGGCCGTGGGAACGAAACGGTGGTGGCTGCGCTCACACGGTAGTTTCCATGTTCGGTCGGTTCACTTCAAGCTGGTTGAACAGCGCCGTCATCCTTGCGTATACGGGCGCATTGTGTTTCATTGCTCGCCGTTCGGCAGGGTGATATTGCCACAACTTTGTAAGTAAATGCGTCAGTGACCCTGTCCAGGCAAAGCGTTTTTGCGCCGGAGCGCTCGCCTGCAGCGGAGACACGTTACTGCTGGGGGCTGCCATCTTACCTATTTCACGACCAAATGGACGGAAACGGCGGCGGAACGGAGACCGGTGATCTCCATTGGGGTCCATCGCCGTTTCGCGTAACTCCGCCTAACGGCCGTTAAGGCCAACTGCCGTTTTCCTTAACGGCCGTTAACGTGCCCGTGTTACAGGGGTATTAGTAGTATTTCAATTTTTCCGCCTGTGTATTAGCTCAATGGCCTAACCCATCTACCGCAGTGGGGGAGAGTGGCACTGCGGTCGGTTTGCGATCAATTCATGCCGGACCGGTGATTGTTTGGGCCCACTTCGTAGCCCGGCGCTCCAGCACAACTTCCCAATTGCCTTTATCTAAGAACGTTGCCACTAACGACATCCTATTAAACTATACAAAATCACAACAGCTGAGCTGAAAACCCTTCTAACAAGTTTATAATTAACACATCCCACTACACACAACATTAGTCCTAGGAGGGGTCACTCATCGATAATTCCTGCGTTCTTGCTTTCCTGCACGAAGTAAATATTTGAAAAAAAAGCTCTAGAATTTTTATATCGCTTTCAGCAAGCAGAGGTCTCCCGTTTGCTCATGACGGCCTTAGTTGCCTGCATGTGCCGTAAAAAATAGGATGTGGTTTAGCTTCGGGTAAACCTAGTATGAAGCGTTAGATTCGACCTAGGCGGGCGACGCAACTCTGTATATACTCGAGATTCACTTCACCAGTTATGTCTCTCGCTACGCAGCTGCTCATGTGTTAAGCTACTTCCCACGTCTATGACCTTTGACCTTGACCTTTGGTGGGAACATAGCTACGCAAAGTGGTTGTGGCTTATGTTTCAAGTTAACCTCGAACCTTTTTGAAGCTCATGAGAACTACGGTGACGTTAGCTTTACCTCGCGTAGTGAAGCCATCGCTACAAAAACGCACCCCCGCACGCATGGGTGGGTAAGCTCGCCCGTTCAGATCCTTGCGGCTATGGGCCTGAAATGCTGTGTGAAATCGAAGAGAACCTAGGAAGGCGATGAATGTAAAAACAAAATCTACACTTGCCTCACCGTGATTACGCAATGGTTAAGATGACTGATTATATTGTGGGAACACTTGGATTCAAATCCGACCGCCGGCGGCTGCGTTCCGATGGAGCTTACACAAAGAGGCGTCTGTGAGCTATGCGATGGGGCGACACAAATTTCACAGCAGCCTGCACAGGGCCGGTCCCCCGCTGTTGTCACGTAACTCTACGTCACCGCCTGAGCGAGCTCGCGCGCGATCAGCGGTGGCGACTGCTCTTACGTTGCAACACAGCGTAGGAACAAGTTCGAGGTGAGATTAGTTTTGTAGCAGAGACTGTAACTACCCTTCCTATGCCGGATAATCCAAGCAACGATGGTTCCAATCTCATTTATTCTTACTATTTTCTTTTTGCGTGCACTCCTGACGGGGCACAAGGACGTCTTGACCAATTTGATACCACTGGTTCAACTTACTGATGTGAAACCGACCTTGCATGTAAGTACCTTGTAGAACGGGTTATGCGGCTGTTGCTTTATTATTTTGTGTAAATTTCTGGCTTCTTCATTAAAATATTTTTCAAATTGGTTTTAAGTCCAAGAAATCGTCAAGTCCAGCCATCGTAGAAATCGTATAGAAACGATCTTTTTATATACAACTGATTATTGCGGTTAGCCTGCCTCACGGGAAGAAACATTCAAACATTCATTACTAATTCAATTAATTCATTACTAATTCAATCCCATCTTGGTGTGCTCTGAGCGGCGGTGGCGTGGCGTTAAGCAGTTTACAAACTATTAGTGTTCTGTGGAGCATTGTGTTCAATTGTCATTCGGTTCCCGGGACTTTCCCAACATTAGAGAGAGTGAAGAATGTACTCGTTTTTTTACGTAGTTTTTTGACAATTGGATATCGATTTTTTTTTTTTTTTGCGGCTCGTTTTTTGGCTCCTCATATTGATTCGATGTATGCGAACGGACAGGTTCATGAGAATTGCGTGAAAGCTACTCGCACCAGTAACAAAAACCCGGCATTACACAAAACAAAAATGTTGTTCTGGGCCCTTCTTTTCCTTTATCGGTACTTCACATCGGTACTTAAACGCTCTGTGAAAAGCTGTAAGGATTCCGTTTTCGCTATATGTCACTCCTAAAAATTATTCGTAAGATAAAATTTTGTTCCTGGAACATGTATCGCTGTGGCCAACTGCATGTATACTATATGCATATTTATACTTAATTAAATTAAATTGGTTCACAGGAAGGGAAAGGCGCAGTAACTGTCACACTTGCTCTGTGGACACCCGAACCGCGCCGTAAGGGAAGGGAGGAAGGTGGGAATGAAAGTGGAAAGAGAAAGAGGAGCCGTAGTGGAGGGCTACGGAGTAATTTCGACCACCTATGTATCTTTAACGTGCGCTAATAAATGGGCCTGCATTGTATCTGACAAGCCAAGGCATTATATAAATATTCCTTGTTCAGGTACCCACAGAACAAGTGTGATAGTAAGTGCGCCTTTCATTTCCTGTGAACCAATTATTATTTCGATGGAGGTGAAACGGGCGCCCGTGTGGAGCGCGAGGTCAGCGTTCCGCAAGTTGTTGTTGTTGTTGTGGCTGTAGGAAGTAGGAAAAAAAATGCACGGGCCTACTACTGGCTCTGTAGCTGAGCCTAAAGCCCCTCCTCCGCTGCCTAAAAAATGATTGCTTTATAGGAAGGGAAAGGCGCGGTAACTGTCTCACTTGTATTCTGTGGACACCTCAACTGCGCCGCAAGGGAAGGGAGGAAGGTGAGAGTTAAAGTGGAAAGAGAGAAAGAAGAGCCAACAGAGGAGCCGTAATAGAAGGCTATGGAGTAATTCCGACCACCTGGGGATCTTTAACGTGCGCTGAAATCGCACAACACACGGACGCCACTTCGTTTCGCCTCCATCGAAACGCAGCCGCCGCGGTCGGGTTCGAACCCGGTTACTCTGGCACAGTAGTCGGGCGTCTTACCACTGCACCAGCCCGGCGAGGCAGACAGAAGAGAGAGAGTAGTGAAGAAAGAAAAAAATTGGCAGTGGCTTAGCTTTGGTAAGCCTGGTAATTGCGAAAGCAATAGCTATGGCTACGCCTAGGTTCAGCTGCTGGTGCTTGTGGTTATGCTTATGGTTATGCAGTGATTCACTCTGTCCATGGCATATGGTTCAACTATTGTTTATTGCGGGGTGCTACCTAGTTATTCTATGTATAACTAGTAGCGAGGCAAGAAGTGCCGTGGCTGCAACGATATACTTGGTTGTGGGTGAGGTTAAGGCAGAATGTACAACTGCCGCTCCGGCACCGGTTGCGACGGCATTCTTTACGCCAGCCGAAATGAAAGCATTCCAGAAGACTGCGTTGGTTCCACCTGCCACTAGGCCACCAACGTTTCACCCCCGGCGGTAGCTGCGGCTGCAGCCCCATAATTATTCTTAGCTTTAGGAGCATGTGGCACAACTGCAGCTCCGACCGGCTGTAGATCAACGTTGGACTTAACTCTCGGTGTGTAAGGGCGTACCCGAACCGGCGCCCCAAACCTCGTTCTAAACGGTGTCAGAACAGTCTCAGGGATGACGTACCACTCCGGCTGTAGCGCTCCCTCACGGAGGGAGCGGGAGTTAGGCCGCGGCTGGTAGCTACCGCCTCGCGAGCCGACGGCGCGAGTTGGGGCCCCTGTTTTTGCGGCAGATGGGATGACGTCACTCCGGCTATATCGCCTCTCGTGGAAGGAGCGGTAGTTAGGCCGCAGTTGGTAGCTATCGCCTCAGGAGTTGACGGCGCGAGTTGAGGCCCCTGTTTTTGCGCAGCTATGCTTAACGGCGCGCCAAAGGTCAATGGTAGCTACCGCCTCGCTACACGAAGGGCTGCTAAGTGGAAGTAGTATTGCTTTCGCAATAAAAGAAGAGGACGAGAAAGACGCACGCCGCAAACGCCGTCGTCCACCACCTAAGCGGTGGCAGGTGAAATGACGGCCAACAACAGATAGATATTCGGTGGCAGGCTAGCCCCAGCCAAAAGCGGCGTTGACTTAGACGTCTAAGCCCCTTAGGGCCAGGAACAGCCACCCTTTCACCACTTCTTAGGAATGTAATCGTCAGCAATTTTTTTTGGAAGGGGGCAGAGGCGGCTACTCCTGGCCCTACGGGGCGGGGGCTGGTAGATCACCGCTGTTTGCGGAAAGCGTGGCCTGTCATCGGGAGGTTGTACCTCTTACAGGCCGTCATTGCTAGACTCGCAACTGCATACATTTTAAAGAAACCGCATGACAGGTATCTCTAGGTAACTGCTTCCTAAAACAATATAACAAAGCTGGCCCATGCCATACCTACGTATGAGTATTTCTGTATTTGCCTTGACGCAGTCGAAATGTGACGAAGTTCATCGAAACGTTGTTGCAGTGTGTAAAAACTAGTGCCCCGCCTCGGTGGTGCAGCGGTAAGATGACCGACTACATTACTGAAGAAACCGGGTTTTATCCCGACCACCGGCGGCTCGTTTCGATGGAGGCGAAAAGGGGCGTCCATGTGTTGTGCGATGTGGGCTCATGTTAAAGCTCCCCTAATAATAATAAGGGGTTCACAGGAAGGGAAAGGCGCAGTATCTGTCACACTTGTAGCTGTGGACACCTGAACCGCGCCGTAAGGGAAGGGAGGAAGGTGGGAGTGAAAGTGGACAGAGAGAAAGATGAGCCGTAGTGGAGGGCTACGCAGTAATTTCGACCACCTGGGGATCTTTAACGTGCGCTGACATCGCACAGCACACGGACGCCTCTTCGTTTCGCCTCCATCGAAACGCAGCCGCCGAGGTCGGGATCGAACCCAGGTACTCCGGCACAGTAGTTAAAGCTCCCCTGGTGGTCGAAATTACTCCGCAGCCCTCTATTACGGCTCCTATTTTTCTTTTTCTACTTCACTCCCACCTCCTTCGTTTCTTGGCGCCGCCGGGGAGGTGCAGTGCTAAGACGCCCGACTACTGTTCCGGAGTACCCGGGTTCCAACCTGACCTCGGCTGCTGCGCATCGAGCCACCTCCACTGCCTCGTGCGGACAGAAGAGAAAATAGAGAAGAAAGAAAAGGAAGAGGGAAAGAAAGACGCGCGCCGCAACAACAGCCGCCGTCCACCACCGCTGTGGCGGGTGCAATGACGGCATACAACAGATAAAACCGGTGGCAGGCTAGCCCTCGCCGCAAGCGGCGGTGACCTACCTGCCCCAGCCCTATCAGGGGCAGACGCACCTCCACCCGCTTTCCGCGTTTCGATGGAGGCGAAACGAAGAAACGTCCGTTTGCTGTTGTTGTTGTTGTTGTTGTTGTGGCTGTAGGAAGAAGGAAAAGAAAATGCACGGGCCTGCTACTGGCTCTGTAGCTGAGCCACCTCCGCTGCCTCGTGCAGACAGAAGAGAAGATATAGAGAAGAAAAAAAGATGGAAAGAAAGACGCGCGCCGCAACAACAGCGGTCGTCCGCCACCAGCGGTGGCGTGTGCAATGACGGCCTAGAACAGATAAAAATTCGGTGCCAGGCAAGCCCCCGCTCGCCACCAGCGGTGGCGTGTGCAATGACGGCCTAGAACAGATAAAAATTCGGTGCCAGGCAAGCCCCCGCCGCATGCGGCGGTGACCCACCTGTACCAGCCCCATCAGAGGAGACACCCCCCCGTTTGCTGTGCACGTTAAAGATCCCCAGGTGGTCGAAATGACTCTGTAGCCCTCTGCGGCTCCTCTTTCTCTTTTTTCACTTTCAGTCCCACCTTCCTGCCTTCCCTTTCGGCGCGGTTGAGGTGTCCACAGAAAACAAGTGAGGCAGTTACCGCGCCTTTCTTTTCCTATAAATCAATCATAATTCAATCTTTTCCCTTGTGGCGCAGTCAGGTGTCCACAGAGACAAGTGTGACAGTTACAGTGCCTTTCCTTGCCTGTGAACCAATATTATTGATAGAAAAGTAAACACTAGCGCGAAGAGAAAAAGAAATCAAATTAAAACTGAACGCCTGTTCGGCAGTGCGCAGCTTAGCGTAAAAGAAGGCGACACTCGCACTCAGCCGCCGCCACTGCCGCTGCCGCCACAGCCGACCGACTGGGCGCTTGGCCAAGCGCTGCCGTAGAGGCAAGTGACAGAAAAGTGAGACCACTTGGTGCAGGATGCTGAGAGAAATGTGTCGCCCTGTGCGATGCCAAGGCTGTTGTTATGACTGTAGTAGAAGAAAAGGGGCTGAGGCTGATAAAACTTTACTCAGAATACGTGGGAAGGATAGGGGCAGTCAGCCAGCGTGCCGCGGGCCGTGGGTACTTTTGGCAACGCCAGCCGATTCGACGGACTTAAACAGAAGGAAGTGACTCTGTAGCCGAGTCACCTCCGCTCCCTCGTGCGGATAGAGGAGGAAATAGAGAAGGAAAAAGAAGAGAGAGACGCGTCTCGCAAAAGCTGGTGTCCGCCAATGAAGCGGTGGTGGATGACATGACCGTCTACACCAGGAACAACCACCGCTGGTAGGTGAATCCCGCAACAAACGGCGGAGGCGTAGCATTCCCAGCCCCTTAGGGCTAGGACCAGCCACCTTGCCCCTCTCCACCATGTCAGTGTATGTTAAAGATCCCCAGTTGGCGGGGTTGTACCTATTGTAAGCGGTCGTTGCTCCCGCCGCCGTTTAGGTGGTGGTCGAGGGCTCTCTCGACACACATCTTTCTTATATTCCTTTCTTTCTCTTTTATTTTCGTCTCAGTCCGCATGAAGAAACCGAGGTGGCTAAGCTATAGAGCCAGTGGCAGGCCCATGCATTTTTTTCTCCTTCCTACTGCCACAACAACAGCATCGCACAGCACGCGAATGCCTTTTTGTTTAGCCTTCATTGAAATGTAACTGCCGGCGATAGGGTTCTAACCCGGGTACTTCGACACAGGCATTGGTCGTCATAACCACTGCGCCACAATGAAATCAGCATTTCCGGAAATTACGTGTGCCAGTGCGCCATCTTCTTTTACCCTGATAAATGGCACGTACCCACGAAGGGGGAATTGCCAGTGTTCAGTTAGGAGATTCAAATGTACTGCAACTATTGAATTAGTGCAATAAATTATTTATCGACTAAACCGGAAACTAGGATTTGGTATCATGTAATTGAATGAGAGCAACAAAACTCAGCAATGATTTTAGAGTTTGTAAATTTGGAATTCAATTAGCAAGGTAATCTATTTGTAGCTGTTATGTAAGTAATGACCAACTTGAGACGATGGAAACCCTTTTGCACTATCACCGAGGGTGAGAAGAAACTGGGCCGACAAAGCAAATTCCTATGGTGCTATTAAAATTTCCAAATGTACTCTTCACTGATGTGAAGACCTTCGGCAGGCGAGGAAGAAATGTTCAATAGCACCAATGTCTTTTTTTCTTTATTGCCAGTCATCACCAACACAAAACAAAACCAACAAAAACGCGCAACAAACAGAATGCTCACAGCAGAGCGGCTACCACAAGCATGACACTGTTAATACAGAAGCCGGCAGGCTCATACGAGTTGCCTTTGTCACGTTAAATTTCCTTCAGCTCGCATAGTGGTTCGACTCTTGAAATCTAGTCTCGCACAGTGGTCTTCAATTTGTGCATTTCAACCAATGCGTGTATACTCTCGCGAAAGTAGAGCCTTGCATGGCGGGCGTCAGGGTCACAGTGAAAACCCGCCATTCTGGACCGCCATAGACTGTGCAGGCCTATTAGCATAACCGTATCAAGTGGAATCCCATCATTATTTTCAGTTGGCAGGAAGAATGCCAGTTTCTCCTGGGGTGAAGACGTTTTTCTTTAAGTTACATACAGGAACATTATCGGTACAAACGTTTTTTGAAAGCAAGGGCTTTTATCTGCCATTTGGTTCACTTTGCTTAATATGTAAACAGTAAGAGACAATAGACCATGTATTTCTGCACTGTTGGGAGGGCGTCTATTTTTGGGATGTGCTGCAACGAACTGTTAAAAAAGAATTACCATTAGACTAATAGCATCAATCTCACCGCAAAACTAGCAAAGATTTGCGTGACTGAATCTGCATCTAAATAAGTAGAGATCGGAAATGAGGCCGCATTACATCATATTGCCGTGATTTACATCAAATGGCATTCCATGAGTACACCGTTTAGCAGACGGTACGGCTAATTCGCCGCGTCCTTAAAGCGGTATTCACATGGGGGGACCCTTTAAGGGGACGGGGGTGGGGGGTGCGGGCGCAACGCCGGCCGGCGGAACCCCCTCTCTTGCTCCTGCATTCACATGGCCAACGAAGTCCGAGAGGGGACCAAACAGAGGTTCGGCTCGCGCCGAGGAAAGCGGTGTCTGTGGCTCCTTCGTCGCAGCCGGGTTCAATGTACATCGTTGAAATTTGGAACTCTAGTGGTGTGGATGGGGTGGAAAAGGAATGAGGAAGCTGGAGACGGATTCACGATCAAGTAGCCAGGATATTTTATATATCACATCAGCTCAATGTCAAAATAAGAGCATAGAGAGGCATGAGAGCCACGAAAGGAACAAACTAGAACGCGTACCGTAACTCTTTTTTTTATTACTACTAGGTCCGTAGATGAGGAGTGCAGTTACTTCAAAAATGAAATGAGATCAAAGTATTTTATTTATTTTGGTCAATACTACACCGAACAAAAAGATTAAAAGGCTGCCAGTGGAAACTTGAAAAACTCCCTATAACAATTCTTCACACGGCGACCGAGCTTGAGCAATCGCGGAGTTAGTATGATATTTTTTGTTTGTACAGAAAAAGCAACGTATTACAACAAAATAATTACATACCGCATATGTCAGTAGCATTTGACGAACCATAGGCCTTGAACATAGCAGGAAACAAAATGGTAATGAAACTTGCACCAAAACAAAGAGATGAGTGCGAAACAAAAGACGCGAAAACGTCAATAAAAGCGTTACATCGAAAGGTGAGGCATTACGGTTATTTATTTTGCATGTTATGCTGTGGTCATGCCATGTTTCGCAATGTTCAGGTGCTTCGGAAAGTACAGCACAATGAATGCGTATAATTGGTGATGCGACAGAGTGGCAAGACCAAAAGTTGTTTTCTTGCACTGGATATGCAGGCGTGTGATGTATCAAATTATATGGGCATTTTAAGCATACAGGTAATGTTACCAAAAGAGCGGTTTTATGCATGCTTAAAATAATCAGTGTATAAAGTCGCTTACCTGACGATCATATGTTATGAAGTATGCATCAGTGTGCACATGCGATTACATGTTAATAATTTGCGCTATGAGCTTTTTTGCGACAGATATCCCGACTAATATGTTTGGTTATCGTAATGCAGACGCAAAGGGAAAAATGGTTGAAGGGAAACACTGTAGGTTATAATTTTCATGGCTGTTGGAAGATTGCTTGAGGAAACATTGGATGCCAGCCGGTTTATTTTAATTTACTACGAACAGTCTATATTAATTATTCGTACCACAACCCGAAAGGGTGGCGTACGACAGTTCACTTCACTGATCTTCCATACATACTCTAGATTGCTTTGCTGCACTCCGCATCGCGACCGGCATACCGACTGATATAGTGGGTACCCTTCAGCTTGTGAAAATGGAAAACAATGTTTCTTGGTATATCATAACAAGGTCTGTCACAGCAAAAGAGCACCCCATCACACCACAACCAGCTACAACGCGCTTCCTGCAGAGCGCATCCCGCCAAGTTGCCAGGAGAGCGAAGAAAAGGCCGCGGACGCCCCTTCTCCCCGGAGGGGGTTTTGTGCCAGCCGAAAAAAAGCCCCCCCCCCCCACCCCCGAAGGACGCCCGGGAAACCGGTTCAGGTGCCCAAAGGCGGCTCGTTTTCACAACATCGCGGTCCAGAGGGGTGGGTTTCTCCCCGCGTGAATACCCCTTAACCGACAGCATGGCATGCGCGAGAACGCCCTTCCCCAGTGCAGAGCAGCAGGCCAGATTTGAATTATTCCGGCCAACCTCTCTGCCTTTTCCTTTCAATAAATCCATCTATCTATCTACCTCCGTCGCATTGTGCAGGCATCTCTTTCTGTCTCATGCTGAGGAAGACAAGGTTAACCGTCTCATTCCCCAAACCTATAAGTCGGCTCTCGGCTATCACTTCCACCCCTACTCCTCGTCTTATGGCGATGGGTATCCACAATACTTCAACAGGCGGACTTCCTCTCGAGACGCCGAGCTGTGCGGACGTGCGCCGTATAGGCTCTGGCCTCGCGACCAGTTTTTGTCACATTTCTGTGACTTTGGCCCTGTGAACAGTGTTGAAGATTCGGAAGGGTGTTCCATGCCAACCGATACCGGATTTCGCCTGGTACGACCACTGACAATCCATTTTTCGGAACTTGTACCAGCACTTGGTGAACCGCGTTTGGCCTAACGTTAGGCCAAACGCCGGTGTCGAGCCGCCGGGACCCGCGCTCGCTTTCGCGAGTCACCGAGGGATACTTGCATCATGGTCTACACCGTAGAGGGCGAAGATGTTACTCCGGAGCAGCTTGCCGAAGGAGGATGGCAGACTGTACTAAACCTACAAGAACGCTACCGGCGCCGTGGCCCGAAGGAAGACGGCCAAGCGAGCCAAGACCTGACGGACGCGCGCGTTCCTCATAACCAAGGCAAGTCCAAACCATCTCCTCTCGAAAATCGGAGGAAACCACCTACCCAACGTAGAAAGGCACCGCTCCCACGGCTACCAGCAGACGACTATAAAGTAGTCGTTAGGCCTAGAGGCATGGACTTGCGCACCGTCGCGCCACGCAACCTTCTCAGAGCTACCTGCATAGCGGTTAACCTACCGCTTCAAGAGGTGCTGGAACAAGACAGCCTTCGTGTTAACACAGTTAACAACACTTTCACGATAAGCACACCACATAAGCTCAAGGCTTCGGTTTACAGTAACCTGCGACGGCTCAAGTTGGGCGAGAAAGAGTACGAAGTGACATCGTACGTGTCAGCGCCGGACGACTCTACGAGAGGCGTCATTTATTATGCGTATGACGGCGGAACTCCCGATGAGGTGCGACAAGGATTCCTCAAGCGCAACCAAGGGATTCCGGTGGTGGATGCTCGTCGCCTTGGCCAGTCAATGTCCATACTGGTGACGTTTGCCGGAAAGAAAGCTCCAGACACCATCTACTATTGGGAGAGTCCTTTCCGCGTCCACCCGTACAGAGAGCAGGTGGAAACCTGTTTCAACTGCAGAAGAGTCGGCCATCGGGCGGATGTCTGCTACAAGCCCAGGACTCAAATTTGCCGCAGGTGCGGTGAAGAACACCTTCCGCCAGCCGAGGGGGAAGCTCACACCTGCACGCCGAAGTGCATTGTGTGCAAAGGGGCCCACAACACCGGGAGCAAGAACTGCAAACATCGCTTTGTAGAACGCCGCCCCAAACACAAGCAACAACACAAGAACCTGAACGATGAAGTCGACCAGCAGTCCGAACACACGCCGCGCTCAAGAGACAAAGCCGGTAGCCATTCGTCGAGCCACCATCGAGGAAGCAAGACGCGCCACAGGTCGTCCTCCTTCCCACCACTGTCATCTAGCCAGGACGCCAGTTCGAGGCAGGGAAGCACGGACCGACGGCAGCGTTCGAGCAGGAGCAGGAGCAGAAGCAGCTCAAAGCAGGTGAGCTGGCCGGATACGGCTTCCCAGAATTACACCACTCGGGAGAAGGAGCTCTTAGCTAAAATACAGTCCAGAGACGCAACCATTGCGTAAATGCAACGGGAAATAACAGAAATGAAAAGTCTATTTCAATCTTTGCAACCACCCGTAAAACCTACGCCAGTACCCCGTGCGCCTTCATCCACCACGCTAAGCGCCATACCCTCCACCAGTAATGCAATGGAGACGGACAGCCGCATTAACCTGAAAAGACCGGCTCCTTCCGACGAGGGTTCCGGATCGAAACGCGCTGCAGAAGCGTCTAAAGATGACAACCCGCAACCCACTACCAAATCTAAGTCAGCAGACAAGCTAAGAGCAGAATTGAGCGCACTCGAGAATAAATTTAGCGGTCTCGAGGAAAAAGTTAACGTTCTCACGCGCGAAGTAACTGAGCTGGGTTCAAACATCGCTGGTCTTTTTCAGCAAGTAGTGCAGCGTCTCGCGGCCCTGGAGGCAAGCCGTAATGTAATGCCGGCATCCGCGACCGTGCCCGTAATTATTCCTCCCATGTCTCAAAATGGCCCCTCGCCTGCAAATTGAGGTATGGCAGTGGAACTGCAGGGGATTCCGCAACAAACGGAGTAACCTGTTGTTTCACATCCAAAGCTTACCTAAACAACCGGACGTAATAGCCCTTCAAGAAGCTAGCGGTCCGGCGAAATTACCGGGCTATAAAGCGTTTACTCCCCCCTCGAACGCAGGGACGACGGCGACCATCCCATTCACAGCGACATTTGTTCAACGCAACATTACTGCTATACAACACACGATAGACAGTTCTAGCGAACAGTACACGCTACTTGAAATTGTGCCCAGAAAAAAGGGTGAAGCAAATCTTTTTATACTCAACCTATACAGTCCACCGAAAGACAGAGGGTCAGGAATTCCCGACCTACTGTGTAAAGCAACTCGACTCGCCGCAGGAACGCAGCTCCTTGTGGTGGGCGATTTTAATGCCCACCATTCGGCTTGGGGTTATCGGAAGAACAACCCCAAGGGTACAAAGCTGTGGCAGTCTATCCAGAACCTGGGCCTCACAATTCTTAACGATCCCCAAGAAATCACGCGGGTCGGCAACAGCATTAGCGCAGATACCTCGCCCGATCTCACACTAACCAAAAACATTAGCGACGCCTGCTGGTCCAACACCAGAAACACACTAGGGAGCGATCATTACATAATAGCTACAACATTTGACACAACATTTCACAAACTGCACCACATGCGCACACGCATCACCGATTGGGATAGGTTCAGACGCTTACGAGAGCAAACTGCCCCCAGTCAGATAAACAACCTAACGGAGTGGATTGCTGCACTTAAAGAGGACGTCAAGACCACCACGGTCGAGACGCCGACTGAGGAGCCGCACCAGACGACTGACTCCAAACTCCTCCACATGTGGGAAGCGCATGCCAGTCTACTAAAACGTTGGAAGAGACAGAGACACAATAGAAATCTACGCAAGCGTATAGCGCAACTCGAGCGCCGTATCGAAACGTACACTGTAGAGCTGCAGGAAAAACAATGGGGCCAAATCTGTGATAATATGAACGGGCAGCTTGGAAACAAAAAGACATGGTTCTTCCTCCGACACTTGCTCGACCCCACACAGACAAAATGCACGCAGCGAGACCGACTCACGAAATTAATTCACCAATACCAGTGTACGGACGCTGAGCTACTTGCCGAACTGCGAACACGCTACCTGAGCACATCCCACACAGACCCTCTACCCGCGTATGAGGGTCTCCCCAACGACACCCTGGACGCCGACATAGCAGATGCCGAGGTCTGGTTTGCTCTCAGCCAGCTGCGTACCACCACCGCGGCGGGACCTGACGGGGTGTCAAACAAAACGCTCCGAAACCTAGACCACACGTCTGTCGCGGCCCTGACGGAACTAATGAACACCTACTGGAGGGAAGGCGAGATCCCTCAGGAATGGAGGCACGCGCGGGTCACCTTCATCCCAAAACCAGGCAAGAAACTCTCGATCGAAAATTTGCGCCCCATCTCCCTCACGTCTTGCATCGGAAAGCTAATGGAACATGTCATCCTTAACCGACTGCAAAATTACGCGGAAGACCGCGACTTACTTCCTCCAACAATGATTGGCTTTAGGGCAAACTTGTCCACGCAGGACGTGATGCTACAGCTTAAGAAGGATGTGCTGGACCCTCCATGTGGAACTGGGACGAAGGCGGTACTCGGGCTAGACCTGAGCAGAGCCTTCGACAACGTCTCGCATGAGACAATCCTCACGAATCTCTCTCAATTGGACCCTGGTGAACGGATATTTAATTATGTCCGATCATTCCTATCAGAGCGGACAGCAGAGCTCACTCTAGGTAGCCTTAAATCAGATCCCATTCCTCTGGGAAGCCGGGGCACGCCACAAGGCTCGGTGCTCTCGCCTTTCCTATTTAATCTTGCACTCATTACACTTCCCCCCAAGCTCGCTGCCCTGCCGGGGCTGCAGCACACCTTCTACGCGGACGACATCACCCTGTGGGTAATCACGGGGAATGACGGCCAAATAGAGGATACGCTGCAGCAGGCAGTCGACATAATCGAAACCTACGCGTCGGGAGCGGGCCTTGAATGCTCGCACGCAAAATCAGAACTGCTGGTTTTCAGGGCCAAGCCGCGAGGAAGAAATGCAAACCAGGCCCCCCCCCCCCCCGATCGCCCTGAACGTATGTTTGAGAGGCCAACCGGTCAGGGAGGTTCAAACCATGCGCATACTGGGCATGTACATACAAAACAATCGCAAAAACACCGAAACAATCAACAGACTCACTGCCACGGTGAATCAGACTGTACGACTTATCAGACGAATCGCCAACAAAAGAAAAGGAATGAAAGAAAAAGATCTCTGTCGATTAGTCCAGGCTTTCGTACTGAGCAAAACTGTCTACTCTCTCCCGTACCTGAAACTGCAATTCGCCGAAAGAATGAAGGTCGAGAGCCTAATCCGACAGGCCTACAAGGCTGCCCTTGGGCTCCCGCACAGCACGCCTACGGAAAGGTTAGTGGCCCTTGGGGTTCACAACACACTTTCGGAGCTGTGCGAGGCACACCTTGTCTCCCAGCTCGGACGACTCACTCGCACGAACGCGGGAAGGTCCATCCTGTACAGACTACACATGTGCGAACAACTTCCAGAGAAGGACGCGAAAACACACTTACCTACACACATTAGGACAGCTCTATTCATTAAACCCTTGCCCAAGAATATGCACCCCGCGCACCACGAAGGCCGACGCATGGCGAGGGCTCGCGCCCTACATGCCAAGTACGGCCGACACGTCAATGCAGCATACGTGGACGCGGCGGAATATCGGCACACCCAGATACAAGCGTTCGCACTGGCCGCTGTGAATGGGAACGGTTCTCCGTTGGCGGCCGCATCAATCGCATCCACCTCCTCCGAGACGGCGGAGGAAGCGGCCATAGCCTTAGCTATTGCAAACACGTCCGCCGATATTATATTCAGTGATTCTAAAACAGCCATTCGCAATTTCGCGAGGGGTCGCATCACGTCTACCTCCCTCCGCATCCTCCAAAGCACCCCTACTCCGGTTAGGGAAATTGAACTAATCTGGGTCCCGGCCCACTCGTCTAATCCGGGGAACGAGGCGGCTCACGCGCAAGCCCAAGGTTTCGTCGACCGGGCAGTGAGCGCGCCCTCCGACCCGAATTTCACGAAGGACGGGTTAATTTCTTTTCATGACATTACCCATCACTTCAGGCTGGAAAGGCGCACATATCCGCCCCCCCCACAAATCTTTAACAAAGGCACAGGAAGTTACCTGGCGCCGACTGCAAACACGCTCTCTCCTAAATCCGGCGGTGCTTGCACTGATGTACCCAGGCCAGTACAATCCAACCTGCAGTAAATGCGGCGAAAGAGCTACATATGATCATATTCTCTGGAACTGCGCAAATGATCCACCTGCGGTGGAATTAATACAGCTCCCTTCTCCCGAGCAGTGGGAAGCCGTGCTGGTCAGCTCGGACCCGCAGATTCAACTACGGGCCATCGAGCGAAGATAATAAGGTCGCCGCCAGCCATGGACTAGCGGCCATCTAGTACGTCTCTCCATCGACCTGCTTGAGCGACGAAATAAATGTTTTCCAATCCAATCCAATTCAGAACTTGTGGAGGCCCATCGCATGGCACAACTCGATCATTTACCTCGTACCACCCCTGGCAGAGCCCTTCTTACTACCCTTCGCTTGACCCCTGTCTCCCCTATCTGTGTCACCCATTCCTTGGCCTGTTCTATCTTCTGTATGCTCACTGTCAAGCCCCTTCCAAAGAACATGCACACTGAGCATCATGCCGCTCGCCGATCTGCCCGTGCCTCCACCCTCTGGTGCCAGTACGGTACACGGTCTGACGCCGTGTATGTTTAAGCAGCACCATACCTCTCGTACAACGCTTATGCGCTGAATCCCCCTCTCCGTCGCCACTATACCTGCTCTCACTTCCACTGCCGCAGAGGAAGTAGCCATCGCTTCGCCATTGCCAACATGCCAGCCCTTTTCCTATTTAGCGGCTCTAAGACCGCAATCCGCGGTCTTAGAGCAAAGGATGGAATCTCTTCCTCTTCGCTCAACATTCTTCAGAACTCCTCCCCCTTTCTCATCCTATCCAACTCTTGTGTGTTCCGTCTCACGCAGGGCACCCTGGAAAGGAGGCGGCAAATTCCATCGCCCGCGAGATGACCGACCGAGCTGGCCCACTCCACTAAGGAGGGTACACTTGTTGTGTTCGTGGCTGAAGGAAGAAGGAAAAAAAATGCACGGGCCTGCTACAGGCTCTGTAGCTGAGCCACCTTCGCTGCTTCGTGTGGACAGAAGAAAAAATAGGGAAGAAAGGAAAAAGAAGAGGATCAGAAAGACGTGCGCAACAGCCGTCGTTCACCACCTGAGGGGGGACGGGGGGGGGGGGTGCATTGACGGCCTACAAAAGAAACATTCGATGGCTGGTTAGCCCGCACCGCGCGCGGCGTTGGCCTAGCGTCCCAGCCTCGTGTGGTCTGGAACTGCCAGCCTTCGCCACCTCTCCCGACACGTGTGGTGGTGGTTGTGGCTATAGTGTACTAGAATAGTTGTGGCTGTAGGAAGAGGGAAAAGAAGATGCTCGGGCCTGCTACTGGCTCTGAGGCGGAGATAACTCCGCTGCCTCGTGCGGACAGAAGAAAAGCTGATTTATAGGAAGGGAAAGGCGCGGTAACTGTCTCACTTGTTTTCTGTGGACACCGCCACCGCGCCGTAAGGGAAGGAAGGAAGGTGGAGTGAAAATGGAAAGAGAGAAAGAGTAGCCGTAGTGGAGGGCAACGCAGTAATTTCGACCACCTGGGGATCTTTAACGTGCGCTGATATCGCACTGCACACGGACGTCACTTAATTTTGTTTCGCCTCCATCGAAACGCAGCCGCCGAGGTCGGGTTCGAACCCGGATACTCCGGCACAGTAGTCGGGCGTCGTACCAATGCATCACCCCGGCGGGGCCGCTGACATCGACATCGCACAGCACACGAACGATAAGGCGGGTGCAATCACGGGGTACAAAAGATAAAAAAATTACCGACGATTACGTTACTTCCTAATGCGAAATTTGAGCGCAGCAAATAAGCTGCTTCACCTTTTCGATAGATTGAGGCAAATAAATCGAGCAACACATGTATGCGCTATCACAGAATTTTTCAGAGCGCGCGAAGAAAGGAATTAAGTCGAACCGGCGCTTTGACAACCGGAGACTCGCAGGAAGAGGGGGGAGGGGGGCGGCGTGTACACCCAGCGGCAAACGATGGGGGCAGAAGCGCGCGCAGCAAGCAGACAACGCGATAAAGGGAGGAGGGAAGAGATAGCAGCGACTGACTGATGCCGCTGACGCCGATAGTGAGTCAACGCCAGCTGCAGAGTTGGTTTCAGGGACAACGCCGCCGATGCCGACGCAAACAATATGATACCCTCGCTTCCGCAGCGCCAAGAACCAGGTCTAGCCGTGGGAAGGTGGTCACGTATTCGTCGACGTGCCGGGGCCTACGTGAAATAACCGGCGCGTCGGCAACTGAAGAGCACCCTATCCGCCACACAGGAACAGGGGAGGGGGCGGGGGTGACCCTCCCCTCCTCTTTCTGCATGGCGGCGACGGTGTTCTATGCAGTCACGTTATCTTGACTCCAGCGGTATCAGTCGGTCGCTGCTAGCGCTGGGGGATGAAAGGGGGGCGGAGCTGGTTACGAGGCCGACGCCGACGCGAAACCCAGGAACGGACGCCAAAGAGCTGCGCTCTAAAATTCTGTGCAGGCTAGCCCCCGCCGCAAGCGGCGTTGACCTACATGTCCCAGCCCCATCAGGGGAGCACCAGCTCTCTCCCCTCCTCACCTTCCATGACATTACACTCCACTACCGCAACCCTCGAAACTCCCTGCCTGCCCCTGACACGTCCCTTGCTAAAATCGAACAGAATACGTGGCGCCATTTACGGGGCCACACTTTCCTCTCCCCTGCATGCCTTGCCCTTATTCACACCGGAGCCTTCTCGTCCAAACGCACGCTCTGCCGCTGCCCTCGAACAGACTATGCTCACATTCTATACTCATGTCCGGCGCACATTCCCCTCGTCCTCCTGGCAATTAAAATACCCGCATCTGTTGGAGGCTGCTTTGTCCAGCTCGGAGCCGCATATTCAACAGCGGCTTACGATCTGACGAACGGAAGTCGCCGTCAGGCGTGAACTGGTAGCTATGACTAGCAGCCGGAAGGCCACCCACGGAACCGCGGCAACATAATTTTATTTTGGCCTTCACTAAATTAAGTTTTTAATAGCACCACCAACACATCAGATGTTGATAGTCTGCTGTAGATAACAAGCGATCATTAGGTGAGGTGGCTATGTACTGATAGCGGGAAAACGAGACATTCCGAAAATGATGATGTTAGACATAGTGCATAGAAGAGGTATATCAATAGATAACTTAGCCAAGAAGTCTGCCGCTAAAATGTGCAAAATACCAGTGACCTGCAGCCTAGATGAAGAATATTTCACCCATCCCGATATGAAATACTTCACAGAGCGGCTCTGTACCAGATATATCCGAGTGCTGAGCTGCCACTCTTCATCCTTAGCTCATGGCACATACAGACGAAGGGAATGTATTATAATAATAATAATAATAATAATATCAACAATATTAATAATAATGATGGTAATAATATTAATTGGTTGAAGAAAAAATTACCGACCATTACGTTACTTCCTAATGCGAAATTTGAGCGCAGCAAATAAGCTGTTTCACCTTTTCGATATATTGAGGCAAAGAAATCGAGCAACACATGTATGCGCTATCACAGAATTTTTCAGAGCGCGCGAAGAAAGGAATTAAGTCGAACCGGCGCTTTGACAACCGGAGACTCGCAGGAAGAGGGGGGAGGGGGGCGGCGTGTACACCCAGCGGCAAACGATGGGGGCAGAAGCGCGCGCAGCAAGCAGACAACGCGATAAAGGGAGGAGGGAAGAGATAGCAGCGATTTTTCACACGTATTCCTTTAAAAAGACTCCACTAACAGTTCTTGACAGTCATGAAGGAAGCTTTGTGGTCGGAGAAATAGACTGATATATGTTCGACTTGGTACACCAATGCTTGATTCTCAAAGACGAGATCTATACAAGTGCCTCGCGAGGTTGCCACAGCCGTGGGACGCGTTACGAGCGAGAGGAACGGGATGTTCTCCCGCATAAGTGTGAAGAAATTCCTGTCTGTCTTTATGTCAACATTCGTCTCGCTCATGGCTCAGAAAGAACTATCAGATAATTTCGCAGTGGCGAACGGCAGCGGCAATTTCGGCTCGGGCGGTGCACATATACAGATCCGCCGCCACCGATCTGGCTCTCTGATTGCCACCGCACAGGGGTTGCATTGGAGGAGGAGCGAAGAAAGGAATTAAGTTTGAGCCGGCGCTTTGACAACCGGAGACTCGCAGGAAGAGGGGGGAGGGGGGAGGCGTGTACACCCAGCGGCAAACGATGGGGGCAGAAGCGCGCGCAGCAAGCGGACAACGCGATAAAGGGAGGAGGGAAGAGATAGCAGCGACTGACTGATGCTGCTGACGCCGATAGTGAGTCAACCCCAGCTGCGGAGTTGGTTTCAGGGACAACGCCGCCGATGCCGACGAACAATATGATACCCTCGCTTCCGCAGCGCCAAGAACCAGGTCTAGCCGTGGGAAGGTGGTCACGTATTCGTCGACGTGCCGGGGCCTACGTGAAATAACCGGCGCGTCGGCAACTGAAGAGCACCCTATCCGCCACACAGGAACAGGGGAGGGGGCGGGGGTGACCCTCCCCTCCTCCTTCTGCATGGCGGCGACGGTGTTCTATGCAGTCACGTTATCTTGACTCTCTAGCGGCGTCAGCGGCATCCAGCGATATCAGTCGGTCGCTGCTAGCGCTGGGGGGATGAAAGGGGGGCGGAGCTGGTTACGAGGCCGACGACGATGCCGACGCCGACGCGAAACCCAGGAACGGACGCCAAAGAGCTTCGCTCTAAAAGAAAGGCGCCGAATTTGACACTTTTGTTCTGTAGACGCCCAAACCGCGCTGTACGTGAAGGCAAGAAGATGGGAATTCACACTAGAAAAACAGATAGGTGCAGCATTGAAGGTATTTGGAGTAATATTGACCCCCTGGGGAACTAAGTGCACTGACAACGCGCAGCGCGAGGAGGGGTTGGCCTACCGCTATTTCATGGTGCTGCACCTTTATGCTGCTTGAATATCCGTGCGAAGCCAAGGTAACCGCCGTTCTTATATCTTAAGTTTTGCTGTTTCTTCAACCTAAGCGAGGCTGCAATTGCCTTAGAAATTCTGACAATGGATTATTTTGTGGAGTGCCGCACTAACAGTGGGGAAACCTTCGATCGGCATAAAATGATTCCTTTGCTCTCGGAAACACCCACATAGCCCATGAAGGCTATTATGCTGTGCTTGCATTGCCGCAGACACGGATTAGCGGAAGGCTCTAGCAGCAGTATCTGCTCGAGGGGCGTAGGTACTTGTGGTTGCCTAAAACGGACAACTGCCTTGCGCTCACATTGCCTACATGCGCTTCGAACCCGACCACGGCGGCTGCGTTTCGATGGAGGTGAAGCCAAGGGGCGTCCGTGTGCTGTACGATGTCAGCGCACGTTAAAGATCCCCAGTTATGGGCAAGACGCAGCACTTCGTCGTTACGTTCGCCAACACCGAGCTGCCCCGATACGTGCGGTACTTGGGGTTTACTTTCGAAGTCTTCCCTTTGAAGCCTCGTCCGGAGGCGTGCTTCAAATGTCGCAAGCTGGGTCACCGAGCGGACGTGTGCCCCCAACCACGAATACCTACATGCCGCCGCTGCGGCGTCGCTCACGACTCCCCACCAGCCGGTCAACCACCTACCTGCCAAGCCATGTGCATCGTATGCAAAGGCTCACATCCAACAGGCAGCAGAAGCTGCAAATACCGCTTCGTGTCTAGCCACAGGCGCAAATCTTCAATATCCCCCACGGACACTGCCACTGACCCAGACAGTTCGCCAAGCGGCCGCCAGTCCCGTCCCCGAGAACGCGGCCACCAACAACCACTTCCAAGGGATGAATCCTTCCCGCCACTGCAAAGCAGCAGTCCCCCAACTGACCTCGCCACAAGTCCAGCACTTCAGCTGCAGGAACCAAGAGATGACTCTTTTCCCCCTCTACGTGGACGCAGTGGGAGCAGAGATAGGAGCAGGTCATCGTCCCAGAGACGCAGCTCGCGGATCAACTCCAACTCCGGAGAAGAAGGAAGACCTGCCAAACATTTGGCATGGAAGACTCCACTTACAGACAAGCAACGCCGAGCACCCGACCCACAGGTAAGGGAGCTGGCAGAGTTAGTCCGACAACTGCAACAACAGTTAGCTCAGTCTAACGCAAAAATCAAACAGCTAGAAACTGCAAATGCGCAATCAAAAAATGAACAGTCGTCTGTGGCTTGCGCTCGCCTTGAAGTCAGCCGCAATGAGGACATGGAAGTAGATCAAAACCGCCGTAACAAACGAAAGGCACCTTCGGTACCTCGGCCAGATACAGATGACTTAGAGAGTAATTATGAAGAGTTATGAAGAATTATGAAAAGTTTCCGACTACTTTCGAAACTGTCCTAGCTAAACTCGACACGCTTACAACCAGGGTTAACGCACTAGCATCCCCTAGCAATCTGATATCTCCAACGCCAAATGCAGGCTCTTTGCCTCCCGCCAACACAGCATTCTCACGCCCAGCTGACGGTGCTTCGGCGCGTCCGTCCCCCAGCAGCATTCTCCGACCCAGCGTATTGCAACCCGCGCGAGCGGAACCTTACCCGATACGCGATGGCTAGTACACCTGTTATAGTGTGGCAATGGAACTGCAGGGAATTCCGAGCCAAGCGCAAGGCTCTGGAATATGCAGTTTTGGCCCAAACAAACAGGCCGGTAGTCATAGCACTTCAAGAGACGAATACAGAAGTAAAGCTTGCAGGGTATACAGCATACAATGAGAAAGTGTCGGCTGAGTGCCGGCCGATCACAGCTACACTTGTACACCGTAACCTAACTGCAAACCAATTAGATTTGGAAATACCGGAGGTCTCTCATACATTTATACAAATCCTGCCGAACAAACGAACAGAATCTCCCCTTTACATTCTAAACGTATATAGTCCACCTAAAGACAACAGCACGAAAATAGCCACACTCTTCCGTAAGGCGCATGTAGCCGCTCATAATGGAATGTTGCTGACTGTTGGAGACTTTAACGCACCCCATGCAGAATGGGGCTACTCAGTTAACAGTAGGAAGGGAACTAAATTATGGGAGACAGCCCAGGCGCTAGGGCATACCTTACTCGTCGACCCTGATAAACCTACGCGCATTGGTAACAGTGTAACCAGGGATACGTGCCCTGACCTTACCTTTGCCAGAAATATCCCCGATGCGAGATGGGAAAACCTAAATACAAACATAGGAAGCGACCACTATGTACTATGTACCACTTTCCGAGCTACGCATTGCAAAATGCATCGCCAGGAAGTGAAGCACACGAACTGGGACGCCTTTAGATATGTCCGCTCGCAAAGGCCAGCGTAAAGTATAGTAGATTTAAGACAATGAACGGAGCGTCTGTTGCAAGACGCCGCAAACACTTCAAAAAGTGTTGCCCTTGAGGACAGCAGCCCCAGTCCGGACGCTAAGCTAGTGCACATGATTGAAGCACAAGGAAGTATCCATGCTCGATGGCGTAAAAATAAGCATAACCGACGTTTAAAAATTCGGCTAACCCGGCTTGAAAAGGAAATCGAGGCTTATTCGTGGGAACTTAGCCGAGAACAGTGGCATCAGACTTGCGACCGCCTTAATGGGCAACTGGGCAACAAGAACACGTGGTTTTTACTTAGACATTTACTGGATCCTACGAGAACTAAGGCAGATTCCCACAAGAACCTACATAGGATCTCGCAATCATTCCAAGGCACCGACGAAGAGCTCATGACCACTTTAAAAGATAAATACATTAACACCTCCCAGGATATACCCACGCCAGATGGGTACTCAGGATTGGATAATCCTCGCATGGATAGCGTCTTTACCGTAGCAGAGATTAGGGCTGCTCTTAACAAAATTAACACCACCTCGGCACCGGGGGAAGATTGCATCACCAATAAGATGTTGCGCAATTTAGAAGACCAGTCAGTAGAGGCTCTTACGGACCTCTTCAACAGGTACTGGACAGAGGGCAGCGTCCCTGAGGAATGGAAGCGCGCTAAAATTATTTTCATACCTAAACCGGGCAAAAGACTCGAGATGGGGAACCTCCGCCCAATCTCGCTAACGTCATGTCTCGGGAAGGTAATGGAACACGTTGTCTTAAACAGGCTCCTTATGCACACCGATGCGGAAGGCACGTTTCCCCCGTCCATGATTGGGTTTCGAGCAGGTCTTTCGACTCAGGACATTATGTGGCAAATTCAACAAGACATTCTAGATACAAATCGCATAAGAGCCACGCGAACCATCCTGGGACTCGATGTGAGTAAGGCCTTCGACAATGTGCCACACGCTTCCATCCTCAATCACCTCTCACAGTTACACGTAGGCAAACGGACATACGACTACATCGCTGCCTTTCTGAATGCGCGTACGGCTACGCACCATTTCGTTGACAAAGTTAGCGACAAAATTACACTAGGGACGAGAGGAACACCGCAAGGCGCCGTACTTTCGCCTTTTCTCTTCAACATCGTTATGAGCGGCCTCCCGCGTCTGTTAGATGATATCCCACACATACATCATTCCATATACGCCGACGACATCACCATATGGACCAATTCTGGCTCCGATGGAGATATTACAGATTCGTTACAACGAGCTATCGACACGGTACAGTCTTATGTGCAGGAAAACGGCCTTACCTGTTCACCGGCTAAATCAGAACTATTAGTTATAAGGAACAAACAAGCTTCACAGGTAAAGCCAGATTCTCGAGAACCTATCCAGTTACACATTGACAACCATCCGATACCCCCGGTAGCCACGATCAGAGTTCTCGGAATGTTGATTCAGAATAATACGCAGAACACAGAAGCTATACGCCGGCTACGCGTCACGGCGCACCAGATAGGTGGGCTGGTGAGACGCATTGCCACACGTCGCAGGGGTATGAGAGAAGCCGACCTGTGCAGGATTATCCAAGCCTTTATGATAAGCAGAATCATGTACGCTTGCCCGTACTATCATCTGCGTCTTAGGGACGAACATGCACTTAATAGCATAATTAGAACAGCATACAAAGCGGCCCTTAGCTTACCAGTATACGCTAACTCAGATCAACTACTGCAGTTAGGAATTTTTAACACACTATCTGAACTAATTGAAGCCCATAAGACAGCACAAGTGACCCGCCTGTCACGCAGCCTTGCGGGACGCGTAATTCTCGACAAGCTCCACATCCACCCCACTGAGGAGGTGTGCGCAACATCCCATTTATCGGCTGACATAACTAGTAGACTAGTTGTTAAACCAATAGCCAAAAACATGCTACCAGGTAGACATGATGCCCGCAGGAAGACAAGGGCACAGACCCTTGAGAAACAGTACGAGGACGATCCACAAGCAGTGTACGTGGATGCAGCTCAGCACATCAAAAACGGAGCATACGTGGCATGTATGGCCACTCCAAAGTCAACCTTCATTAACGCTATAACATTTCATGCTAGCTCCATATGCGAGGCAGAGGAAGTAGCTATCGCACTGGCCATCGCGGATCCCCACACCAAAACTATTCTAAGCGACTCAAAAAGCGCCGTTCAAAATTTCGCCAAAAAATCTGTAAGCGCACTCGCGGCGCGAATTCTGCGCAACCGATCTCTCAATCACAACATCAATCTCGTATGGGTTCCGGCTCACGCGGGTAACTCCGGAAACGAAGGGGTCGACCGTCTAGCCCGAGGCTTAACCAACCGGGAGACGGGAGATCTATCGGGAACGGACGCGCCTGTGGAGGCACCGCGCACATACGCGGAGGTAACAAACTTTTATCGCGAGCTAAGATGCACGTACCCCGCCCCTCACCCCGACCTCGACCGGGCGCAAGCCACGACACTCAGACGCCTACAAACAAAGGCCATTCTTAGCCCCTACCGACTATAGTTAATTACAAACGGAGAATTCAACCCTGCATGCCGGCACTGCGGTGACGGGACGCAGGCCACTCAAGACCATATACTGTGGGAATGCGCCAGCAATCCCCCTCCAAAGACACTCTTGCCAGCTCCTTCAGCGGAGGAATGGGACAAGCTGTTGGCCAGCCCAAGGAAAACTACGCAACTGGCCCTCGTCACGCGAGCTCAAGAGGTCGCTCCCGACTGGAGGCCACCCTAGACTCGCCCCAGCCCGAAATAATTCCTTTCATTTCGTGGCAATAAAAGTTGTTACCACCATCCCCAGGTGGTCGAGATTACTCCGTAGCCCTCCACTACGGCTCCCCTTTCTCTCTGTCCACTTTCACTCCCACCCTCTTTCCTCCCCTTACGGCGCGGTCCAGGTGTCCACAGAGCAAGTGTGACAGATTCTGTGCCTTTCCCTTTTTGTGAACCAATTTATTATTAGATACTTTTAATAGCGTATCGACCAACACCGTGTTTACAAACAAAGGGGGCGCTCGCGGCGTCGCAGCCGATTGGCGGTGAAAAATATGGTTAGCGCCCATAGGAATACATGGAACCGAAATATTTCTAAGCAGTTTTCTCATTTCACGGGGCACATGTGATGTCGTTATTCGGTACAAAGCAACTACGAACATCCTAAAATAGATCGTCGATATATGAAACCTCATTACCGAGTGGAAGTATTTTTAAAACACCGCCGAAACATGTTGGGGTGCGAGTTGGGAGGGCGACCCGTAGTAATCCATGTAAACACAAAATTGCCGGAGCATTTTTCTCATTTCGCAGAGCATCAGAAGTGGTGGCCGGTCGTTAAACGTTGACCAGCGCTTTGAAGAAGTGTGTTATAAAGTATGGTGCGTCATTACAGAGGCAGTCTACTTATAAAACTCCCCGAATAACCTGTGTTGTGAATCCAGACCCCGCCAAAAGGCAAGATGGGTGTAGCGAATCGCGCAGTTTTGCTTACAGTCTGATATGATGCCGCATGGAGTAAATTAGCTTCATAATACTGTCTCTCAATTGATACATCCTAGACAGAATTACATTTAAAAGGCAGTAGTCAAACGCCGTACGCAAATACGAACCGAACGAGAGTCGCGCATTGCAGCAGACGACAGCGCAGCACACCGCGGCTGCCTCCAGCTCGGAGCGTCTGCTAGCGACAGCGCCGGTGATGCATGGTCGTCTGCAACTGTGCGCGGTCCGTTTATCGTGCTGTGAACGGTCCCGCAAGTCGTCAGACTTGCATTACTTGCAAGAGAATGTAATGTGTCATGCAACATGACGTCGGGGCGTCGTCAGCAAAAACTGAGAAGGGTTCAACGCTGCTAAACCGAGCAAAATGTTGCGGTAAGTTGTGTTTACATGTATTTCCACGGGTCGCCCTCTCAACTCGCACCCCCCTACGTTTCGCGGTGTTTTAAACATACTTCGCCCCGGTAATGAGACTTCATACTTTTGCGATCTGTTCTAGGATGTCCATGGTTGCTCTGTGCAAAATGACGACTTCATATGTGCCCTGCGAAATGAGAAAACTGCTTTGAAATCTTTCGGTTCCATGTATTCCTAAGGCGCTAACACTACTTTTCACCCCCAGTCAGCCCAGCCTGGCGACAGAAGCGCCACCGCATCCTGCTAACGTCACAGATCGGTGTTGGTCCATACCAGACTCTCGCAAAGAAAGCGGGGAAAATGAAGCCGGGGGAGGTCGCCTACGTGGACGCGGCTAGTGGGAAGTCAGGGGCGGCGGTGGCTGTGGTCGTCAACGGCCGCGGCGTGCCCGCCGCCGCCGCGTCCGTTAGAAGCCGAAATGTAGACACGGCTGAAGAAGTTGCAATAGCGGTCGC